>NW_026782024.1:1032500-1474105 GCF_031769215.1 Ylistrum balloti | reverse complement strand
TATCATCTATCGTTCATAGATATTCTAAATACAAACATATATCTGCTACGTTTAATGATTTTATGAAGAACTGGTGCAGCCAATGAAAGCCTAGTATCGAATCTAAGTAACAGAGAAGGCAGGGTTATAATGCTACATGGAATTCCTGCAATCTGTGTGCAGCGTCTCGCTGATTCTTGGTTACTACAACATGTAATTGTTTGAAGACCAGATAAATAATGCTTTAAAACACTTTGAGATACCTACATGTCTTTGTTAATTCCAAGTTTGACAGGGACGACAACCTCTATATCATCATATTTGCTAGCCTGCTGGTTTACTCACTACAAATTTACCCTGGAGATGTTGCAGAACGGCCATTTATACTCCAAAAAATGTCCCTAGTGGAACACAACACAGGAAATTTAAGTGTTTCCTCGCGTGAAGTGAAGCCCGCACTCACTCGAAAAACGAGAGATTTTGATAATTCTCATTCAATATTGATCGTGTAAACTCTGTGTTGAAGAATAATAAAATCAGAATGCAAAATGTTCACAATCTATTAAAGAAAAAATAGTAGAAAAATGAAAGGATAACGGGTAAAAGACAGCATAAAGACGAAAAAAGTATAGGGAATATCCCGATCTTGATGATTGAAACATGATAGTCTTTCCTTTATGATAGTTCCTATCGCGGTTATTGTAGATACAAAACACAAAACTGCCAATGTATCAGATTACATTTAGTAGAGATGTACCATAAAGTGTTCGTCAACCTGAATACAATCAGGCTTCCCACATAGTGTTACTCGTCAAAGGCAGGAAATATGATTTCAAAGTGATATAGCCTTCAGGAACAGTCGGAGGAAATCGTCAACAGATGATTTAGCAGCAGGCTATCGGTGGAAGTGGTGGTGTAGTGACCTTGTACATCGATACGTTGTTCTAGCAGCTGTCTTATAGAAATTTAATAGCTAGATTAATCTTCGGCGTATTACAATTATCAACAATACGACGATATACTTACCGAAGATTAACGAATTTAATAGAGACGGCCATTCTGAATCTTGCATTTAATCATTTTTCTGGCCCATTTCGGAAAGGCATCATACTGAACTGAACAACCGAAATATAAAAAAGTTTGCTATTCCTTATCGTTATACTGACATTCGCTCGTTTATAATAATCTGATGTCACGTCACTTTTCTTGATAAGATAGCCAGGAGGGATAAAGTTTCACAATGTCGGGCAATGAGATATTGGGTATGTACAACAAATTTAGCCGGTAGTGTGTCCACCTTCATTACGACCATTCAAATTATATAGCTCTGCACACTGGAATCTACGCGACGGCGTATACTAGCTCGGACTTTGTCTGCGAACCAAATTATAACACGATCCTGCCGGAAAGAAGTTGTTAAGACATTTAACAAAAAAGGAAAAAAAATCTTTCCCATATCTATATATACATACATACAACTATTGCTGTGTTTGTAATCATTTTTTCTGTATGTATACAAACATACATATATATTAAAAATATGAAAACCTGTGTAATCCTCTCTCTCTGTATAGCAGCATATCTGGCACCAGTTAATGATGGGAACACGTACTTGATTCTTCGATTAACAGAATCCATGTAAATAAGGTTTTCTTGCTTACGCTGTTAATTTTTAAACCACAATGACTCCCAAACACCGCTCAGCCTCCTTAAGCACGTTAAGATCAAGGATGCAATCTAACTCTAAAACCATTCTCAGTGTTCGATTGGTTGTAATCAACTTTTAAAAGATGCGGAAGACTACGTGGTCAAGTAATAACATTCCTTTGCAGTTTATCCTATAAGGACACTAGACTTTACCGTATATAAATGTCTTACATTTGAGCACTTTGAAAGGCTGAAAACGATTAAAATATAAAATGTTTTGGAGTATGTCTAGTGGTTAACACAACACAATCAAGACGAGGGCGAAATCCTGAGAATGTTTGCTTTACTGGAAAATTTGTATAGAATTGTTCCCGAAGATAACGCGAAATTGAATTCGCTGGAAGCATTTTTTAAGATAAATCCAGCTGTATGTACCTTTATACACATACCAATGTATAGACATGCGGGAAATTTGATAGTCAAGGAATTACCAAAACAGAAACCTTGTCTTTTCGCACCTACAAGCATACAACACAAGGATTGTAAGTTTTCTTATGTCAATCAAAAGTAGTACTTTACAAATGCGTCTTAATTTTTTTACAGTTCGTGTATATGTACTTTCCATTGGAAAAAAAAACTATGTGCTGCACCAATATATATACTAACCAGAAAAATGTCATCTAGCGCGTGACTATTATGACGTCAGTATTGTAGACATAGAAAATAACGGTTCGAAATGGCTGTTTCAGGATTTCAGCGTCAATAACCAATAATTTCTCTTAGTTAAAATCGTCATAAGACACCTTTGGTACGGAATAAAAATGGAAACTTTGAACGGTCTTGTTACGGCATTTATAGTCGTTATAAATTCCATTGTTTTTGGAACAAAAACATCATTTTGCACTCAATGTAATTTTTTGACTGCAGAAAATGCGACAGCCGAATTGTCGAATTTCGGGTATGTACAATAGGAATAATTATAAACAGCACTTTAAACAAATAATCTAAGCAGAGAAATATTTAAAGCCCTTCCATATGCCTCGACCTATATTATGACCTGAATTGTTTGACAACTTGACTGGAAAAAGGGCAAAGCTTCATGTGAGGGACCGTTTGAAAAAAGGGAGATCTTTCTTTATGTTGAATTTCGTTGTATTTCGATAATTACATCACTTTTAGATTCATTTTTTAGAATGAGGATGTAAGGCTTGTCTTTATGCAGATATTGGAGGTAAGATTATGAATGTTGTTTGTAACTTCAGTATATGTATAAAACAAGCAAAGTATCCGCTAAATGAATAAATTAAAGTGTTACTTTCAGATTTCTGATAATATTGTTTGAGACATCGGGCCCAGTTGTCGGAGGTTCGTCAATTTTAACAGACAGGTGTATGTGATACAAGGTCATAGCTATGATTGTTTAGTATAGCGTTGTACAACATGGACAGTAACGAAACACGTGTTTCTATCAGCAATCGATCAAACTTTATTATGTTTGCGTAACACCTGGAATCTTCTTCACTTGAGACTGTAAATCTTGTCAGGATGAGACTGCAGTACAAACTTAAACGTCATGTTTAACACACAAGATACCATCGCAGCGTGCTCTTATGGAAGTGATGTCGGTTTAATGATGCCATCAGAGGAAAATTGCAACAGAGTGAAAAATGCGCAGCAATTTAACACAAATCAATATTATTTTAAGAACAATAAACATATTAAAAATAGACTGACTTCAGAAATTCCTTTGAAACGGAAAATCTTACAGGTAACACGAAATAGAAATGTTTGATCATTATCACACTATATGTTAAAAGAAAACAAACTATTTGGTCATAAAAAACTCCGTCGTGGGGAGCACGTCAATATCAGTATTGTTGCTGTCATTTCAACACATGGAAAACATTCCTCAAGCCAGCCATGACTCCAAATGTACATTCAATTGTCTCTCACGGTTTCTCTTGTTTGTGTGTTTTTTCTAGCACCACTGACATGTCTGTTGTTTTTTCCATTCCTTTGTTTCCCTTGCCACAACTGGCTTGTCTAGTTAAAGTTCAATGATTAGTACGATGTAGTCCTCAACCAAGCTGCCTTCTGTAAAACAAAAGACACTAAGGTATTGTCTTATGAGTGTCTAGACTTTATTTTGACATAAAGATAGAGTGCCTCGACACATGATTTTGTTGATTCCGCAAGACTGATTCGTCGGAATTTCAAACCCAAAGAAAAATATGGTTTTGATAAGCTCGTGTGACAATCTTATATTAAACATGACATTTTTTTCTGAGTGTAAATAGTATTCATTGTCATGCTCGTGATAACATAATAGGAACCGTCTTACCCCTGACTGCTCTCCTAAACATGTAATCTGAAGTCACGTCTAATGGACCGCCTTCAGACACAGTCGTTTTTTGCTCAGCTATGTCGTAAATCAGACTGTAAATCTCTGGATCATAAAGACAAATTGTTGCTAATGATTTTGATATGTCGATTCTACCCCTTCCCAAGGCCAGCAGCTACCACTTAAACATCAAAATAACCTCTTACATAACAAACTCATATTTTCGAGATAAGTGTTAAATCAAGGCTTATGTCTTTCCTTCCATTCAATCCATCTGTAAAATGCGAAGAGTAGGCTAAGAAATGAATACTGTTTTTGATACAGTGCTGCTTGAAGAGTATAAATATGATTTGCACGATGATATAAAGATAACGGGATGTTGATATTATCTTATCCACCATGTGCTACATGCTAAAGCCATGAAATGAAAAAATGCGAATGATGAAAAACTTACAAAACCCTTGAAAACCTATTTTGCTTTCATAAATGACTTAATTTTTCTAACAGCTGATTAGAACAGGTCATAAAAACCATGGAAAGTCGTTTTATTTAACTTTCAGATATATTGATGACGTCCTGTCTTTAAATATCAAGAAATATATCGATCACGTCCATAGTATATACCAAACAGAACTGAAAATCAAAGACATGAAAGACTCTTCTACACTAGAACCTCAATATTTTCCTACAACAGAACCAACCTGAACAGCTTTCCACAAAGCTGTATGATACACGTGATTTTTTCAATATCTCTATTGTGAATTTTCCATTTCTGGATTGCAGCAACTTTACATTCCCACCAAGTTGATTCGATATTCAAAGGCTTGTGCCCAATATCACACATATAATACAGCTTGGATGAAAGCTCTTTATGTTGTAGGAACCAAGGAATTCTTCCTTCATTTCAAGTTCTTTACTGTTTGCTAATATTCGAATCAATCTTACATGGGTATCGTTTCAATACTTTTCAACAATGAAACTCACTTGTCCAAAGCCAAAATCGATATTTGAAAAACAACAATTTTTATTTTTTTATTATCATTATTATTTTTTTTTTTTTTTGCTATTTAAACGCATGACTGGTAGTTTTTGTTCAATACTTAATATGTTTGGAATACATTAATGTTAACTTGGATTATTTACAATAAACAGATCAATATGCAAAACTCTATTCTGTTGTAAGGGAGCCGATACAATGATTTATATTTTGATTCGCATTCAAATTACTGATATAATCAAATGCAACATAAAATGAATTAATTTTATCCTGGGATTAAAGCTACGAACCTGCTGATATATCAATAATACTAGTAAAACAGCCGTTTTCTTCCCAGCAAATGCTTAAGGCACCACACTAGTCTTAATATAGATGTGTCTTATCAATTAATCTGGTCAAACTTTCTCTACGATTCCAATACTCGACACGGTGTTCAAATGTGTTAAATTTGTACGTTTTTGTGATACAAACGAAATTGTAATTTGGAATCATAATTGACTGAACTGTAAAAACAAAAACAAAGTTAGTATACAGTTGAACCTCGTTATCTCGAAGTCGGCGGAACCGTGGGAGAACGTAGAGTTATCCGATTATTCGATTTAAATAATATAAAATGTTTAGTGTTAAGTTCGAATTTTACATGGTCTTCGAGTTAAGAGAGTTCGCGATAACGTGGTTGACTGTAAATGATTGTGAACTATACTGAAGCGTATTTCGTGAAAAATACGTCCAAAGACTTATAAACGAGAATGAAATCATTAAAAATTGATCGAATTTCTCATTGACAACATTTTCGTCAAGTGTGATGGTGAGATCTTCCGATCGTTGACATACCTATTGGAACAAACTGTGGTCCTCTGTTGGCCTACTTGTTTTTGTTTTGATACGAAGCTGAATATATCGAAGAACTTATTAAAATAGTAACAAAGACCTTGCATATTCGTTTAATTTTACTTTCAGACATACTTATGACGTCTTTTTTTCAAATAACAAAATTTAGTGTCCATCGTATATACCCATAAGAACTTGAAAGGAAGGACACGGCACTCTCCTGCATCAGCCGCTTATCTCGATCTCTACCTATTACGAAATTAACATGCACAGCTTTCCACTAATTTCAATTTCCATACTATGAATTTTCTATTTCTGGATAGCAAAATCCTTGCGTCCTCAACATATGGTGTTTATGTTTTTTTCGCAGTTTATTAGATATTCATGGACCTGTTTCCATCATCACGAATTTCGTGTAAGTTATCGTTAACTGACGGACAATCTCTTAATATAAGGTTTCAAAAGATGCAGGTTGTTTTACGGCCGTCATCGTGATCTCATTGAGAAATATTCTATTTCTTTATGCGATATGACTTTCTCTCATTTGAGAACGTGACGCTCAATCTTCCGAAACACCTGGACTTATTCTCCTTCTACTCTTTCCGGAGTAACCGTGTTTCTTTTGTTCATATTTTGTCCAAATTATATTTCATTTGAATTTCGACCATGAGTATCTTCTTGTTGGTTTATGTACTTCGTATAAGACTGTTTTTGGATTTCACATCGTGTCACTCTAATGACATACCCTCTCTTTAATGTGTTAAACATAGGCATTGCTGTACTATCAGTATATATAAATCAGTCGACATAATGTTCCTAGTTACAGTTATATAGACCACGGCTTTACACTATCCCAAAGTATTCATCACTACCTGTGTACATCATGTTGGTATACAGACATGCATCATTCATAGTCATAGAATACTAGTCAATGTCACTAAGGAGGCTTGACCCTTTTACATATACAATTAACCACTTGATTTTCTGAAAACTTTTGACGTCATGATTATACTACCAGGTGAATAGGAATTTATTTCTGGAAAAAACTAAGCATTCCAATGAGTTGCCAAACGTTTGGTAAAATATATATATACTGACACGCAAAAGAAACGCAACATGTGATTTTATGCAAGAATTTTCTTACTTCATTGAAATTTGTCATTTAAATTTAACACCTGATACAAGATTTAAATGTATTCTTTGGAATAACACTGTCGATTTCTCTTTTTGCCCTCATCTATTCTGTAAAAAACGTCAAGGCTCAAGATTGGGTAGTCACTGAAATTTTCCAAATTCAATAACGAGTATGTCCGCCGTTTGCATTTGTTGCAGCTCGAATCCTGCGATGCAGAGAATTTACTATGCGGTTTCTTTGTGCCACAGGGATGTTCTTCCACTTTTCCAGAAGTGCTTGACGCAAAGTGGGTATAGTCTCTGGTGGATTTGGGCGCATTCGAATGCGTCGATCTAGCAAGTCCCTGACATGCTCTATTGGTGACAGATCGGGACTGTAAGGGAGCCAAGGTAGTGTTTGCACATTGTTTTGGCGTAGAAAATCCATTGCAAGTCGCGCTACGTGACATCTGGCATTGTCTTGTTGAAAAATTAAGTTATGCTGGCCAACAAAAGGGACCGCGACAGGTTGCAGGACAGTGTCTATGTACCGCTGAGCGGTCAAATTGCCTTCAATGACTACTAAAGGGGTTTTGCGACCACCGCAAATACCGCCCCATACCATTACGCTACCACCACCAAATCTGTCACGTTCCAACATGCAGTTGTCGGTGTATCGTTCACCACGACGTCTGAAAACATGTCGACGTCCATCAGAGCGATAAAACGTAAATCTGGACTCGTCAGAGAAGAGCGCACGGCGCCATCTTTGCATAGGAAACACATTTGGACGGTGTTGTCGCAACCACTGAAGTCTGACGTCACGTCGTCGACGGTTAAGTGGCATTCCCACTGCAACGCGTTGAGGTTTTATACCGTATGATCGCAAACGCCTCAGCACAGTATCACGGATTATTTTCTTATTCGGAAGCGGTTGCGCAGATGCTGCATATGTCCCCGTGGTGTCTCCTTTGCGTGTTCGTAGTTCGTGCACGTGCAAATCGGCATTTTGGTAAATGTAACTGCACTGCGTTACGTTCATCATTGGATAGTTGAGGCGTTTGCGCAACAAAAATGTTAATCAGGGATAACAAACAGTGTGACTGCCACGTGTTCGCGTGCACGTGCAAATCGGGGTAAACGGTCGTGTCTCGCGCGTAACCGTCAAAACTTCGGAAATATGCGTAGTCATTTTAGTCAAAAAGGCTAGCAACAGTTTATTCGTATTTTTAAAATGTTGACATTTCATATAGGTTGCGCTTCTTTTGCGTGTCAGTTTATATCTAATTTGTTCGTATTTTCGATCTTGAATACCATAAAGAATCAACAATCTGAAAAAGAAATAAATACATACTTTACAAGTATTTTATCTATGACAAGATATACAATATAACGTGAGTTATATTTATAATAGTGGACACATTTTAATTCACAGTTATAATACTTACATTGCATATAGATATAAAAATCACAAGTAAAACATTTAAACAAAATATCACAGAATGTTTTGATCCTGCCTTTGAAAAGTTACATATAACATTGTTCTTGGGTTAGGGTGTCTCCTACTCATCAGGAGTTTTTTTTGAGTGGGCAGTATAATTACATTACACATACACTATGCAGAGACAGTCACAATAAATACACTTTAATAACGATGTATTGATATATATGTGTTTCTTGGGCATTCATAAATTCATTGTATTTAACACAGACAATACAACTAATGGTCGTCTCTCTTTCCATTCCGAGATTCTAGTAGGGGTACTGTTGCAGAATCCCGTCTCACTCTTGTCACTATTCAGTACTGGAGTCTGACCATGGATTTATATCGCTTACGTCAAATGGCGTCATTGGCTTGGAATATGAATGATCATGACATATTCTTCTTTCGTTACTATTTTTTTTTCAAAAGGCGTCAACCGTCCTCTCATGTCTCTTCTAGCCATAGTCCCATCACAATGTACTTTCAATCTCTTCTTATATACGCAATAGTTCTCTTTCGCATAAAACAAAAGTTACACCCCATTGCAAAATTATCTTTTCACAAATAGGACGTTACATCGCAACATTGCTTGTGTATAACGTAGGGTCAAGTCTCTTTAACACAAACCGTCAATTAAAACCTATCAGTGCTAAGACATGTCACGCGCAATCCTTACGTCAGCATACATAAAAATAACCAAAAGATAAGTGTTTTCTTAGTCAGAAGATTTTTTTAAATACGTGAAAATACCGAAACTTTTAATTAGCAAAACTGCCATGCATTAAAGATAATTGCTGAGATAACATCAAAACAATCTCAGGAACTGTCAAACATTCTCAACGGATCTTATGCTCTTCTTGACATACTAATCTCTCATGAACGATTCCCTATCAAAACTTTTCATAACTTCAACCAGAGCAGCTATGAAATCAGCTATAGGATTGCTTTTAAAAGGGATTGTATTTTTGTTCGTATGAATATCGTTTTCTAGGCCTTCGTCATAGGGGGCAATTTCGTAACTGAGGTAATAGTAATGTTAGTAGTTTAATTTAATTTAATGCGTATTTTGTACACAAAGATAGTTTAATGCAAATTCTTTTAATATACAAGGAAACTAAGACCGGTCAGGTCAAATCTAAAACAGATCACGCTCTCAAAGTGAAGTCCGAGGTAATAGCATTTAACATTCTACACATTTAAGCTGCCAAAATCACTGACTCACTTCATACATCAACGTCAAAGATTTGATTGAATTCATCCTTCAGAACATCCGGTGTCGTGTGAATTTATCCTTCATTCACATTTTGCCCTACTTACATTAAATCTGAGTTTGAATTCAGAATATGTTGACATGCTGGTATTTTCTTTGTTCTTATTCAAGGAAAAATCTTTAAAGATTTTATACAGCTGCTAACGACGCTTTGTAGCATATTGAAGGGCTAATGTTATATAAAATACAAACAAATAAATATCACCTTTCAATACATAACATTTGCAAATAGTGTTTATATTACACTTTTATTCATTGGGTAATTTTCGTAATCTCATCTCTGATTCACTCAAGAATTACCAGGTCGTTAGCACCAATCTGACGCTAGCCCCATTATGGCGGCCATCTTTCCCGCTGAAGCATATGATTGACCTCGAAACTATGTCATCGACATGTGAGTTGGTGAGTAAGATGTCGATCATCTTGTTGCTATATTCCGATTCTCCTCTCCTAAAGTTTTTGGTTGTGTCAGAATTATGATAATAGTTAGGACTACAGAAGATTATATTCTCAATCCAGTATTCAACTTCATTTCTATCATCACATCATATGTCACATTGTTTTATCTCCAGCCTTTACAGGATAACTCTATAAAGAATTATATATAAATCCCAATCTGTGTTTGGAGGAAACGTGCTGACAACTTCTCATGAGTCAAACGTCACTTGTCGAAGCTTCTCGACGATGTTTATGTTTTATTGACGAATCTTCTACATCAGTCACTTATCTCGACCTTTTCCTGCAACGAAACCGACTTCGTTGTTGTATACCTAGTTCTCATTTGAGAATGTGCCACTTTAATGGTTGACCAAGGTTTACATGGCGGGTGTCGCCGATGAATCAGAGGACGTTTACCCTTTTGGAACACCTGGTCATATTATCCTTTTCCTTTTTCAGGTTTGTCCGTGTAAATCTTTCTTTTGTTCACATTTTGCCCTAGTTTTATCGACTTTGAGTTTAGACTATGATTATTTTGACTTGTTGGCATTTTATTGATGTTTAAGTGAATAAATACACAACTTGACGAATTTTGAGTAAGTACTTTAGGAAACAACATTTCAGACATATCAGTATTTAAAACCTTTTCATATGATCCTGAATGAAATATGAGCTATTTACGGTTTCAAACAAGAAGATGTAGATCTTAGGTTTTTGTTGAATTTAGTTGATATAGCGATGTTTACATCTTTATATCAAATTATTTTAGAATGGAATTATTGTGCCGTTCTTTATGTCTAAACTGGAGATTAGATCTCGACTTCTTCCCGTGTTTAAACCAAAATTTATTATATCTAGTATATGTATAAAACAGGCACTCTATATCCTGATTAGACACAAAATAATGAAACAATAATGAGATTAACTTCTACAGTTGCTACGCCCACACTAACCTGTATACCGATGTCTAATCATACAAATAACACTGGGGTTGAACCAACGAAAGTCAATACTATAGTTGTTCCTTGAGCTTGGAAAAAAATCCATGTTTATTTGTCACAAGTGCAACAATATCACTGTAGACAGACATGTCTTTAAGACGGAGGAAGCAACGACTTTGGTCTAAATAAAACAAACTATTAGTTTCTCAAACAGGATTTTTAGGCATTACTGATGTTCCATTGGAAACATTTCGAGCAGGAAACTTATTCGGATGCTGATAATTAGTTAAGGGAACGGACGGCCTTACGATGTTCCAACCTTTGTGTATCATCAATCATGTAAGTTAATTGACATCGCCTTTGATGACGAACATAAATGTTCATTAGATGTATAATATACAGCTTTCAGATATATATATATATACGTCACTGAGACTCCCGCAGTGAAAGGTTTATGGCAGGTCTGTGTGGTCCTTTTCAACACACACTTGTTTTAATCATTTGAAACTTACAAAGTGTTATTTGTTGTAATGTTATATGTAGATATATGGAGAATACATGGTCAGTGTCTTAAAATATAAGCTGTATTTCGACGAAGGTAAAGAAAGACAAAAGAGGCGAGCCTCTGGTGAGCCACTTATTTTGTCTTTCTGTCCCGAGCCAAAATACGGCTTATATTTTAAGACGCTGACCATGTATTGTATTTTTGTTTATTCAAGCTTTGTTTACCTGGCATTAGCATTACGCTGAAGCTTGCCTGATGACGTACTAAAAAAATGCTCGCGTTGAAATTTAGTTTCAAACTTCAACGGATAGTGATAGTGATAGTGAGTTTTTGAATTTTCGTAAATAAACTTCTTACTCATTACAGCATATAAAATTATTTCAACAGTTATTTATATTATTAAACGTAATTTAATTTTAAAGTAAACTCAGAGAGTAATTCTGTCGAATTACCGCACATGCTGAAATATAGCTGTCACTGCTGAATACAGCAAAATATATGTGCCTGGTGTATCCGAAAATGACACTGACAGTTGCAGGATAAATATGAATAACAAAATTGAAAAGACTTCAGATTAGAAATCCATAAGCGCTCTCATATTGCAAAACTAATAGTTCAGCGTATAAAGATTTGATATGAAAAGCTTGAGAGAGAGAGAGAGAGAGAGAGAGAGAGAGAGAGAGAGAGAGAGAGAGAGAGAGAGAGAGAGAGAGAGAGAGAGAGAGAGAGAGAGAGAGAGAGAGGGGGAGAGAGACAGGGAGACAGAGAGAGAGACAGAAAGAGACAGAGAGGGAGACAAAGAGAGAGACAGAGAGGGAGACAGAGGAGAGAGACACAGAGAGAGGGAGACAGAGACAGGGAGACAGAGAGAGATGATCAATCCGCGTGATTCTTAACAACTGGAAACTTAAACCGGTCTTATGATTTTGGCAGGTTTGGGATATATTCAAATTACCTGAAGATTAATAAACTAATATAATTTCAATGATAGAGAAATGATAGAGGATTTGAATTTTATATATATACAGAGAGAGAGAGACAAAGAGAGACAGAGAGAGAGAGAAAGACAGAGAGAGAGACAGAGAGAGAGACAGAGAGAGAGGGAGAGACAGAAAGAGAGAGGGAGAGAGAGACAGGGAGACAGAGAGAGAGACAGAAAGAGACAGAGAGGGAGACAGAGAGAGAGACAGAGAGACAGAGAGAGATGGAGACAGAGACAGGGAGACAGAGACAGGGAGACAGAGAGGGAGACAGAGACAGGGAGACAGAGAGAGACAGAGAGGGAGACAGAGAGAGAAAACAAGATAGAGGGGGAGGAGAGAAGGAAAGAGAGAAAACAGAAAACAAGAAGGGGAGAGAGGCAGAGAGAGATACACAGACGTTTTTGGGATTGGAGACGATGTAAAAATTATCAGATTGATATTTTACTCATCATTTCACATCTGAAACAACCAACGATATAATTGTTTCATATTTAAATGTTTCCTTTCGAAACAAAATAGAAAATAGAAAAACACAATGTCATCTCCCTCAGAAAAGGAATGATATGAGTATTCGATACAAGAGCTTTGCATCTGAGAGCAGGGATGTTATCACTGTGCTACCGTTACGTTATTGATACTAGACTTATTAATTGTAGAGTTTGAAATGTCAATGTTTCTTTCAAAAAAGAAAATTGAATCCTGTTTGTCTGTTAAAGTTATTACTAATAGAATTTACACTGACAGTTTAACACAATGGAGAAACGTCCACTGTCTTTCGATCAGTTTGGATTTGCCTTAGTCGCCTCTTAGCCTTCAGAATGTTAGTCCCTTGATATCAGTGATGAGAGTAATAAGGGCGAAACTGTTGTAAGGTGCAGTTTAATTCATTACTTGTCGCTACTGCATCTAATGTTTGAAGGCTTCCTTTTGGAGGTGACAAACCCCACCATCCACCCTTTTGTGTATTTATTATATATGTTCTGTAAAGACGTCTGTGTTGGTAAAAACTCATTTGCATACATGGTGCTGTTTCACTTAAAATTCAATGCAACTAATAAAACCAAGCCTACCTTGAGGTATTTTTGTTTATAATAACCATTTGGTTACTTTACGTAGCGATAATTTTACGAAAAAAAACTGAAATACGGTGAGATTTTGAAGCTATTGGGTACTGGTGTAGCGGATCTGTTTCACAAACGTTCAATATACGTTACCTATACCGTGATACACAAAGGGCATCAGGTAAAAATATTAAATAAGCTTATTTAAACGGAGGTGAGGACCGAAATTTAATTTCACAACTTACAAAATGTAATACCCGACATTACTTCAATGTCTGATTTCGTTGGTATTCTTAAATTAGTGTGCTTTGAAGTGAATAGATTTGAAACACCGCGTTTAAGTTTTTTCCTTTTGTATATGTAGAATACAAAAGCGAGATTAGAACACGTCTTCATGAAGAAGTCAAGTGTGACTTTGCTGGCAAGCGTGGGCTGTCATGTGAGCAAAGCTCCCGAAAATAGTGTTCTACTTATACCCTTTTCCTAGTCGCTTTTATGAATGTGGCCATTGCATGTCCGTTACGGTCTGCTGAGTTTATGTACACTCCTGGGGATCTACAGGAAATATGCAATTCCATAATTGCCAATCTTTGAACACGTTTATTTATTTTTAATCAACTATCGTAAATTGCAAACAGTCAATATGCTGTATGATCCAGGGACCCTTATTACGAATGCCAGGGTTTTGTCATTCAGACTGGTTTATATAGATATATATAACGTAACGTCTAGAAATTGGCGATCGTGACTTATCACAGTATTTCTCTTCAAAATACATCATAAATACAAGCAACACAACTTATTGATAGAGAGAGAGAGAGAGAGAGAGAGAGAGAGAGAGAGAGAGAGAGAGAGAGAGAGAGAGAGAGAGAGAGAGAGAGAGATTTCAAAGAAAACACGTGTGTTTGCCTGAAATAACAACACTGTAAACCTACAGTGTGTTCCATTGTTTGAATCCATGTTCTCTACCCATAAATTTCCCGCCAAAGTCGAGAGGATTTGCAGTAGTTAACATTCCATGGTTTTTATAAGAGGACGACCCGTCTGTGTTTACAAGCTAGGTGCATGTGACAGCGGAAGACTGTGATATGTTCGTTTAAGCTTTATTTAGGTGGTGCGGAACTGAAACAGCATTGTAGTATACTACCGAACGTTCCGAGTGAGATACCCCACCTGGTCATATCTTATATACTCGAAGGACAAACCAAAGGTTACACTGTAATACCAATGCGTTAAACAGGGAGAACTAAATACCGATTTTAGAGTTTAATAAGTCTTTGCCAGGAAACAGAAGTAAAAGGCTTCTACGCATTGGTAAACGCTCAATGAAATGCTAAAATTTATCAGGGTCAAGGGTAAGTTGTTACTTACGAATGATGCATATGGAGACAGAAGGAACGCACAGCTCTTTCTTCGGGAAACCAAATGCTGAACGCTCAAAGTGAATGGGAGATGATACATTTTACAGGTGTTTCAATTCTTCTGCGAATATCTGTCAAATCTTATCTTTTTGAACTTGATGAATTGTGTTTTCTTTGGACTTCAAGTATAACTGTTTTGATCAGAGAAATACCCTTTCGTTTTGGTTAATTTTGTAGAAAACGTCCTTTTGTTGAATGTGCTCTGTTCTGTCCTGGTTGATGGATGCATTTCCATTTGTAATTAATATTTTGCATTTGAGAGGGTAGTGGGAACTAACTTTACCTGACATGAAGACTATTAGAACTATATTCCATGTTTAGTATTACGTATGTCTTTATGGACCTCGACTGCACATCACAAATTAAAAAACATAATTGACTTTACCTTAAGAATGCTCTAAGCATGAGTGTTTTGCGGTTTGCTGACTTCTGTGATTGTACTGAATATTGAAAACAAATATTTGATTGATCAATACATACTTTTTATTAGGGAACGATACCATGTATGCTCAACAAAACAATTTAGGGAACAGAGATTTTGAATCAGTCAAGATAAATTGATTTTCATTGAGCAGCCGTTCTTAAAATATTTTTCTTTTTGTTTTCTGAAAACCTTTTCAAGTTTCTCCTTCATCCAAAGTTAAGGAAGCATTCTTTTGAAAAATACATAGTTTTTATTTAGGGGAATAAGTCATTGTGAATAATTCCGCAGAATATTCGCAAAATCTTGAGGATAAAGGCTCACAAATTTTTATATTAGCTTAAGAGTTGTCTGTAGATAACAGAACATGTAGACTGTCTACACCATCAATCAACTAGAAAACAGGAAATGTAGACTGTATACACCATCCCTCAACTGGAAAATAGGACATGGAGACTGTATACACCATCCCTCAACTAGAAAACAGGAAATGTAGACTGTATACACCATCCCTCAACTAGAACACAGGACATAAAAACTATATACACCATCCCTCAACTAGAAAATAGGACATGGAGACTGTATACACCATCAATCAACTAGAAAAAAGGAAATGTAAACTGTATACACCATCCCTCAACTAGAAAATAGGACACGCAGACTGTATACACCATCCCTCAACTAGAAAATAGGACATGGAGACTGTATACACCATCCCTCAACTAGAAAACAGGAAATGTAGACTGTATACACCATCCCTCAACTAGAAAACATGACATATAAACTGTATACACCATCCCTCAACTAGAAAACAGAACATCATAAACCCATCTGTATAAGCCACCTACATCTATTTAGTATTTACAACTACGCTGTATGTAATAGTACTATCAATGTGAACTTTTGATTTCTTTGTAGTAACCGTCAGTTTTGTATCACTTATCTGATGAAAATCTTGTTGCAGTTGATGCAATGATCTCTGGCTTTTCCTATATCAGATTGTTGAGGTAGTCGCTATCACGTGACCAACCATTTTATTCTCACTTATATTTCCTTCGAGGGAGTGATCCGAACGGTTGACGCTTACAAACGGTTGGGTGCGCCTTAAGATATCGATATGACAGTAGCTGCAGGTCGTCACTGCGTCATACAACACTACTGTCAAGTCATGCGAATTCTCACGTCTGCTTAAGGCAAGAAACGTTATTCAATTGCTCTTCAAATTTTCCGCTGGTGTGATTTTTAACGTGACATGAGACTGTGTTGGCTAGAACACATGTTAAAGACAGTGGTAGAGTAGCTGAACACATATCCTATTTGTACATGAACTCCAATTACTGTAGTGTCTGCTTACGTAAAGTTGGACTATGCTTACTTATTGTTGAAGTAAGGTAAAAGAAACAAGACTCTTTATCATTTTGTAAGATGATGTATGGGAGTGTGTGGGGGATTAAGAAAGCGTGCGTTAGGATGCATTAGGTAACTTGGTGGTCCTTCGAGTTCACGCTCCATCTTCGATCCACAAGCAAAACATCTGAATCTTCAGAACTTACTGTACAATCAAACCAAATTGTCTGGACCTCAAAATTCCACTTTGAACACAAAACAGATGTATCAAGATCCAAAAGGTCTCGTCTTTAAATTACAATGAAAACGAAGGATTAAAATGGCAACATATATTACATATGTGTTGAAGCCTAATGCTTTATATCTCTTATGACTTAAACATATTACAACCATTTAACACCTCGACACAACGATATTAATATTGGATTTGCGGAAATGACAAATATTGATGATTAAATCTTGACTGACGTTAACTGGCACGAACCTTTACCGAAGGTGCAGTAAATAAAGCACTAGGATTGATTGAGGGATGTGAGGGCCATTATCATCAATTACCAAACCTGATTGATAGAGCTCTAGTGCTGGGCTTATACAGCCTGTCGAAGCTTCGAGCGCGAGGAGGAACATGTGGCTGCCAAAAATGGATTAAGATGTTAAATGCGTTTGCCTCGTTTTGGTTTGCTGAAACATCATCGTAAAATAATAGTTATCTCCCGTTAATTAAAACAAATTTCCAGAGATACTGCTTAAAGCTATATCCATAAAGCTCAGCAAAAGATATGAAGTTTAAAAAAAAGAAACAGGTAAAATGTGTGGGTGGGGAATATAACGTAAGAAAGAAGAATCTCTGTGATAGATCTGTTCCTTACGAAGGTTGTTTGACTCTCTAGAGTCGATACCTTGATTAATAACTTAACCATTATTAAGAGTAGCTCGTGTTATTGCACTGCCATATGAGATTCTAGTTCTGGCCTTCAGATAATTAAGTTTCCCTAAATAAATATCTACAGTGACGTACGTATGAGCTGCTTGACAGGCTTACGTCCTTGAAGCAACTAAGGTCGTATGCTGACAGTGACAACTGATAATGAGGGCATGTTAATGTCTTTACCACATTGCACTGAATTGCTGATTAAGAATTGGTAACCTTGTTCCAAAAGTTCACATGTTTTCATGACAAATGCATGCGTTGGAATAAAAAGAACAAAACTATGAAAAACGAAAGATGGGTGAGGAGAGCTTGACTCTGATGATAAAATTGGCAACATTTTTTCCAATTACCTCTATGAATGGTCAAACAAGATCAGTTTGGTTCTATTCAATGTCCCTTTAATGTTAGACAAAGGAAAAGAGATCAATTTTGGTCTTTAGTGTTGGGCTATTGAGTATTTACAGTCTTCAGTGATCTCCTTAATAGTGATGAAAGAAAATTGATCTGGCTCCTCTTCATATTTTCTTAACAAAAAGGAAAGAAGCCGACAAGCAGGGGAACATCAATATAATCATCAGTGGTGATTTTCTTTAGTGTCCTCGTGTTTGAAACGATAATTGTAATATCACATATAAATCGAAGCGAGGACTTTTAATTATAGAGGACATAGACTGTATTACAATAAAGACTGTGATGTCGACATAAATGGTAAATATTATCGACGTTCGTTCTGTTAATAACGTATTACTCCAGGAAAAGAATTTACTGCTGAGAGTTTACTACAAATGTTATGAAGGAATGTAGATTGATGAAGACTGTCGGTTAGATTTCAATGTCCGTTATCAGGAAATATCTTTAACGATATGGTGCTGATAACTACATTGTATGGCTAACTCCTAAGGAGAAGTAGAGTTATTTCACGCATACTGTTGAAGGTCACCGTGTGTTTCTTTCCTTCATAATTGCCAGTTCCATAATGTCATCCTGTTTTACTCAGAACTTATCACATGCCAATATTTTCTAAGTTTTAATAACCTTTGTAAGTTAATTACTCTTCGGTTGTGGACAATTTTACACAGTTAACTTGATTTAGATGTTGGAGCAATCAGAAGAAATAAGCATAATAGCGGAACAATGTCTGTAAGAGTTATAGAGAGCAATGACCCTGAATCTAAAGTCAGTAAAATGTTTGCTTTATATCAGGACTCGTGAAATCGTCTAATCATAACCCCAGCCAAATGTAGCTTATATTTTCATACACTGTCGTGCAATGTTTATTGAAAAACATTTATTGTTTAATCTTTGTCTTTATTACCATTGACGTTACGTCGTATTGTTCCTGGGAAGGTACGACAAAATAATTTCTCCCGAACCTTAACAGATATAATAGCATTTAAAAAAATAGATTTTCGTAAATAAAATTGTTCGTTAGATAAATATAATTGCTTATATAAACAGATATTCATGTTTCTAATGAAATATTTTGGTAAATCGGAATTTCTAACGAATCATAGTCCATGTGCTAAATTACCAGTGTTTTCAGTCATTGTCGAATACAGAAAATATATATTGCACCAAATAAATTGTTTTGCTTTCACGTGTATTACCTAAATTGAAATAGGTCACATGTATTTGCTAAAGAATTTAATTCACATTTGTTTATTATGTGATATTCATTGACTCGTCTGTTACAACTTAAACTGTGTCTTGTGTGACTGCCTACCCAGAATCAAGCGTGTGCATTGGGGTGTTTTGGCACACCTCGATCAGTAAGTGGTTGATAGTGAAGAGAGAAAGCCGAGCGGTAAATACAGGAAGTCATTAGAAAAACACTTTTGTCTGGATCCCTGTCTACGATGATATGTTTTGATATTAATGCTATAGTAAAGACCTCCTTCTAAACAATTTGATAGATTATTGTCAAGTTTCCAATTTAAGTTGAACAATAGTGCAAATTTGATATCAAATATGCTTTTTTCGAAAATGACCGAAATGTTTCATTAACAAGGTGATATGCATTCATACGGGGTCACATTGTGCTTCTTCTGAGAATGTCTTTTTCACGTCCAGATCATGAAATGTCTAGTAGCAAGGTTTCTCAGCAAGTGGAAATGTGAATCTGTTTTCTCCATTTGTTCCATTTTTCAGCAATCATTTAAGCTTATAAGATCTCCCAATACGATCATAATGATGACCGTTAAAGCTCCCCCGTGTCTAATCCATCCTTAGCTGCAAGTATAAAGGGATTCTTTCATCAGGGTTTTATTATTTATTTTCAAAGTTATGAAGTCGGAGTTTTTGTATTCATCATTGATAACATCTCATATTAAGTTAAACAAAAGCTTGATATAAGAGACAAGGATGTATGTTCAGCTTGTTTTGAATGATGATATATCGTTCTGACTAGCTATTTGAACCACGAAATAATTCTAGAAGAACGGTGGGTAAGTTCAAGGTTACTATGACAATAGCTCATCGACCACAGACCTCGTGGTGTCCACGCAACAGTGTCATTGATAAATGGTAAGTTGACAATTATTCGTTGTACAGCCTCGTGAAAATATCATAAAAAAATGAGGGATTTTTCCTCTCAATAAATAATTATATCGCCGTGTCGCCCGACCTTTCTGTACTGTTTGTAGCTCAGAATAATTTATCCTATATAGTAATGTAATATCGATTTCTGAAAGATAGCCCATGGTGAAATCCTAATGTATACATCGATACTCTCATCAAAGGAACAAGCTCTCAAGCCCGCCACTAAAGAGAGCATTCCAACCTAATGCCAGTCCATTAAAGTCCATTGACTTTCAACAGTAAAGGTAAAAAGTAAAACGTATTGTCTGGCTAGACATCATTAAAAAGATTTATAAGAAGTAGAAAGGTAAACAACGAACAATATTTAAAAAAAAGAGATCAGATCTGTTTTCTTCCTGGCTTCTTCAACCATATTGAAAGAAGAACCGGTGACCTCTGACCTTTGACCTTTTACAACCTTACTGTCTACCGATATTCTCTATAGCCGGATGAACAGGTAACATAATATCTTACCAGGAAGACGCCTATACTTTTATCTAACTCTATACTGGTGTATCCATGCTTCAACATAGGGTTGAAATGGAGGGATTGATCTGTCATAGCAACTGAATGTCTCTATGGCAATAATACCAAGCATTGATGACGATAACAAAAGTAGGGAGAAATCGCCTGTACCTTTCCGTGAGAGATTTGTGCTGACTACCTAAGTAATGTTCCACCGCGTGTTCAGATCGTTCTTTTTCATCAGAGCATAAAAGTTCATTCTTACTTACTAACAGATATTTCGACATGAAAAATAGAAGTATTGAAAAGTCACCCTTCATCTTTTAAAACCGAAACTGGTGGTTAACACTGGTATCTTATAGATAAAATGAATTTCTCTGGTGTCCGTACAGCCGGTAATTTTCAAGCGTCAAAGCGTTTAATACACATGTGTCTCATTATTTCATGAATTTAATTTTCCCGATCAATGTACCGCGAAATAACGAAAATTTCCTCAGAACGAAAACAATTGACTTTACGGTAATATAATGAGGAAACATCATATATAAGTACACGGCGCTAAGGGGTATCTGCTATTAGGGAACATTAAAACATTTTCGTTCAAAAAGTTATTAAGTGGAATCTTTAGATAAAAAAAAAATATACGGAAACTATGAAGTTCATTGAATTATAGGACGAATACTCCTCCATTGCTAGATTTTGACATTTATGACGATTCAATTTTAATTTTGCGTAGTCATTTTCTAGGTTTTAGTTAAGCCCTTGGCATTGTCGACGAGTCCTAGAAGGAGAGAACAGATATATGATGCAGTTTAATTTCGTTGTGAAGTTTGGTAACGTAGCAGCCGAACACTATTTTTATCAACATAACGGATGAAATTATTGAACGCTAAATTTTAAATGATTTCCTCAGGTTCATGTATTACTGCATTGTAGCTATTAAATATTGCGATAAAATGTCAGGAGTCAGAGTAAAATTATTAGGAAACAAATTGACAACAAAAATGTTTATGTATATATTCAATCCCTTTCCTAATTAGAATGTTACGTTGTACCAGACTTAAATTACAATTAGTTGATAGAAATCTCAATGTCAGAGTGCACTTGGGGAATATAATTTCTAGAACGAACAATGACTTTAACAAATGTATTTCAGAAGCCGTAGTTAAAGGCAAGCATTGAAAGCAGTTTATTAAAGGATTTCGAAATGTTTGATTATTTAACCGATTACTCCTAGTTTTCACAATTTAATTCATTTGCATCACTGGCTAGTCCTAGAAGGACGAAACAGCTGTGTGATGTAGCATTACCAGCGAGTCTTAGAAGGACGAAATAGCTGTATGATGTTGCACCACTGACGAGTTCTAGAGAAACAAAACAGCTGTATGATGTAGCATTACCGGCGAGTCCTAGAGGGAAGAAACTGCTGTATGATGCAACTGAACTCATCATTTTTCTCTGTTTTTTCAAAGTCTAAAAATTATTGAATGTTGTTACTCACTAATGGGTGTTTTGTACAATCTTACTTAACCATTGGTAAAATGTGATTAACAATCAGGAATAAATGCGCAACCTTGATCTGTTCCGCCGCCAAACAAAACTAGAGTGTAACGCTTTTTAGTTACTCTTCTTAAAACATTTGTAAATAATTTTACAAGATATGACAAAATATCACAAGGTACCGGAAATGAACAACTGCCTTAATGACACGGAGCTCGGAAAGGATTTTATGACATATATGATACCATTTCTTACATAAGCTCGATATATCTAAAAGAACAAAGCATTTGATATATATCACAACCGCCAGGAAGTCAACACGCCCAGCACTTCCATGAGAACGTCTATGCTCCTACGGCGCCGTCAAGCTCAATTATTTTTTTATATAACGTATTTGATTTGCAAAGTTTTCACTAACACGTCGACATCGTTCACTGATATAATAATATGACCGGTATAAACAAACAGGTCCGCCTAGCTTCTGTTCCGTCGTACTGACACACGTTGCAGTGATAGAAGAGAGAGCTTTCAAACAATATCGTTTAACTACATACAAATTTCCATAATACATGTGCTGGGAAAACATGGATATTATTTCCAGTAGAGCTACAATTTACCATACAACATAATTAAAAAGTGTGCATATGTTAGAGATGTGATGGAATCCGGAGATGGAGCAACAGTAGACCCAAATCTCATCTATAATAACCGGAAACGAACTAATGCAGCCGGAAGTAGGTTGGCGATGGACGGAAATGGTACGAACAGACTGACAAAGACAAATATGTCTTTACCGAGGGGACTACGAACCAAATACAGCTTTGTCAGAAAATAATAATGTAATTTGTAAGTGTATACAAGCGCCATTTTTAATGTGACATGCACATTAATTTATGGCATTTGCTTAATGACAAACTGTTATGATGGCATTTTAGTCCTCAGGTTGACCTTACCAATAATGTTAAAGAATTTGAACACAGAGTTATTGGTAAAATTGTGAGAACCCCATTCATCTATATATATCCACGGATTAGCAATATTCATTTCCTCGGAATCCCTTATTTGTGGACTATCATCACTATATATTCCCAATTAGACTATTGAGTTTCTATATATGTGACCTCGTGCATCACTGAATATTTCAAGATGGACAACTGGGTTCTATAGATGTGTGGCCACGAGCATCACGGAATATTCCAAGATGGACGACTGGGTTACTATATATGTGACCTCGGGCATCACTGAATATTCCAATAATAGTATATTGAATGTATTACCTCTATGACGGCAAGACCTATCTTCTTTTTTATAAAAAATGTACAGTACGGTTGCTTATTTGACACATCCCATGACGCAGATCAACACAGGATATTTCTTCGTAAAAACAAAAACAGCATTCAATGTGATAATGAGTTTACTGTTGTATATTTTCTTCCAGATGTATACAAATCTATTCTGGCAGACATGTTTTGAGTAGGAGAGTTATGATTGATGAAATCGTCTGATGAAATGTATCTTTGTCCTAAATTAATGACTGTCTACACGAAGCCGGAATACCTACAGTCAGAGAGCTTACCTACACATGTGTTGATACTTAATGATTTCTCTATCTTCGCAGACTGACGTCAACTTTTAATGTAATTCTATCACTAGTATTCTTATCAGTATTTCTTAAAACCAATCAAATACATGTATCACGAGAAGACATATAAAAAATACAAAAGAGTTCCAGGAATATGGTTAGAAATGGATACCGAAAGCAACCACCAAACGAGATGTACACCTGTGTGAGGTTATAAAAACCCTGATCATACTTCTTTAAGATAAGAAAACACTGAAAAAAACACTCAAAGCAAAAGGCATAACATTTGTGATTAAATAAATTGATATTGCTAAAAGGACACGTAACCTATCCTTCAAATCAGAAACTACATGTACACAACCATGATACAACTACACAGCCATCGCATGGACCACTGTGGTGATAGATACAGCTACACAGCCATCACATGGACCACTGTGGTGATACAGCTACACAGCCATCGCATGGACCACTGTGGTGATAGATACAGCTACACAGCCATCACATGGACCACTGTGGTGATACAGCTACACAGTCATCACATGTACCACTGTGGTGATAGATACAGCTACACAGCCATCACATGGACCACTGTGGTGATACAGCTACACAGTCATCACATGGACACTGTGGTGATACAGCTACACAGACATCACATGGACACTGTGGTGATACAGCTACACAGTCATCACATGTACCACTGTGGTGATACAGCTACACAGCCATCACATGGACCACTGTGGTGATAGATACAGCTACACAGCCATCACATGGACCACTGTGGTGATACAGCTACACAGCCATCACATGGACCACTGTGGTGATACAGCTACACAGTCATCACATGTACCACTGTGGTGATAGATACAGCTACACAGCCATCACATGGACCACTGTAGTGATAGATACAGCTACACAGCCATCACATGGACCACTGTGGTGATACAGCTACACAGTCATCACATGTACCACTGTGGTGATAGATACAGCTACACAGCCATCACATGGACCACTGTGGTGATACAGCTACACAGTCATCACATGGACACTGTGGTGATACAGCTACACAGACATCACATGTACCACTGTGGTGATACAGCTACACAGCCATCACATGGACCACTGTGGTGATAGATACAGCTACACAGTCATCACATGGACACTGTGGTGATACAGCTACACAGTCATCACATGGACACTGTGTTGATACAGCTACACAGACAGCACATGGACACTGTGGTGATACAGCTATACAGTCATCACATGGACATTGGGTGAGAGATACAGCTACACAGTCATCACATGGACCACTGTAGTGATAGATACAGCTACACAGTCATCACATGGACCACTGTGGTGATACTGATACAGCTACACATTCATCACATGGACACTGTGGTGATACAGCTACACAGCCATCACATGGACCACTGTGGGGATAGATACAGCTACACAGTCATCACATGGACACTGTGGTGATACAGCTACACAGACATCACATTGACACTGTGGTGATACAGCTACACAGTCATCACATGGAACACTGTGGTGATAGATACAGCTACACAGCCATCACATGGACACTGTGGTGATACATCTACACAGCCATCACATGGACTACTGTGGTGATACAGCTACACAGAAATCACATGGACACTGTGGTGATACAACTACACAGAAATCACATGGACACTGTGGTGATACAGCTACACAGTCATCACATGGACACTGTGGTGATAGATACAGATACACAGCCATCACATGGACACTGTGATGATACAGCTACACAAACATCACATGGACAATGTGGTGATACAGCTACACAGTCATCACATGGACACTGTGGTGATACAGCCATACAGTCATCACATGGACACTGTGGTGATACAGCCATACAGTCATCACATGGACACTGTGGTGATAGATACAGATACACAGACATCACATGGACCATTGTGGTGATACAGCTGCACAGTTATCACATGGACCATTGTGGTGTTGTAATATTCTGTTTCAATTTTCATATATTGATACATGTATCATTTTATTGTGATACAGAATGGCGGATTCTTTCAGTTTGGTATAGCTTAATTTGTGAAACCCAGGAATTCTCGGCATCATAACCACAAACATTTCTGTTTCATACAACAGCAAAACAGAATTTATGAAATGTTTACCTTTCCGGTGTTTACCTCTTTATTGGTCTTACGAACAAAATAGATATATACGCTCTGAAAAAACGTCATGTCCGGCGCGTAGGAATTGCAGTAAAAATGGTGTAAATCCGCGTTTGTTCTTAATATTGCTGTTTGTGAATTTTATTTCTAGTTTTATTTTATAATCTGATATAAAAAACAATGGTAACTGAAACGTAATTATTTGAAGAATTTCGCAAAAACATAATAACATGATGATTATGTGGAACTATCATCTGTTTACTTCGTGTTGTAAACAACGTTTCCCGCCAAATAGAGTCAGCTGTTCCACTTTTCCATTGCCTGTCGGGCTGTTCCCGGAGTGGGTGTAACATGCAATAAATAACCATTTTAATTTCTATACAGCGTTAATAAAAATAAATGTAAAAATGTAAATATGACAAATACTTTTTCTGGATTGTTGTTTACTGGTCTGTAAACTGCCTTGTTGTTTTACATATATCTCGAATCTCATTTAAAATTTATGTTAAAAAATGTAGCCTACTCACCAGTAAATCAAACTGCCGATCCTCACTTTTAAAAAATAATCTCAATTTGATTTTGTTATTTTTGTCAATGTTATCATGATATAATGTCTAGAGGTATATATGCTATGCACCTTGCTTCACAAACCTGTATACCTCGTGATTAAATGTGTATGACAGAATATATAGATATATAATTCTTAAGCAATAAATATAAACTCAGAGGATAATATTAACCAATTGACAAACTTTCGAATATAACTGCCTTTTCCTTTCATATTGCAAATGCATTTTTGGTAATGTTATGTTACTTCATCTGGAACAAAATCGGCTCATAGTGTGTCCTGCATTTCAAAGAAATAGATGGTGTGTCAGGAGTTGTAGAGTTAATAATAATAATAATAAATTTATTCAGGAAAGATTTGCACAAATGTATACAAAGCATGATAATAAAGTACATGTTACATAGTACATAAGGTGAAAAATTGACATAAATAAAACATGCAACGCCGGAACATAAAATCACAATAAAGACAGCTGATATATATGTTAAACAAATCTATGCAAGGATAGCCCAAAAAGCGTAACAATATACGCTTATTTCCGTTGGGGTCCATCTATCCGTTGGGGTCCTTTACTCACTCAGCATTCGGTATTATGATCGTGGCATCGTTCCTTTTATTTAGCCTTTCCGATAGTGTTTATTTTCACTGTTTGTTGTGTATGACTTCTGAATGTTTTTAGTAGTCTGTGTTACTGAACTGCTCGTATGTCAGGGGCTTCATCCTAAATCCCAGCAATGTGACATGTGTTGATTTCACTGCATGTTAATTGTCGCTTCCATCAACACAGCGACTTTCCCATTTTCACATTGATGGCCCATATTTTCACTGTTGAGAGTTGAAGGATGATTTGTTTTGTAATTTAAATATAGGGACCTTAGCTATGTCAATGTGATTTCATTAGGTGAGACATGTCAGTAAGCTGGTGTTGGTGTGTTGAGGGTAGAGCGATTCTCTGAGTAGGTCTACACCTTAGTAATTCAAACTCCCATTCGATATGAAACTAGGGCAAAATATGCTTAAAAAATGTACACGGAGACTTTTAAAAATAAAGAGAATAAGACTATGTGTGATGAAGGTAAAGCGCCAAATAATTAGTCAAGGTCAATGTGGCCATAAAAATATTACCATTAAAGATGGTTTTCATTACTGTCGTTATTGAACATGGTATATGAAATAATGAATTTAGTGTGTACACGTTTACCATATATATATACTGAGAAATTTACTTTTACTGCCATAGGGAAAAGTTTCGTTGAAGTTTAACCCAGAATAGCTCAAAACTTATAGTAATGCTTTCATAGACGTCATAACGCCATGACGTCATATGCATTGTGACGTCAGAAAAGAAAGTATGAAAAGTAAAATTATCGCCAATTTTGATATTGTATTAGTCTTGTGAACTTCTATTTTCAACAATATTTGTACAAATATTGGAGTGATCATCAAAATCTTTACTAATTTTACACTGTCCTCGCAAGCGCTTGATAAACTTAATCAAAGTACTGAAAGTACTGAGAGGCTAAACGTATTGAAAAATGTTCACAAATAACCGCTAAGCTATATTACTTTCCCCATACTCCTACACTTTGGAATGCAAAAATTACCAGAGACCATTTTTTTTTAATTTTAAGCGATTTTATATCTTCTTTAATTCTTATTTCAAATTTGACGACAATAATGTGAATAAATCAAAATAGGTAAAAAAAAATAACAAAATACACACATCCATATATTTAGCGCCAACAAGCCAAAAGATAAATAGCTCTATGATGAAGTTGACTAAATAAAACCTTTGAAATACCCAAGATGTTGCAATTACTATCCTATCAATATGAGGATTTAAACAAATCTAAAGGACTTTATACCTACTTCTTTATTTTGAATGTATTGCAAAGTAATAGTCCTTACTTATTATAATAATATTTGTAGTTGAGGAAAGTAGATAAGGTATACACAGCATTTCAGATATATAAAAGTGTAAGTAATTACATTAAATGTATTTACATGCCTATCTTCCTTGAAGTATCATGGTTAGACTTTTCTTCCAGTAATTATGTCTATAAAGGCATAGTTCTATGAGATTAAACCAGGCTTCCATATATATACAAAATTTACAATATTTTCACTATAGCTACTACTATTTCTGATCTCCAATGCATTAGATAATGTCACCATGACACGCTAAACGAATAAATATGTTATGGAAATATTTCGTTCTAGTTAATTGATAATTATAAACATGAAAATTTTGGGATTTTTATACGCGCTTTGTTTGAAGGAATATTTTCATTTCAAGGAACTTTGATACACATTAACAAACATTGAGAAATCAGCACAATCAACCTTCATCAAATAAAACTAAAAGACAAAAAATATAAGTTATAACAAAGTCAACATCATGATCAGTGCAGTATTAAAAATATTGCATTCATAAATCATGAGCACCAAATGTACCTTGCCTACGAAGCGCAAACTTTTTATCTTCAAAAACTTGAAAAAGTGTCATAGCGGTGGATGTGAAAATCCTGAAAAAGTGTCATATCGGCGGATGTGCGCGTAGGACGAACAGTCCAATTTTGTGACGTCTAATGAGGTAAAGTGATGTTATATATTAAGACGATCTTGCCACAACGACAAGGATTAAATCAAAATTGATGTTCTGTTTGTAAGTTTTGTTTGTTTATAAGTGCTGTTAGTTGATAATTCAAACCAAGCCCCCAGACTAGCTTCTTATCATGGCGCCAACTCGCACGTACAGTGTTCTGTACGCTTACGTCATGTCAAGAATTCCGTAAAATATATTGTTCAAAATTTATCAATAGTTCAACCACACTGTGCTTCTTTTTTGAAATATATAGTAATCGTATTGTTATTAAAAAAATAAACTAATTTTGGATGATTTAATATAGCGATTTGAAAAATCGCGGCATTATTCACGCAGAAAATTGCCGCTAGAGGGCTCTAACTCTTTTCGATATTTCAGCTAATGAGAAGGCCAGGATCGGTAAATTTTGTCTGAAAGGCCGTCACAATAGGCTATGCGTACTGAGTACGTTTTGCCTAAAAATCATAAGATTTCAATTCCATATGAATGGAAACTCATGTTAACGAAATGTTATTTTATAACTTTGTTTCAAAAATGACAATTTGTCAAAAAATGAAAAAATTCCCCCTAATACTGACGTTTTCATTTCTCTGCATGGTGTTTGGGACGGTAAACTATTAGAATAAATTGCTTCTTAAATATGGAACAGCTCAACAAAGATTGGGGGAATTCTTGGAAGACATTTTAACGACATCAATCATCACCAGGTAAAGCATACCTCCCAGTGCTAAATAGATTCACATTGAACGTTTCTTCTATGAGAAATTGCAAACATATGGACAAAGAGATATGCATACCTGCCTGTTTAAATACTGTGGTAAATCATATCAATTGCTTGCTTGTTCTCTGAAGCTGTTTACACGTTCGGTACTATAGAACATAAGTGTTATCGATAGCGTGTTTACGTAATTAGCGGTGTCGTACAGACTGAGAAGGAAATCTCAATAATGTGTTCTGTAATTATCAGTACTTTGAACCTGTAATCGTTACTGATGTATTCTCTATGAATAGAAGTCTAACTGTACAGACACCTGTATCGTAGTTCTATATTGAGTTGTCGGAAGGCTGTTAAATACCGACCGCACTAGTAAACTAGCCTAAGGCGTGTCAGCTCTACCTGAATGTTCTTTAAATGAATCTTTAAGCAACGCTTAGTTTTTGTTTTTGTTATTCATGAAGGTAATAGTACGTGTAGCATAAACCCCTCTTGTTCTGAATGTTTAGTTGTTTGAAGACGACACCGCATCGTCGATTTTATTATGTATTTTTTCAAGTACTTGCAATAAAAACAGATGGTGCCAGTTTGCTTTATTAAGCTGCTTGAGGAGAACAAAGTCTGCCTTGTAAACTTTTGATTTCATGTTAGAAAACCACCCGGTCAGTTTGGTCATGAAAAAAAATGTATTACTATGATATTGCTTGGTTTTACCTACCTGTTTTTGAACAGCATATTTGAGGACAAATTCTGTCTCAGCACGTTCTTGTACCTGCAAGTCATCCAGGTGGACATAGGAAAATAACACACCAGAAGTATAAATCAAACAATGTCACTTCTCAGGGTTAACTCAGACCAGAAACGGTTTGCTTTTCAGAGCAAATTACGGGTAAACTAACAATATCATCTTTCTAGTGGATACTGTAAGTCTCGACTGTTAAAGAAAACAATGTAAACATGAAATCTGAAAAAGAGATATTTTACTCTGTAATGGCAGATTACTGGTAGAAGCCCATTTACAACGCGGTTCCGTGTGCGACACGTTGTAGACAAGACGAAAAGATTAGTTTGATCCTTTGATGCACATCAAACGAATCTCGAGGTTCGATAACGGTATATTGAAATGGCATTTAAAGTTGAATGTCGTTCCTTCGTAATCTTAAAAAAAAAACCCGTATCAGCCTGTGATTGGTCAGTTTTTTCTCCAAGAACCAATCAAATTCGCTTGTGCCTTCAATTCTGCCATGACATGTTCCAGGGGTGCAAAGAGAGAAAGTTATCGTAACCTCTGGAGAATCGAGGAAACTGTCACAGAACATCTCCCAAACGTACCAACTGTAGCATTGTATAGCTTCTACCTTAAAAAGACAACAGAATTATCATTTCTGAGTCGACTTGTCAAAGCTCAACGTCAGCCATTCACATACAACACGTATATCTACTCATGAGAACAATTAGGAAGATTAAAACAAAATCTTACATTTTAACCAAGCACGATTTGATATGGCAGTTTTGATCAGTATATGAATTTACAAATAGAATAATGATTTGTGGCGTCGATTTGACATTAAGTTACAATAATAAAAATGTTGAAAATTGAAACGCATGTCAAAACAAATATTCCTACATTTGTGCCAGTGAAGTAGATGTAATTTTTACGCTGTTTGTTTTCTTATCGATATCACCAGTGCGTTCTGTTATAGTGGCTGTCTCTAGCAGAGTGTTTCCTACCATATTGATCTGCGTATACTGGCGAGCTCCTGACTTGTACTAGCCGTAAGGTTTGGGACCTTGTACAAGTAGATACCTGGGATTTAAAGCCCAAAGGAATTATCACCACGTGATTTCATATAATGAATTATGAGTTCACCTAAAGGTAAGTCTTTTTATTTTTTTATACTGGAAAAATAAACAATATACGACATTTTATTGTTCGCTAAAAACAACATATCTGAAGTACGTTGTGAAAATACTTGTGATTCCAAAAAAAGTTATGGAAATTTTATCAAAACTCGGCTGTGTCACTAAACAGTACTTTGTCTGAAACGTGGCAAGATAACTGCTTAATCCAATGAAAAAATAATATGGCTCGCCTTTGACCAAGTTGATCGGAATTTGATTCCCTGATACGTCTGATCAAGGTATAATGTTAAACTGCATTGGATTTTCCACGGTACTCCCGTTCCCTCCTACAGTGAGACTTCGAGTTGCGTGATTGTATCCGGAACAACAAGAGTCATTTAATCTAGTATAACTTGATATAAGTCATTGTGTAATTGTTATCAAATATATAGATAACACTTCTAGTTCAAGAAAGAGTTATTTATGATATGAATACGTTGAAAAAATTGTACAAATGATAAACACATTGAAATACAAGTTAATTTGATTAATTGTATATAAATACGTAATTAAACTGCTTCGTACAGATATTTCGTCTTTCAAGGAAATATCGATGAAACATAGACCTTAAAGAAATGTCAAAACAAGATCGGGAGGTGCACCAACCTCAAAATTAAATAAATTTCATAAATTTCTATATTTCATAATTTCGAAAGGACATCGGATTATTTTGATAGATCCGGTTTTGATTATTTCGATTATAAATGTGTTGCTATCTGATTTATCGATATGTAACACAGTGGATGGGCGAGTGTCGAGAACATGTAGAAATCTCCCATCACTTAGGGACAAACAGGAAATCTACCGAGAACATGATAATAAGAAATATACAAGGTGGCATCAGTATTTTTATGGCATAAAACATTCTTAGTGTAAGGTTCTGAAGACAGCTTTTGTTGATTAAAGTTATTTCTTTTTATAAATAGACAAACTCCTATACGTAAATTTAAAATTTCACCTAGAACTCTCATCCCTACATCACACGTATAATGCATGTAAATAAGAGACCTTCGACCCAACCGTCGAGTGTTAATGAACGACATCTTGTAGTCACATTTGTGTACATAGTATTATTTTGTTTTATAATTGAAAAAGGTTGAAAATAACAATTGATTTGCTACACAAGCATGATTCGATTTCCAAGCCATTAGAACACTTTGTAAATACATTGATTGCATTGTTTTTAAACAATGAAAAAAACCCATCATTACCATGAAAATATAGTTATTGCCAATACAAATCTGTGGAAGAAAATCTCAAAACAAAGTAAATACGACTAGGGCCACTACAAAATAAATAGGACTAGGCCCACTACAAAATAAATAGGACTAGGCCCACTACAAAATAAATAGGACTAGGGCCACTGTTAAGTAAATATGACTGGGGCCACTACAAAATAAATAGGACTAGGACCACTACAAAATAAATATGACTAGGCCCACTACAAAATAAATAGGACTAGGGCCACTACAAAATAAATATGACTAGGCCCACTACAAAGTAAATAGGACAAGGGCCACTACAGAATAAATAGGACAAGGGCCACTACAAAATAAATAGGACAAGGGCCACTACAAAATAAATAGGACAAGGGCCACTACAGAATAAATATGACTAGGCCCACTACAAAATAAATATGACTAGGCCCACTACAAAATAAATATGACTAGGCCCACTACAAAATACATAGGACTAGGCCCACTACAAAATAAATAGGACTAGGGCCACTACAAAATAAATATGACTAGGCCCACTACAAAATAAATAGGACTAGGGCCACTACAAAATAAATAGGACTAGGGCCACTACAAAATAAATAGGACTAGGGCCACTACAAAATAAATATGACTAGGCCCACTACAAAATAAATACGACTAGGACCACTACAAAATAAATATGACTAGGCCCACTACAAAATAAATAGGACTAGGCCCACTACAAAATAAATAGGACTAGGCCCACTACAAAATAAATAGGACTAGGGCCACTACAAAATAAATATGACTAGGCCCACTACAAAGTAAATACGACTAGGGCCACTACAAAATAAATAGGACAAGGGCCACTACAAAATAAATATGACTAGGCCCACTACAAAATAGATATGACTGGGACCACTACAAAATAAATATGACTAGGGCCACCATAAAATAAATATGACTAGGCCCACTACAAAATAAATAGGACTAGGCTCGCTACAAAATAAAAAGGACTAGGCCCACTACAAAATAAATATGACTAGGCCCACTACAAAATAAATAGGACTAGGGCCACTACAAAATAAATAGGACTAGGGCCACTACAAAATAAATATGACTAGGCCCACTACAAAATAAATAGGACTAGGGCCACTACAAAATAAATATGACTAGGCCCACTACAAAATAAATAGGACTAGGCCCACTACAAAATAAATAGGACTAGGCCCACTACAAAATAAATAGGACTAGGGCCACTGTTAAGTAAATATGACTACAAAATAAATAGGACTAGGGCCACTACAAAATAAATAGGACTAGGGCCACTACAAAATAAATAGGACTAGGCCCACTACAAAATAAATAGGACTAGGGCCACTACAAAATAAATAGGGCTAGGCCCACTACAAAATAAATAGGACTAGGGCCACTACAAAATAAATATGACTAGGGTCACTGTTAAGTAAATATGACTGGGGCCACTACAAAATAAATAGGACTGGTACCACTATAAAATAATTACGGCTATAAAATCCTTTAGCCACGTCAATATAAATCCATCACATTCGACTAGTACAACGCCAAACCATCTCATACGACCACAGCACGACAAATAAAGTTATCACATACGCACGATTTACCATGTTGGACGTAAGAGATAAATCTATTTTCATTGTGGTGCTATAACACTGATAGTAAAAAGCCGATTAAGTAGCAAATCATATTGCATTGTACCTGACATGGTGTTAAATATCTATTGGCAACACTAGAGGGTTAGACCTCTGTGTTCACTTTATGTAATATACTCAAGTAACAGAAATGCGGCTCCACGTCATATGACAGAGTAATGATCCTGATTTTGAGAGGATAATTTAAAATCCTATTTACATTAAAGGTTAAGTAGCATATATCTCACAGTATATGTAATTCAACAGCATGAAATGGTATCCATTCCGCGATACATTTCACCGTATATAGTAATCCCAATTTAAATTTTCGATAATTTTTCATTAATTCAATCATCATCATCATCATCATCATCATCATCATCATCATCATCATCGTCGTCGTCGTCGTCGTCATTACTTATCACACATTAGTCAATAAGGAAACTACTTCCATCATTTAAGCAAATGTGTCAAAGAAATGATCCTTATTAAGACCTGTTTACTGTCTCCGGAATGATCTCTTTGCATTAACGTACTACTGCCGTCTTGCGAGTCACAGAGGTTATATAGTAAAAGATAATTCTATTTCAAGCCTTTTCATTAAATAAGATGTTTGATATAAAAACACACTTTAAAATATGACTAATGTCAATGAAAATGTTAAATTCTTGATGATACATCTAACCGGATCAATGGGTCGTCATCTCCATGATTATACAAAAGACACACAAGTGAATATTTATTTTACATGATGACCATTCTTTAGCTCTGTGTTTATTTGGATTGTATTCGCAGGGGTTAAGATGCAATTTGCACCACAGGACAATAACATGACGTTATTTTGGCCATGATGATCGACGTTACGTAAACGCTTCGTTTCAGATAACATGTAGTATAGGTCTACATTAATCATTAAGCTGATAATGATTTTCAAAAAACTTTTCCAGCATGTAAACATACAGCGAGGAAATCAATTTTTAATTAAAAAAACGACATGTTGATTTTAATTTGATATCTGAACTGTAAATATAACCATTGAACGTCTGTCAGATTGTATCTATTGTCAATATGTATACAATCTGGTGACAGGTAAATAATTATAATCTCTAAACGGACGTCATCCTATTTTCTGTCATCCATATTGCATCAATATAGATAGTAAATGCAACCTGACTGACGTTTGTTATGTAGCACCTTTTAATACAAGTTAAAAATAATACAGTAGAGCCAACCAATGCATTTAACTTCATCCCACAGCTGTTTCGTCCTTCTAGGACTCGCCAGTGATGTTAACGGCCTAAAATTTGAAGCTTATAGGAGAGAACTGAGAAAAATATGACGAGGTGGAAATAAATCTGTTTATTTAGACGTATCTTTAAACTTATAGATGTCAGAGGTTTTACTGAGCTTACACATCCATCTATCTACCTAGCGAAAATGATGTTTAAAGAGAAATAAGTAATTTGAAACTCCAGAATCTCTCTATAAATATCTTGGAATGTTGGGGTCAAGGAAGGGAAATTATTTGGAAGTTTTATACCTAGTATCCTTTCTAATGTTTTATGACTTTTATAATTATTTATTGGTATCTCGATCACTTAAATTGGGCCCAAGATAGGTATTTTGTTCACGAGATCGTGACTAGGAGTAATTTCGCACGTAACACTAAGCACATCCCCTTTATATTATCCCGTTACATATGTTTGAATGTTGGAATTCTTTTCTTGACAGTATTGGATGTGAAGTCGTGAATCGACACGAGAATTTACAACGTACTCTGTCTACATAGCTAAGTGCCTTGTAAGTAATAGTATATCGGGAAGTTAATTAAGTTAGAATCAGCTGGGCGTCAGTTTGTTCAGCATTAGCTCTGCTCCTATCGATCCTGAAATGTTCAATGCACGAAGTTAAATTGTCTCTATAACAGGTATATATAGCAGACACAACGTACTTCTTTCAGAAAACTCATAATGTGGCATGTATTCGAGCCACACCATGAAGATTTCGAAAGACTATTTAAAATTTAATTTGATATTAATAAAAAAAATGTATATTTACTTTAATTAGATTTTTGGCAAAAGAAATGATTTGTTAAAAAACCTCGTGATACAGATGATGGAACTGCCATTTTATAATGACATCTCAACGGAAATAAACCTAACACTACCACCGGATAGAGTAATACTTTTTCTGAGAAAAAAATCTTGTGAAATTTTTTTTTTGTCTAAACATATTTTTATTGTACCAAATATTTGTAATTGGAATCGGACACAAGTTTTCCAATTTTAATCAAATCCTCTCGCTAAAATTATATGCATAACCTAAATATTAACAAAATGTATCATTAATTTATATATCATATATTTGTATTAATGTGCGAATAGGTAGGGTAGATATGAAATAGAATTGTATTTGGAGAGGGAACTAAGAAAATCTCCGTTATTTTCAGTTTTTAAGAACAGTATGGACATTTTGAAATAATTTGATAATTTTTTTTCGACTACTGAGTGAGTGACCCAATCCATCTGGTACTATTTAACATTCCTCTATTCCATACTTTCGGCTTTTCACAGGTCATATTTCTTTCATACATCAATATCATGTTGAAGGGACATGTTTGATTATTAGGGAAGGGGAGGTTGCAGGTAAGGAGGACGTGATAAAAAAAGAGGAGTAGTGCACAGAGAGGTTTAGAAATCATTTTTTTTTATCACGAATGCATGAATGAGTGTGGAGACATACTCTTTCATTTTCTTCAAGTGATAAAATAGGGATTCCATGTAAATAAGTTGAATATCTAGTGGGATAAATGCCTTTAATTCACGATATCATGAATGTAGTACCTGGTCTACATCTTAATCTGGTTGCGGACCATTAGAGATAACAAAGTTTTTAAATGCTGAGAACGACATTTTCTGTCTTATATTAGGATCTAATGTAACACAGTAGGCGTAAACACACGTACTTGTTGGTAATATCCACGTTTATTACATGTTGAATAATAATAATGTTACATGTACAAAAGCAACATCTTATCAACATGTAGAGTTCATATACTCATACTAGTACTTCACGTTGTGTCTCGTATCAGAACTGTCTCTGTATAAAAACAGTACTTCTAAGGTATACACTAAAACACCCACTCCTTATACTGTTAATCATGGTGTAACCCGTCTGTCCATAGGGCTAGTGAGCTCTCTCCCTGTTTGTACATAGTGCTAGTGAGCTCTCTCCCTGTTTGTCCATAGGGCTAGTGAGCTTTCTCCCTGTTTGTACATAGTGCTAGTGAGCTCTCTCCTTGTCTGTCCATAGGGCTAGTGAGCTCTCTCCCTGTCTGTCCATAGGGCTAGTGAGCTCTCTCCCCCACCCCAAAAAAGTCCTTTTTATCCATATTCTATCGGATTTTGGCATGGAAATGCCACGATCCAATGCCCCATTTCTTGAGTTTCATATCAGGATGGAATTCAGTTTATTAGATTGCCTAATACATGTTAACCGGAGAATCTCGTATTTCAGAATTTTAACCTTTGGCACGGCAGGCATTTCTAAAGGCAGATCCGAAAGATAGTTAAATATGTCAATAGAGTATACTAATAGGATTAGTAGATATCAGTGCTGTCCACCGTAAATACAGCTTTCACACCCGGTCTACCAGATATTACGTATTGACCAAATTAATCCTACAACTAGTCAGTCAAAGGTTACTGACTTCTGTATCTGGGTTACACTAATATCGAAGCTACATTATGTAACAATATATATCTATACTCTATTTTGTTACACTAAGTTGTTCTAAAGCCTTTCCGTGTTTGCTAGTCCATTTTCCTAATATAATGATTCCCTACTCATATAAAAAGGTAATCCTGTAATTACGCGAATAAACTATAGCAAATTTGAAAAAAAAATTTATCTGCATCACCGAGAGTACGTCGGGTCATACCTCACAGCAGGACGATGGATAAAGTTAGTCGAATGTTCGTTTATTTAACAAATACTTAAATTTTCGTAAAACACCAGTTTACACACTTATATATTCAACATAGCTGCTCCATTTAGAACTTACCTTCAATACAGTTCGCAGGTGCTTTAGATTTTCCACAAATGCAACATATAGATGATTACACTTCATTTTAATCATATCAAAAAATAAACAAAAAAAAACAAATCTCAGAATTGGAAACAAGTAATGCCTCTATCTTAGTAGGTTTAAACTTAACTAACCACTTATCTGCCCAAAGTCTAACTTTATCTAGATCATTATTGATCGGGTTTTCAATGGTTTCAGAAGAGATATCTGCAAATAATTTACGTAAACTTGCAAGGTCATCAGCAATATAATTAATATATGGTATAAATAAAAGAGGACCTAATACCGAGCCTTGAGGGAAACCGGCATTCGTAGATTTAACTAAGGGTTTAGTATTGGCAATAAAGACAAGTTGCTGTCTGATTGTTGCTGTCTATCACCAAATATAATCATCCAACCAATCTAAAAATATACTCGAAATACCGTAGTTTGCTAGTTTCACCTTAATCTCCTTGTACCACACAGGATCGAACGCTTTTGATATATCACAGAAAAATGAATACGTAGGGGTCTTTTTCTCTCTATTTTACATAATGAATAATATAATTCTATGATTTGATGCACTGTTGAGTGACCCGGCTGAAAACTAGACTGATATTTATATATTAGAGAATCTCCTAATCATTTTTTATTTAAAGATTTAATAAATAAACTTTCGACTGAAACATTCCCAATAGTGCTCAGTCACGATATTGCTAAAAATGGTCTGATGAACATACTTAACTGTTGACTGTTCTATCTGGTAACGCTAACATAAACAAAATATAGAATTAATTCTTTATCAAACGACATTTAATTTCTGCGTTTCCAGATGTTATGTATCAGAAGAAAAGTATTTATTCATAATGTTTTCGTTCTCAATCAAAATGTATATATGAATTGTACAGTGCTTTGTTATAAAAGCTATGTGTTATTGTGCCATCGTGCATAGGAAGGTTTTAATTATTCTTCAAAAGTTTTACGATGAAAATATAAGTGTCTTTTTCACTTCAATGAAAGTAACAAGTTTTTGACCAATCAGATCACTGCGTTTGACGTAAATATCAGCTATCCCAGAATCCATTGCGAGATTCGGAAACGACAACATCCGGTAGATATTGCCTTATGAAATGGTAGGAAACTCGCTTTTCTTTAATGCGTTGATCGTGGTCAATCTGAATTTAATCATTAAATAATTTCATACCTTGTTTAAAACACACGGTGTCAAATAATGTGATGCTCTGTGTCCTAGATTTTCAGCATTGGAGCACGCATTTCAGATATAGACAGAGCGGCGACAACAATCTGCTTCAATACAGGGTGTCGGAAATGTAATCGATAGAACATTAATTGTTTCTTGGTGAGTAACGGTTATATGTCATGTTGTTGGACGGAAACTTGCACACCTGTGCAAAATATCAAATTTTCCAACCCCAGTGAATTATAGCCGTTATTCGCCAAGTAACGACATATCAGCCGACACAGAGCAAAAATTATCCATGAAAAATAGTTGCATGATAAACAAAATATATGGTTAATATATACCGTATTCGATCCAATAAGCGTGCAGGGCGCTTACAAAATTGCAATTAAGGTGGGGGTCAGGGGGGGTGGGTGGGTGGGGTGGAGGTGGGGGCTTATTAGAGAACATCTTAGATGTAAAAGAAACACATTCAGTGCTAAAAAATCTACTGTACGTTTCTTGTATTTATGAAATCACTAGGTTTTTTTACATGCAATAAAAACTGATAATATCAATGTCTTCTTTGTACTAAAAACACGATAGACATTACATAGACGTTGGCCAATTTGTTGATGTACCTACAGTTATCCACTGCGCATGTACTGGAATGTACCATTGGTAAAGGCGATAAATTGTTTCAGATCATTTTAACATGATGACACGAAAGGGAATTTGTTTATGATAAAGATATAAAATTCCATCCATACTTGCATTTTTAAACACAACTATTTTATTTGTCATTTGATATCTAACTGCTTCATTTGTTTTTGTCAGATAATCTATCACACATGAAAATATCATTTCTTAATCTGCTGTATGAATGGCTTTCTTACCTGTTAAGTAATGGACTATGCCTATTCAGTCGTCGTTACTGTGGCTGAGCGCGCGAGACCAAGGTACACAAGGTAAAGGTCATCTACCACGTGGTCCAGGAATGTGTGAAAACAATGTCTTGTATGTATGAATATTCGTCTGTGGTCAGGGGATATCATGTTTATAGAGAGTGTTGGAAACCATTCATAGGACAGTGCATTGATACAGTTATTAAGGATAAAAATCCGTTTGACAAGTTTGCAAGCAGAGTTTTGAAAGAAGGGAAAACGGTGAGTCACATTCCAAGTGAACTGTCAAAAACAACTAATTTTCTTATCAGGCTTGGTGGGGAAATTGTGACAGTTGTTACAAAGGACACTTATAGACATTCCTTTGTTGCTGGTGGACTGGAGATTCACTGTTTTTGTCGTTTTTCTAGAGTACATCTCCTTATAAACCGACTTCAAACAATTCTTGATCGTGACTAAAAGGTAAGTAAATCTATACATTTAGGTATCTGAAGGGGGAGGGGGCGCTTATAGGGACATGGGCGCTTATTGGGTCGAATACGGTAATATAAGGCTGGTCATTGTCTTGGCGACATTTCCTGTCTAAGAAACGCTACTTCCGTCTGTTACGACTATATAAGGAAACCGCCATGTATCCATCTTTTAATGCAAATCATATGCAACAAAACAGTTTCCATTTTTGGTGATTCTTTTGATAAAAGAAGTTCCTTATTTTAAAATGTGAATGTCTAGTGATATGTTGTACAATATCTCGGCTTTTGTTTAATGACTTCAGAAAATCGACACTGTTAATAGGCCTATAATAAGTCAAACAATTGTTTAGATCTACAAGGATATATAATAGTATGATGACATGCCAAATTAGGGAGTTAAACAAGACAAAAACTTCTGATCGACTCTGATTGGTCAAGATCTGGTTCCTATTCAGCTTTCATAATGAAATTTTGCGGTGTTGATGAATTACAAAAAAAAAAAAAAAAAAACAAAAAATACCGATATCCACATCTGACAATGTAGTCTTCCATTCGTCTCTATTATTTTCTTGGTTTTGTTTGATTGATTGTACATAAATTTTAGGAAACGAAATCGCGACGAAGCTTTGTTTCTATAAGAAATGTAAGCCCTTACCTCAGATAATGAAGATATGTTTACCACATGTTCTGTAGGATCAGTATAACAGACGTTAGAAACAAGACGGTGATTATTTGCACCTTTTTGCCGTGAACAAAACTCATGGAGACGCTAAAGCCAAACTATTCCTCTCCGATTAGGGTTGGGCTCAATTGAAGAGAGTTGAAAATCCTACACTTGTACATGCCAGTCGCCATTATCATCAATTAGCTGCCAAGGACGAAGAGAGTTGCTGAGTGCCATTCCATCACGAATCTCTAAACTTACTTGCAATATGTTTTCCTTTATTTCCATAAAAGGCTTTTTGTCCATTAGTCAATGTAACTATATTGTCCGACCACCTACCATGTTCGAATGTTTCGGTGTGGGATTTGTTATTTTCCTAGGTTGATTGGTTAACACTGTTATGTTGTCTCGTATGATAGTACACGTAGGTCACCCACTAAATCCACTATGCAATACAGAATTTCTTTTTGTCGTGGTCGACCGTTGAGAAAATGTCAGACAAGGATTAAAGATTTACGCAAAAGTGAGATTCGTTGTTCTGACAATAAATTGTCAGACACAGGAGAAATGTCCATTATCGGGTTAGGAAGTATGATCAAATATCATGACGACGGTCATAAAATCTGTCAAAATACATTGTGTTATCTCAAAAATTTACAAATGTCAAGAAACTTGGAAGAAAGTGTCGCGGAAATCCGAGTACAATGGATGAGTGTGAAAATATGTTGTTAGTCATTATTTCATTCACCGACAACATGTAAGATACCTCTTAGATTTAATAACTGTGTTCTCAAAATCAAAAAAGGAAATACTGAGGCCTTATTCACGTCGAACTAATTGAACTTCGTATAAAGACATGCAAGAAATTTGTAACTATTAATGCGAATTCAGAATCAAATACAGAATAGCCGAATGTTGAATTAAGCTGTATCATATAGCTGTTTCGTCCTTCTAGGATTAGTCAGTGGTCAAATCAAACTTGTCATCATCAACAGAATCTATCGAAAGTCTTGTTTGTCAGTCAGCAGTTAGCTTCTGTCACTTAAGCATTTATATTTAGAACAACCAGAAAGAACATCATATCCGTTGAATCATGAAAATAAATTGAAGACGGAAATAGGATTCCACTACGGAACGAAAACCTTCCTAACGGTACGATTGACGAACATGAGTTGTAAAGTATGATTTATATTTGTGCCAGAAACGTTTTACTGACGTATAGTATGTTTGTTGAAAAGTTTTTAGCAAAGTTCAGCCTGTTATTATAATGTTAGTTTTGACCGTGATTTTATTTGAAAGTACAATCAAATGGCTATCCTCGATGCAGCGTATGACGACTTTCCTTCCCGAACATCTGGTCCTAGTAGCATTGAAGACGTGTTTCAATGTTTCAATTGTTTTTTTATTGTATTTTGCGATCGTTTAATTAATATTTAAATTTAAAAATAATTTTGTTGAAAATCCGGTATAATCTTGTTGTTATTCTCGAATTTCGATATAATTCAAATAACATCATGGCTTTGCTGTATCGAATTCTAAATTTGGATTGATGTTATTTTCTGTGTGTCTCCTAAACAATCATCATTTGATTGAAGAGGGAGAAGCAAATTGAGGTTTACAATTTCTGTAAACAATGTATTTAGACCATTCCGAGACAGATCTCGGCTTTGATATAGCTACCACTTTCCTAGAAATCTGTTAAGACCTGAAATGACCTTGATATGTGTAACTTAGACAACTACGTGATCCCTAATGTAATATTAAACCATAGTGACCTCTTGATGACCTCGGTTGGTCCGTCCACTGCTGTACATGTGGTGGGTGGAGTTCACATCCATTGAGGTATCAGTATCTTCTGACTTTAGATTACCCTATAAGAAATCTTTCATCTGTGTACAATGTCGCAATTATCCTATCATCTTTGATCAATGTCTTCAAGTGACATCATCTGGTGTTTGGTCGATTGGTCTCATTCTCTGTGTATAACCTCTTTGTCTCTACTTAGCTGTCTCAAGATGGTTTTAAAACACTAACAGAAGTACTGTATCAGCTGCTCATCAAAACGGCAGCTGAGTAATAATTAGTTCCTTGCCTCTGTTTCAGCCATAAATTAACTGTCATAACTGTTCAGTTACCCTGATTTCTCCTACTTATCTCTATCAGAAGACATCTTTACGTGTCTCTGGTAAATTTTTCCACGTCCTTAATATGTCCCATTTATCTCTATCTGAAGACATGTTAACGTGTCTCTGGTACCTATTTCCACGTCCCTAATTATGTCCGATTTATCTCTATCTGAAGACATGTTAACGTGTCTCTGGTATCATTGATATGCACCCTTTACATATTTCCATGTCCCTTAGATGTACAATTTATCTCAACGTCTTACCTCTTCTCTCCCCCTGTTTCTCGGTTTGAAATATGTTCTATGTCACTCTCTATTGAATCTTGTGTCATTTGTATGTTATGACATTGTATCTGTATTTGAGCAATGCTGTATAAAAGCTATTCAGATGTATCTATATTCCTGTCAATATTATCTCCTTTTAACTCATGATCTTTGTGTTTGACAAATTCCCTGTCTCTCCCTTACAGGTATGTATTATCATGCCTCTGACTTGTTCCGTGTATTTCTGGTTTAGATGTATTCTGTTTTTCTGACTTGTTCCGTGTATTTCTGGTTTAGATACACAATATGTGTTTCTGACTTGCCCTATATATTCCTGGTTTAGATTTACACTGTGTCTCTGTCTTGTTCCGTGTATTTCTGGTTTAGATATACACTATGTCTCTAACTTGTTCCATGTATTTCTGGTTTAGATATACAATATGTCCATGACTTGTTCCGTGTGTTTCTGGTTTAGATATACACTATGTCTCTGACTTGTTCCGTGTATTTCTGGTTTAGATATACACTATGCCTCTGACTTGTTCCGTGTATTTCTGGTTTAGATTTACACTGTGTTTCCGATTTGTACCGTGTATTTCTGGTTTAGATATATACTATATCTCTGACTTGTTCCGTGTATTTCTGGTTTAGATATACACTATGCCTCTGTCTTGTTCCGTGTATTTCTGGTTTAGATATACACTATGCCTCTGTCTTGTTCCGTGTATTTCTGGTTTATATATACACTATACCTCTGACTTGTTCCGTGTATTTCTGGTTTAGATATACACTATGTCTTTAACTTGTTCCATGTATTTCAGGTTTAGATATACACTATCTCTCTGTCTTGTTCCATGTATTTCTGGTTTACATTTACACTGTGTCTCTGTCTTGTTCCGTGTATTTCTGGTTTATATATACACTATATCTATGACTTGTTCCATGTGTTTCTGGTTTAGATAGACACTATATCTCTGACTTGTTCCGTGTATTTCTGGTTTAGATATACACTATGCCTCTGTCTTGTTCCGTGTATTTCTGGTTTAGATATACACTATGCCTCTGTCTTGTTCCATGTATTTCTGGTTTATATATACACTATATCTCTGACTTGTTCCGTGTATTTCTGGTTTAGATATACACTATGTCTTTAACTTGTTCCGTGTATTTCTGGTTTATATATACACTATATCTCTGACTTGTTCCATGTATTTCTGGTTTAGATATACACTATGTCTATGACTTGTTCCGTGTATTTCTGGTTTATATATACACTATATCTCTGACTTGTTCCGTGTATTTCTGGTTTATATATACACTATATCTCTGACTTGTTCCGTGTATTTCTGGTTTAGATATACACTATGTCCATGACTTGTTCCGTGTATTTCTGGTTTAGATATACACTATATCTCTGACTTGTTCCGTGTATTTCTGGTTTAGATATACACTATGTCTATGACTTGTTCCGTGTATTTCTGGTTTATATATACACTATGCCTCTGACTTGTTCCGTGTATTTCTGGTTTAGATATACACTATATCTCTGACTTGTTCCGTGTATTTCTGGTTTAGATATACACTATGCCTCTGACTTGTTCCGTGTATTTCTGGTTTAGATATACACTATATCTCTGTCTTGATCCATGTATTTCTGGTTTAGATATACACTATGTCTCTGACTTGTTCCGTGTATTTCTGGTTTAGATAGACACTATGTCTCTGACTTGTTCCGTGTATTTCTGGTTTAGATATACACTATATCTCTGACTTGTTCCGTGTATTTCTGGTTTATATATACACTATATCTCTGACTTGTTCCATGTATTTCTGGTTTATATATACACTATATCTCTGACCTGTTCCGGGTATTTCTGGTTTAGATATACACTATGTCTATGACTTGTTCCGTGTATTTCTGGTTTATATATACACTATATCTCTGACCTGTTCCGTGTATTTCTGGTTTAGATGTTTTTTATGTGTGTCGAAATTGCTCCGCATATTTCCTGTTTAAATATGCTCTGTGTTTCTAATTATTTCGTGTATTTCTGCTTTAAATATACTCGGTGTCTCTCGTTTCAATTATCGTACTTAACCTGATAGACTTCCTTGCCTGTGTAGGATTCAGTTTTCATCTTGATGTGCACTATACTGTCTAGCATCCTTTGTATATTAAGTCATCAATGTGGTCATACTTCTCAAAAGAGGATTTAGCAAAAGAATCAAATTCCCTGTATATATTTTTGCATTTTTCTTTTCTGAATATGAAACACGCATATTTAAAATATGATTCAAATTTGCTTTGTTTATTTCCAACAACACAAATATCAATTAAAATGGTTCTTATCTTAAATCAAACACCTATAATTATGAAAGTGGATTGACTTGGCACGGTTTTGATTAGTGTGTGTTATCAATAGAGTGTGGAATTTAAGCACCATTAGAGACCAGCATTGACCTTACCAGTCATAACATATCTATCATGATGGAATCTGATCTAACCTTCAGTCAGAAAACACACGACTTTCTAACAATACTCATTATCAAATTACCATAAAAAATACATTGATCCAAAACCATGTGACATCAATCACTGAAGCAGAAAGTTGAAGCTCGATATGTTTGCTTTGAAACAAAACGCAAACCATTAACGACTGCTGAAATACTCTCGTTTTCATGTCTATATTCCGAATTTGTCTTTATGATCAAACACTTTGCTCTAATTTTTCTATTTTAGGAATTCATTAATATTGTTCAAATATTGGCCAGTCGTTATTTCTGTTTTCTTTATCAAATTTGGATTTTTTTTGTTACTACGTTTCCTTTGTTACGTGAACAGTCCACAATAAAAGTTCTTCAAAGGCTAAAATATCAATCAGATTATACATATTGGGAACAAATTCCCGAACATTATCCTTTCTAGAGGTACATGCAGTCTCCTACATTGGTTTAAATGACAGCGGCACAGAATTCTGATTGAAAAAATATTTTCGTGGAACACAAACCTTTTAAAACTGAAAATATTAATTAGCATCATCCTGTGTTATGTTTTTGCCTTCTTTGCAATGTCTTCTCACGTTCGTCATGTTTGTCTTCGTTTTTTCCTTGTTTTGTCGACCAGTGACACGTTTGGACATGTTTAATTATGTCTTGTCATGTGTAAGAATTTTTTTGTTTGGTATTTATAATTGATTTACTCTGTTTTCTCGAGGCTTGCATTGACGAGTGAAATTATTTCGTTGATAGCAGCGGTGATCTGAAGAATCGTATTTGTTATGCATGCAATGCACGGAATTCTACTCAGATTTGGACGAGGAATGCATTTGTGTAACAGCGATATAGAAAACTCTAGAGTTAGCTAAGAATACATTTACGTCAACGATTTATTACGTAACGAGATCACGCAACCAAAAACAAAAAAAACAAAAAAAAAAAAAAAAAAAAAAAACAAAAAAAAATTGAAAAAAAAAAAAAAATCAAAATGACAATTTCAAAATGGCACTGTGTCTTAACTTCTTCCAAAACCACAGGCAAAATCATGGGATCACGCAAAGACGATAAGATGTTCCAACGAGTGTTTTTTTTTTCTTTCTATTTGCTGTAATGATATATTGCCATGCCATTTTTGTGAAAATATCTGTATCATGTTTGTGCTGTTGATATTTTCCGACACGTGAATCATATTCGAAGACATACAATATGTCTGCCTTTTCAAGTGTGTTTTTCCTATCTAGTAATCACTGTTAGGGAATGTTAAGGATACCTCACGTGGTCTCCACGGCTGACCACGTGCCAACCCTTAACCAATATCTTCATAAAAAGGATATTGTTACCCTCGCCCTTTAGAGAATCAGGTTGTTCATTCGGGGATAAAAGATTAACTAACACCTGAAAGCAATACAGCAAAACGTAAAGGAAAATGTTAAATTTTGTACAGCAATAAAGCTGAGGGGTTCCGAAATAAACCCCACGGAAACAATCACAAGACGATATGCAAGTCTGTCGGGACTTATCTATCTTTGCCAATGTATCATCATAAACCTAGAAAACTGCCTTTATAGCGCTTTAAATATCAGTCTTGTTTTAATACAGTTAGCTAAAATTTCATTTCAAATCATTAACACTGGAAAAAATGTTTTGTTGATAAGTTCAACGGATAAGTTTAAATCTTATGGAAATGATGGTATATAATCTACAAATCGTAAGGTCATTTGTGAGGAAACAAATTTTCTACCAGTCAAGTTTGGTTGTTGGTTAAGGGGTAGTCTGGTGCAATGTAGCAACGCGTCACGATGATCCATAAAATCAGTATTTTATGGCGCGGTATACAATTCCAACTTGGTTTCCATTCCTTTTTACGACTGGCACAAAAATAGTACAAACATACAGTCCAAACCCTTTAGGTAATAAACACAAGTACCTGATGGTGATATACTCAGCATGCCAACGTTTGAGAATAGGTCAGATTAGATCTGACGAAGTCTCTCGCCATTTTGTAAATGTACCTCAAATCATAGACATTATCCTCTACATTGTACTAGGCTATGTCGTGATATCTTTGTACAGTAACCAGGTTATGTCGCGATCTCTCTGCGTCAGTGACCTGTTTATTTCACAATCTCTCGGTACAGTAACCAGGTTATGTCGCACTCTCTCTGCGTCAGTGACCTGTTTATTTCACAATCTCTCGGTACAGTAACCAGGTTATGTCGCGATCTCTCTGCGTCAGTGACCTGTTTATTTCGCAATCTCTCATTACAGTAACCAGGTTATGTCGCGATCTCTCTGCGTCAGTGACCTGTTTATTTCGCAATCCCTCGTTACAGTAACCTGGTTATATCGCGATCTCTCTGTGTCAGTGACCTGATTATTTCGCAATCTCTCTGCATCGGTAACATAATTATGTCGCAATCTCTGCATCAGTAACATGATTATGTTGCAATCTCTCTGCTTCAGTAACATGATTATGTAGCAATCTCTGCATCAGTAACATGATTATGTTGCAATCTCTCTGCTTCAGTAACATAATTAAGTCGCAATTTTTCTACATCACTAACATGATTATGTTGTAATCTCTCTATTTCAGTAACATAATTATGTCGCAATCTCTCTGTATCAGTGAACTGGTTATGTCGCAATCTCTACGCACAGTAACCCAGATATGTCGAAATCTCTCTATGTCAGTAACCTGGCTGTGTCGCAATCTCTTTGTATCTGTGAACTGGTTATGTCGCAATCGCTGCATTAGTAACATGATTATGTCGCAATCTCTCTATTTCAGTAACATGGCTGTGTCGCAATCTCTCTGTACAATAACCAATATTATGCCCATAATCTCTCTGCGTCCGTGAACTCGTTATGTCACAATATCTTTGTTTAGTAACCAGGAGGTATCGCAATCTCTGCGTCAGTAAACTGGTTTATAACGCAATCTCTTTGTACAGTAACCAGGTTATGTCGCAATCGCTGCGTGTCAGTAAACTGGTTATGTCGCAAGTTTTATATATAGTAAATAGTAACATGTCTAATATATAGATATATAGGCCGACATTGAGAATGCAAGAATTTCGAAAAAACCGACTTGATGAATTTTATGCCAAAGTCGGGAGACTTTTTAAATGGAAACCATTTGTTGTGTTCCTTATCATTAAAAAGGCTTAAATGCATCCATTAGCATTTAGTTTATGTAAAAAAAAAATGTTTTCTAGTATAGCAAAACAATTTTTATTAAACTTGTATTTTTATTCAGTGTTTCAAAGTACATACATGACAATATCATAGCATCTGCTTACAAGCACTCATATCAAACATTTCATAATATCATACATACCTAATTCATGTTTTCAAATACACCGTGTGTTCATGTAAGATATATCAAACACTTCATGCACAGTGATAAACAATTTTACCAATGGTCTGGATGAAGTTCGCGCGTGACATAACTGAAAGGTTATTAAGTTTATGATAACACAGAGCCTGTTCAGTGTTAGTAATTGATGTTTTATGAATTTTGTGCTCAGTTATTGACTGTTTATGACAATCATTTTTAACAGCTATTGTTATGTTTCACGAATGTCTTTACCTTGTAGGAATTTAGCAAGTATTCAAGCAGAAACTATTGATTGTGAACACTAAAAAAATATCCATCATGTGACAGGGTGTTTATCTTCTCGGATTAAAATTGCCCGCAATCAGACGGTCAATATTTAGAATTGTTACCAAAAGCTCCACCAATGATTAGATCTTGTGTTTCTCTTCCGATACCAAAGAACCACATACCATTCACAGTCCAGCTCAATACTGTACTTGGCGACATCTGTATCTGACTAGAAAGAGAACACTTTTCTTTGAGATTGATTTAATTTTTGTACCAAAATACCATGATTCCTTGTCTACGATCGGTCATTTAGCAATGATTGTGTGATCAATAAGAGATTAGATGTGTAGAGGTTTCGAGATGATTTTCTGGTAATCACGGCGGACGGCAAATTCTCTACATATTTAATATCATGGCTATCGTAATCTTCTATTATTTTGCTGTGACTCCATTTGAATAACACCATACTCCATGTTTTGACGCCTTTTACTAAAGAACACTGGCAACTATATATCAAAAGTACAATATTAACAAGGTTCGTACTGTCTACAAAAGCTGATACGGACGTTAAAACTAGCAAAAGTACTCTTTGTAATGAAACGCGCAATCAAAACAATCTACTAAAAATGTATGAGATGAAAGACTCATGGAGATAACCTACAGATGTACTTGTTGAAACAACTTATGAAGGTAACCTACCACAGATGTACGTGTTGAAACACCTTATGATGGTAACCTACCACAGATGTACGTGTTGAAACAACTTATGAAGGTAACCTACCACAGATGTACGTGTTGAAACACCTTTTGATGGTAACCTACTACAGATGTACGTGTTGAAACAACTTATGAAGGTAACCTACTACAGATGTACGTGTTGAAACACCTTATGAAGGTAACCTACTACAAGGTAACACTTTATGAAGGTAACCTACAGATGTATGTGTTGAAACACCTTATGAAGGTAACCTACTACAGATGTATGTGTTGAAACACTTTATGAAGGTAACCTACAGATGTATGTGTTGAAACACCTTATGAAGGTAACCTACTACAGATGTACCTGTTGAAACACCTTATGAAGGTAACCTACAAATGAACATGTTGAAACACCTTATGAAGGTAACCTACTACAGATGTACCTGTTGAAACACCTTATGAAGGTAACCTACTACAGATGTATGTGTTGAAAGACCTTATGAAGGTAACATACTACAGATGTGCGTGTTGAAACACCTTATGAAGGTAACCTACAGATGTATGTGTTGAAACACCTTATGAAGGTTACCTACAGATGTACGTGTTTAAACACCTTATGAAGGTAACCTACTACGGATGTACGTGTTGAAACACCTTATGAAGGTAACCTACAGATGTACGTGTTGAAACTCCTTATAAAGGTAACCTACAGATGTACGTGTTAAAACACCTTATGATGATAACCTACTACAGATGTACGTGTTGAAACACCTTATAAAGGTAAACTACTACAGATTTATGTGTTGAAACACTTTATGAAGGTAACCTACTACAGATGTACGTGTTGAAACACCTTATGAAGGTAACCTACAGATGTACGTGTTGAAACTCCTTATAAAGGTAACCTACAGATGTACGTGTTAAAACACCTTATGATGATAACCTACTACAGATGTACGTGTTGAAACACCTTGATGATGACAACCTACTACAGATGTATGTGTTGAAACACCTTATGATGATAACCTACTACAAAACAACCGGAAAATACCAACAGATCAACATTATACAAACTCATACTCTACTAATTCTGAACAAAAAGAAATGAGAATGAGACTAGATGTGGGAGAGTGTTCTGTTTCCTCGACCTCCGCCACGTAAATATTGGTCAATCAAAGTAAGTAAAATCACGTTCTAAATTTCGAACAAGGCATTCAACAACGAAACCAACAGGTAAACTAACGAGCATCGTCAAGAAGTTCTCAACTCATGGACAAACTCGTACCACAAAATTTCATAAGATGTACGTTTATCTCAGTGAAGAATATTATATTTTTTTTTAAATATAAAGTTGGACATGTTGGTATTGTATTGTTTTCGCCTTATCTGTTCGTTTAGGAGTTTGTCGTCATTGTTCACCATCTTTCCTTTGTTTTCTTTTATTCTGTTTTTGTCGTCTTTGTTTCCTTTTTGCGATCTATCTTTTGTTTCTTGTATGTTTAACCATCTACTTTTTTGTCATTCTTCTCTTTACAGCCTTTCTGTTTGTTTTGAACTTTCGTTATATTGCCATTGATATATGTATATCCTTTTTTATCCTTTCGGGTAATTTCCAAGTTGTTTGGTAGATGTTGACGTTCTGAGCTTCTGTACGATACTATCATCGTCCTCCGTGTGGGCGTTGAAGCGTGAAATGACAAAATGTGACTGATCACGCACAGCGATATGAATGATTCTGATTAATTAGCATGATTAAGACCCAGAATGTAATAGGCTATACCGAAGGCATGTACTTGTGTCTCATTTGGAAATGTAAATCCATTATGTAGTGAAATGGAGTCCTGACAGGACAAGATACAACCAGGTTATCTTTGTCAAACTACAATCGAAATATTACAACGTTTGTCTTACCTCTAGTATTGTATCATATATCCATTTATAACCTAGCTTTTTAATCCATTAAAAACGGCTTCATATAGAGATGATACATTTGAAATCATTCTCCATATTTAAAATCATGATATCAACGGACTTCATAATCTTTTTGATGTTATATGAATCATCTGTATGGTGCAGTTTAGTCCATTATTTGGTTTTGTTCTCTCTAATCAGGAATTTATATTCCAAAGGCATCATCACTAATATAAGTAAAACAAAGGACTCAATTTCCACTATATTTGCTTTGATTTTATATTGCTTCACGGCTTATCAGCAACTACGATGATGTATGAACGATCTACATGTGTATGTTAGGTGAGTACTTGTGTTAAGTGTGCGTGTTTTGATTGATTGCTATATGTCCATGTAAGCCTCATTGTGATATTGCAGAACTAAAACGATTTTATAGCGCTAACACACCAAGTAAACATCCAACTTAACACCTCATTCTATCACATTATACTGACAATTGGCAAACCAGTCGTTACATTGTCATAACGCCGAGCATTAAGCAGGGAGTAGTATTGGCCAAGGGAAAGAACAAAATGCATTCTTTACGTTAAACTAAAATTGCGGCAGTGTCAAGGGAGTAAAAAGAAAGAAAATTTGGTAAGGAAATGAAAAAGATCAAATACTCCTAACGAATAATGTGATTTTGGAAAAGCGTATACAATTGTTATGTTATGATTGCAGGGAATTGTTGCTTGTGTTACATGTACTTGTAATGTTCATAGTGTTGAAATTATAGATAAATAGTAGACTTCAGAGACATTTTACCAATATCTCTCAAGTCTCACGTCACAATGGCTCCCTACAGACATCATTACTTAACCCCAAATCATTCTATAATGATACGTGATAGTTCACCGATGATCATACAGAAATCCCGCCGCTCCGTAAGCCTTTCACATCCGCTGATAATGAGTTGGATTGATTTACAGGTACCGACTGAAGTGTAACAATGGAGATCCCAAGGTCCATCAATCTGATTAATGGGGATTGTTCACAACCAAGTTGTATATAAGTATACCGCAGGTGTCATCATCATCATAGAATTTCAGTCTCGAATGGTAACAGGGTTGAGTTTAACTAATTGAAAATTTTGATATATAAGGGCTCTGCAGTATAGAAAGTATGCCTATTGATTTTTAAAAATCCTTTTTATCAGACAAAGCTCTCCTGTGAATTTGCCTTCTGTACATATACACAGAGAAAACGATACAAAACGGGATAAATAAGTGGCTGAAGGGCAACATATTCGGAGATATAATCAATGTTTGTTTATATCAGACAAATGAAAATACTTTTTGCAGGTAAGAAGATGCAATGTAGGAAATTCAGTGAAATCAAATTTTCATCTTTTACATAAATCCACAAACGTGATGTCTTCTCAAACAAGAACCGTGATTTCTTTAACGAAACCTCCAGGCATACTAATGAGCATTCAACTTCATACCGTCCAAGGAAATAGATAAGTTCTCAGTCAGAGGGAAGGGAATATATTATTTCTCAGTCAGAGAAATGAACAGAACAAGGGAATATATTATTTCTCAGTCAGAACAATGAACAGAACAAGGGAATATATTATTTCTCAGTCAGAGAAATGAACAAAACAAGGGAATATTATTTCTCAGTCAGAACAATGAACAGAACAAGGGAATATATTATTTATCAGGCAGAGAAAGGAACAGAACAAGGGAATATATTATTTATCAGGCAGAGAAAGGAACAGAACAAGGGAATATATTATTTATCAGGCAGAGAAAGGAACAGAACAAGGGAATATATCATTTCTCAGTCAGATAAATGAACAATAAATAGATTAGTACACAATCACAACAATTAACAAGGTAACAAATTATTACGCAGTGAGAGCAATTGAAATGGAAAAAGATTAGAACACAGCAAAAACAACGACCTATGAAATATATCATTACTCAGAGAGAACAATGAACAATGAAAAAAGATTAGTAGTCAGTGAGAACAATGAACATAGAAATATATCATTACTCAGTGAGAACAATGAACATGGAAATAGAATATTACTCGGTGAGAACAATGAACAAAGACATATATTATAATTTAGTGAGAACAATGAACTGGGAACTATATCATTACTCAGTGAGAACAATGAACAGGGAAATAAAATATTACTCAGTGAGAACAATGAACAGGGAAATATATTATTACTCAGTGAGAACAATGAACATGGAAATAGAATATTACTCGGTGAAAACAATGAACAAAGACATATATTATAATTTAGTGAGAACAATGAACTGGGAAATAAAATATTAATAATTGAGAAAAAATGAACGAGGAAACTATTTTTTTTTAATTACTTCCGCACACCTTGATCGTTGTTTCATCAACATTAAGCCCTAGAAACAGTGTATTGTGTGGGTGTATCTGTCACCTTATAATACATAAATCATTATATAAAACAACTGCGATCCATAAACACTGAAGGTTGGGAAAGCAGGATTAGTATTACCTTCAAAGGTAATATCATCAACAGGGAAACCACTAATCTTACATTAAATGTCATGGTTGCTTTGACGATAGATATTGATGTAGGCAACTGACATAACTAAGTCGGTCACTTCTGGGTGTTATATATGATGAATATGCTAACAGTTGTAGGACCTCACAACGTTACACGATGTGCGATATGCGCATTTTAGGAAAACTGTATTAAATAATAAATTGCACATCTGTGAGCGCGTTGTGCGGTTTTATTGCACAGATGGCTGTTCTATCGCGGTCGATATAAATTTAGAAATATCTTACAGATAAGTGTTGGATAAACTTTATTTTATTTATATATCAGAGGTAGAGGTTACTAGGTATATTTCCTAGCCCGTATGGATTCAGATATGTATTTTTGTCGTCCGAGGTCCACCACTCTCCACTCTCTGAGGTGTGAAACTATATGATAGAAAGACTGATTAATGCAGGGTCCAATGTTGTTTTGAAAACTGTCGAATTAGAAATGACTTTTTATAATTACCGATTATTTTCCATACGCATGTGCTCACTATTTATAACATAACTTCATGAGTTTCCCTTTCATTTTTGAATCTGTAATATTAGCCAACCATTTTACCAATCTGCACCAAATGTACAATCCCATCACACAGTTGTGTGCTACATACTGTATAGTGTGTGTGCGGACGATGTGCGCAAGAAGGTTTTTATTATCATTCCGAGTCACCTGAAATAAAAAAAAATCATGTAAAATTAGGACATGTCTTCAACTATTGTTTTGAAACAGATCCACATTTGGAACACAGTCAAATGTGTTATAGGATTGAAAATGAGTGGCATGTTTCAGAACAACGATGTAAACAACGACCAAATATAATGCGATCCGTTATTTTGCCTTCAAAATGAAAATTACACTGTTAAGTCCAAAGGAAAAATAGAATGTAACAAAGAAATAACATGTAAAATTATGAAAGAGCTACTCATTATAACCTATATATAATTTTATGTGAACCATTAAAGTTACCTTTAAAACGGCTTTGTGCTTCGTAATTCTAACTTGCTGTAGGGTGTTATATAACCTTATTTTCTATTTGCGACTAAAATCACGTTTATTTATCCGCTTTATACGGTACTTTGTCTTTTTCTGTGGCACTCCTGCATGTATCTGACAAATTAAAGTTTTAGACGTTTAATTTTTGCACATCATTGACGAACTCACAACCACATCATACCAAATATGGTGGTGTACTTAACTATGCATAAATGGTAGTAAAGATATGGGGAATTAAGCGACAGAAACGTGGGTAAATATTGATTGTAAAGGGATAATAAGTGGTTGTGTTTGTCATACTGTTGTGTTCAAATTAATTTAAAGTGCATGACCAGCCGATAATGTCATAGGGCGGATGTAGGGTGCTGGCTTCTGTTTCAGAATATCATGTAATCTGCTTAATAACTTCTTAACTTCTAAACTGTCTGTAAATAGTCTGCCACGAATGGAATCAGCATATATTATCGAAACGCGATATTCTATAGAATCTTGAATTCTATCACGTGAGATATCTAGGTTTGTGTACTCACCGTTGGATTCCGAAGCATCATTTTGCGGCCTAGTTACTTTCATGCCAAATTGGACCCCCTGTATGTAGGCCTGGCATGACGAGAAGGTTCAGAAGGACGCACATCAATTCGATTCATTATCCTAAGGCTTCTTTATAGCCAGACGCTAAAATACCTTTATTTGTTACATATCTTTGCTTTGTATCATATGTCAATGCATTAGTAGGTTACAGAAAATGGGTTTAAGTTTGTCTCCGAGAGATATACAAAGCTTTACTAGAACAGTAATTACTGATACGTAATACACATCTAACATGTTTGATTCTCATGGGGTGTACTGTGACTTCAGCACATTAACCTTTTCACCACTGATTCTGAAAAAAACATCTCCAACAACACGCAATCGGAGCTGGCAACTGTACTGGTGAATTAGACCTGTTTGCAGGAAGATATGTTTATTATTATGTTTGGTTTTTGTTTGTTTGGGTTTTTTTTCGCAAAAGATACTACTTAACGTTTCAACTGTTATATTTTTAAAATGTTTCTAGAGAGAACTACCATCTATTAGTAGTAGTATCAAGGTGAAAGAGAGTAATTTTCCAAGAAAAAGATAAGATGTCAAAACATTATTTCGAATATGCATTTAGTTATCTTCTTATGCAAGGCAGCTATATTTTGAAATTCTTTGCAAACTGTGTCACAAATTCTTAATAAAGATAAAAAAAAACTGTTTTGAAAATCCAAAGTACTTTAGCAAGATTTAACTGCACTTCAGATGAGTTACTTGTATTTTAAAGCTAAGTTTATCAGAGAAAGCTTTTCAGCTGTGATTTTGTGTATTGTGTTCATTTTCTCTCGGATTTGTAGTGTTTTTCTTATCATTGACGGTACAATTAAAATGTCAGATATCTTAATGATTGTACAAAAGACACAAACGGATACCACCTTTTAATACAAATTCAGAACAGGAAACATAGAGACAAACAAGGAATTAAACTGCAGCGTCCTTGTAGGTTACGTAAATTAAGCAAAGAGCCTAAAATTAAAAACCTATCAGGAGACTGCAGATAAAAATAGCATTGAAATCCTTCAATTAACTGTTTTGAGTGTTTGCCTTTTAATCTAACTTTCTGCAATAATCTTTCAAAGCCATTGTTCGTTCTAAAATTAATCTTTACGAAGCATACTTTGACATTTAAATTCATAGTTTTCTGCAGTAATTTAAATCTGGTGAAACATATCTTTCTAATAAGGAAAGGGATAAAATATTTCCGGATTCATAAATATTTTATTGTCGACATGTATACCGATAATTCTACAATGATTCCTGACATTGTATCGTAATATTTAATGGCTACAATGTTGTGATGAACGATACTGATGGAGCCATTTCAAATTTTCCGTCTATTAAGGATTTCAATCGTTTTGTTATTCCTTAAGGATACTTTCTTAATAAGAAATATGGTCAACTCAATCAACGATAATGTCAGATTTAAGATATCCTGGATAAAATCGTTTAAACTTCCTTATTCATTTATTTAGCTATTGTAAAATGAACAGAGTATAGTATGCAATCCTACTGATATGATTGTAATCGAATACCTAATGATAGGATTCATTACAGATCAATATTTACACACCTGCTGTTCCATTTTCGTCCTGGGAGGTGGCGGTCCTCCTAATACAATTATTATAATTGGAGTTGAATGACCTCGACTAAATGGTTCCACTGGGGTTTATCCAACAATTTGTTTACACGTGTTTACATGATTTATACCGCTCAACTGAAAATAGCAAGTTTAATAAGATATCTTTGTTTTGAAAGGTCATAAACTATATACTCGATCAAGGAAATATTTGAAGAAAATACGGGTTTTGTCATTTAATATAAAAACACGATTTATTTATGATGTCTATTGCATAAAATCACCAGAAACGGAAATCAATGATACGACAGATTCTTTTTCATTAGTCGCTTAACTCGTTATATTTCTGCAAGAAACTCAACAGGGACGGCTTCCAACAAGCTGCATGATAACTCAGTTTTCTACACTTTAAGAACTACATGGCAAGTAAATGGCAAGTTTGTCATTGTGCCTGCAGATACGGCGTCCAAGAACTGAATGCGTATCTGCAGACATTATTATGTTTCCCATATACAAAAAGAACTTGGTTTGCTTTATAACAAAGGGAACCCTGCTTGTGTAATCTTTACAAAGCAGAAAAAACTGGGTAATCATGCTTTGGAATTACATTCATTTAAATCGCGTATTACAGACCTCTCCCGTTTATATTAGATACCTTAGCTTCACGTGAATTTATATACAAAATGTTTACTTGATGCCTTGCCTAGCACTTCAACCAAACCCTTGTCAAAACTACTAAATACCAGTTAAATCAGGGCTACTGTTAAAAGAACTCCAAAGAGTTATTTGCAATCTTCAACATGTCGCAATTGATTCGATATTTAACGGACTGCTCCTGTTAACACAATTCTATGCAAGAAGTCGTTAACTGACAGGCAAATTAGTAACACCGGGTTTCAAAACATACAGGTAGATGAAAAGTATAGGGTTAACTGTCTGATATGGAAATATGTTATTTTTTTATGTGATATGAAGCTAGACGTACTTGATGCTCGAAAGTTTGTCTGTTGGTTTCGTTATTATAACATTGTTCTTATTTGAAAACGAGATATTACTTAATCGGATTTACCAAGGTTTACATGGCGGTTGTCATTGATGAAGCAGAAGAAGTTTACACCTTATGTTACTCTCCTCGTATTTTTCAGGAGTCTCCGTCTCCGTGTAGATATTTTTTGTTCATATTTTGTTTTAATGTTATTGAATTTGATTTGGGATTATGTAGACATGTAGGTATTACATTATGTAATTTGTCTTATTTTAGAACAGACAGGGTATTTTGGTAAACTTCTATCGGGAAGATATCCAAAGCTGAAATGATCACCATGGTAACTATAATTAATTTGTTATAAATTTATCGTTGACGTGTTTATATAGTCGTCTTTTATTCGAATAACTGTCCATATCACAAACCACTCTAATCGCAGCAGTCAGGAAAGAATCGGACGTTTTCCTCTGATTGTCACGCCTCCTTGGCTCCACGTGTATCGACCAAGTAGTAGAACTATCACCAAGTGTGCATTTAGTCACTGATAATTGACAATTAGTACAATAACTACAGGATAATTTCTTGTTGATTCGTCACTGATTGTCTGAATCTGAACTGCTATTATAACAATAACTGCGATAATTCCTTGTTGTCTCGTGAAACTTCTACTAAAGCTTGAATCATCTGAAAGAAACCATATAGAAATAAAGACTTGAAATAACAGTAAAATAGTTCAAAACCAAACAGCAATTGTGAAACAAGTTATCAAACTTATAGAAATCACTCCTTTTGGCTCGGTTGATCCCAATACCTTTTCACATACGCTCGGAGAACCCTGCACGTTTAGGTGAAAGTGGAATGCGCTGCCACTGAGCCACCCGACTACCGACAGTTTTTGATAGTTTAATGCTTAAACTTCTAAAACATAGGAGTATACCAATATATTTGTACGTCCAGCTTTATATCGCACAAAGAAATATCCGATTTCTCAATGAGATAACTATGACGACCGCAAAATTTTACAATAATCTCCATCAACCTGCTTCTTTCGAAAATGTGTTACGAGCTTGTCCGTCATTTGACGACTTCTTACACGAAAATGACCTTGAATATCGAACCAACTGCGACATGTAAACACCATAGGATGGGGACGCAGAGAAGATGCTATCAAGAAATGGAAAATTTACAATAGGGAAATGTAAGTTATCACGCTTATACAGCTTGACGGAGAGCTTCGTTGCAGAAAAGGATCGAAATACGAGGCCTATGTTTGATTTCCAATTCTGGTGTGTATATACGATGGACGTGGTCAATAAAGTCAAGACGTCATCAGTATATGCGAATGTGAAATTATACCACTTTGCAAGGTCTTTGTGACCATTTTAGCTAAACTTTCAGTAAATCCTGCCTAATATGAAAGTCAGCTTACAAAGGGGCATAATCAGTACCGATAGGTATGTCAATAGTTTGTTGGAAGATCTTTACATCAAACACGACGAAGATGTTGTCATCTAGACTCTCGATTTTTTCATGATTTCGTCCACCGTATATTTCTTCTTTGATTTGAACGTATTTTTGACGAAAAAGCTCTGCAATATAGTTTACAACAATATACCTATAACGCCGTTCACCTCTCTCGTAGAGGAAAGCTCTCGTAAACAAGGGATCGAAGGGATGCTTTAAGTTCAGTATGGGGTAGGGTGGTGTGAAGGGTAGAAAAAATCGAACAGTCTTATAGAAAAGTTGTTTCTAGAGAGCGTTAACGACTGGTCAAAAGCCTTCTGGAATTCTTCAAAATCCTCAGACTATTAATTCCACTTCTTGAGTAAACAGTATCACAATAAGACTGTAACCCAGATTTAATAGTAGTAAGAATGGTAGTTTTGACAAAGGCTTGTTAAATAGACAGACGAACCAGCAATAACCAATAATATATCGAATATAAAGGATGGAGGTCCGTATCCTTATAATTGATACGCAATGAAAATGATTGTAATACCGAAGCATGATTCGCAAATATTACGTCTTTGGAAAGTTTGCGTAATGTATAGATGGGATTCCTTCTGTAACAGGCAAACCTAGTTCTTTTTATAAGCCGGAAATGTAATTATGTTGGCAAGCAAGGATCAATTTATCAGACACCTTATCTGCAGTCACAATAACATACCTGTCATGTAAATCTTGAAATGTCAGGATCGAGGAAAGCTGGTCTATATTTTGTTGTCCTTTTATATCTCAAGCTGCAATTTATTTTAAGAATTGGACCGAACGGGTTTAAGCCACGCAGGAAGTGAACCGCACGCAGCATGTTTTCGCTCTGATTCACCGATGATCTGGCGTAGTTTTCAACAGAGATTCATATTACAATTAACGGTCGGGGTTTCAAGATATCAAGGACCGTTCGTGAAAAGTTCTCGTGGCTTAATATTTTGAATAATACTTAAATCACCAATTACTATGTGTTCAGTAGGACCACAGTTATAAGCAGTTGTAGAACAAGAACTAATTGACGGAGGACTAGTTTCCAAGTCATCTACATTCTGTTATTACAGCGTTTTGAAAGTATGATGAAATGTTAGCATGAACAGATGTCTGGTGTAAAATATTGCTGATGTTTATAGCATCCACTCCCTTACTTGCAAGCACAATTTTCATAAATTGACGAGTTTTTGGAGAATCAAGGCCATCCGTGCGGACAGGTTTTAAAGGCCTGATTTGTGCCACATCATCAATAATTCAGATCAACAGATCACCAGAAGTATTATTAGCTGAATTCATTTGAATTTTTTGTAGCACGAGGAGAGGAAGCGAATATAACGTAGTTCGAACATAATGGACAACTAATGATTTCTGTAAAGTATCCATTAGATTTTTAAACGTGACGATATATAAGCTAGATTTATTGTAATGCCGTGGCTACGACTACGTTTAGTTTGAGGGGTGAAAAAAGTCAAAACGTTAGTGTTACTGCAACTAGAACTAGACAACGCGGTCATATGGCGCAACAGTGCCAAGAAATCTAACAACAAAGAAAACACTAATATGTGTAACTCGCACTCGATGAAACTAGAGCAATACTGTTTACGAACAAAAGAAACATCTATACACAAACTACTGAAAAGCTACAAGGAGATAAAATCTAATTGTTCCAGAAATGTCTTCTGCTTTATCAACAATATCCATCTTGCAAATATTGATCTAAATGCATCATTTATCTATCTAGTTATTGGAAAATCAACATCGAAATACACACATTTTAGCCTACGTATGAAAACCACATGTTTCACTATTGAACTTGATTCACGAATATAGATGTAAATAGCCAGTAGTAGGACGGTCTTTGCCTCGCGATGTCTACAATAACTAGCTTGAATAATAATCTTTGTCGTTCATCGCTGCCCATCACTTATTGAATTATCACTGGGAATTACAAAACACTTACAACTCATAACACCACTGAATGGGTAGACGTTTATAGGCGATAGATTGGTTGATTATATTATCCAATAGCTGTCTGTTAACCCCGAGAGTCTGCTTTTCACTCGTATGGTGTAGACATTGCTACCATCTTATTATCATAATTGTAATTTTGTTGTCTCGCGTACAGTTAAGAAAAGTTTACCTTCCTGGAGAATCGTAAAAGAGGAGTATAGACATTGGTCACCAAACCTCTCTAGTTAGCTCTGATCCAGTATCAAACATCCGTCGGAAGTTCAGCAATGAGAGATAAAACAAGTGTATGCTGCAATTTAACTTTTAATTGTTTTATTGAAAAACGCTGTTTACTTTCTGTGTCTTTTGTACAACCTTGCATCAAGGTCATCCAGGCTTGTCGTAACCTCCATACCACGTTTTAAGTACAGTTCAATATAAAAACATATACATGTAATAGACAATATTTGAAATTTTTTCAAAATTAAAATTATGAAATTCGTTGAATTCTAGGATAAACTCTCTAGCTGGATTTTGATATTTTAGTATATCTATACCCATTTGGGTTTTCTCAATCGCCATGCAATTCCGGCCCTTCACATCACTTAAGAGTCCTAGAAGGGCGAAACAGCTGTGTGCTGCAGTCTAATCCATTATTCGCCTCTGCTATGTCCTTCGTATTCCATTGAAAGTTACTACTCACGTGTGTGTCTTTTGTGCAATTTTCATCTCACACGAACGTGTCCTGTCTGAAAAGATCAGAAACTTCCCAAACTTCTCTAACGCACAAAAAACCCCAAAATATTGATACCATGTCTCTCAATTTTTTCGGTGATGAGTAGCAGTTGTCACTGGGGCACTTCCGTTAAGTTTATTCTGACGTAATCGTTGGTTTCCTGCCAACGTATCAAAGCATGGTTATGTAAAAAATATATCACCACGTCAGAAATGAGGACAAAATTACAAGTCGATCAGGCAAAGGAATAACAGCAACGGAAGTGATGTAATAACAAACGTCATACATTGTAACAAAATAAAGAAAATGTTGAAGTTGTTAGTTTCGAAATTCTGAAATGCATCAGACGTTCGTATTAACCTCGCAGCATCAGTTCCCACCAGGCCATAATAAATAGTACAGGTTATACTTTGGTGGTAGACATTTTTGACAGGATCTGTATTTATCTATCATTGCGGTACTCTTCAAATACGTCATGAACAATAACCCAATGCTATTTAAGTGTCATCATTTGGATGTCATAGTTGACTAGTCTCATGGCTGGAGATAATGAGTAAACATCGAGAGCTGAATCATTGTATTTCCCGTATTAAATTATTGAGAGAAGTCAATTGCCACTTCAAACGTATATAGAACAGTGACATGAAGACCACGAATTCTTTGTATTTCCTAAATTCATTTTGTACTTTAATGTTTTCTCCTATTGATCATCTTAAATTTTAAATACCATATACCAGATAGATAATTGAAATGTGGATAGATCAATGAACAAATATATGAAATCACTTCAGACAATTATTAACATTATGTTCATTGACAACTTTGACGCCCTATGTATTTTTTCATTTTGTTGGAATTGTTTCAATCTTAATTTCCCAATGTTGTCTTCTTGGTTTCAATAGTTTATATAATTGTCACTGATGAGTCATGTTTCAATACGTTTTACTTCTAGCGTCATTCAGGAGTCCTATTTTTCTACACTTTAGCCTCCTAGCGTCACTGAGGAGTCATAGGCTTCTATACGTTAGCCTCCAAGCGTCACTGAGGAGTCCAAGTTTTCTATACTTTAGCCTCATAGAGTCGCTGAGGAGTCTTAGGTTTCTATACTTTAGCCTCCTAGCGTCACTGAGGAGTCCTAGGTTTCTATACTTTAGCCTCAAAGCGTCACTGAGGAGTCCAAGGTTTCTATACTTTAGCCTCATAGAGTCGCTGAGGAGTTCTAGGTTTCAATAATTTACTCCGTATTGCTGACCAATCATTGATTTCAATACTAAACATTGATATCGTCACGGACAAGTTCTAGGTTTCAATTTTGTAGACTTCTGGACCTGGCGTGTCCTGATATAAAAAAAAATTCCAACATGGCAATATAATCATAATCCAAACTTAAGTTCAATAAATCGTAGGCAAAATGCAGACTCCTAAAGTACAAAGAAAATAAGATAAGGAAGAGTTTGCTTTTTCTGATTCATCGACAACACCCGCCATGTAAATCTTGATCAATCCAGGAATGTCACATTCTGAAACGAGATCAAGGTGTGAAATAACAAAACAAACAGACAAACTAATGAGCATCAAACACGTCTAGCTTCATATCACACACAGAAATTATAATTTTCTCAATGAGGTCAGTATGGCGACCATAAAACTTCCCCATGATTTTCATCTACCTGCATCTTTTGAACCCCTATGCTACAAATTTGTCGAGTTTGGTGGTAAGATCTTTCAACTATTGGCATACCTATGGGAACTAATTACGCTCATTCGTTGGCTGAGTCATTTTTGTTTCCATACGAGGCTGAATTTATTGAAGAGCTTATCAGAACAGATCAAAGACCTTGCAAAGTCGTTTAGTTTCACTTTCAGATATATTGATGACGTCTTGTCTTTAAATAACAAGAAATTTATACCCATCGTATATACTCAACAGAATCGGAAATCAAGGACACAACAGACTCTTCAACATCAGTAGCTTATTTCGATCTTTTCTTGCATCGAAATCAACATGGACAGCTTTCAACCAAGCTGTATGCTAAACGTGATGATTTCAATTGCCCTAATGTGAATTTTCCATTGATAGAAAGTAACATTCCTGCATCCTGAACCTTTGATCTGACCATATTGATTCAGTATCCATGGGCCTGTCACCAATATTTTTGTCCTCTCATTTTGTATTGTCTTTTACTAATTGGTCCTAGGTTTCGATATTTTCCACTCCTAACCTCCATGGCGAGTTATCCGATGACAAAACAGCAATATGATTTGTTCAATGGATTATTTAGTTAATCTGTATCTCTTTCCTTCATTGAAATGTGTTTTCCTCTGGTGGGAGTTGATTTTGACGATTCTTAAATCAACATAACTTAATTTCAATTTTCCAGGTAGAACATATTTCATTAATAGCGTAGCTCGGTGAAGAGAAAATAAAGTTCAAACCATGCATTTGTTTTAGTCGTTTACCTAAACGCCTACAAAGAAAATAAACACAATTATATTGTCATGAAATGTACCTATAACTTGTTATTATAGTTTGGTCGCGTCTCTGTATCTAAATAAAGCCGCTGTAGTTGTCATGAAATGTAAAAAGCTCTGTCACTGTGTTTGTGAATAATATCTCTCAGGTTTAAACAATTTCGTTAGAGCAAATTAACAGCTCAATTTATATCTCATTTACACTTATTCGTTTTACTAAACAATGATATAAATAAAACAACTGCAATTAGCAACAAGAATGCAAACAACTTTATGTCTGAAAAAATGTCAGTTTTCTGTCAAAATTCTTTCAGTGCTGTATCGTCGTACGATGCTAAATGCATTTATACTGTGGAGCTGTCTCAAACTAAGCATTATTTACTGAGATAAGTTTATTATCTTTTTTCTCTGTGTATGGGAATGGCTTAACATCATTTATCTAAACTCGGTAATCATATTTGTGAATTAGACCAGTTTTTGTGTCCCACATTGGATTGCTGCCTTGATACCAAACTCAATTTCTTTCCAGAGTTACAGTTCCTTATACTCATGTACAACTCTGTCAACGGCCAAACCAAATATCTTGAAAAAAAATTAGTGTAAGGAAAAACAACTCTGGAGAGATATTAAAGTCTTCACTCATAAAGTAATAAGGTTTTGCCTAACTTTACACTCACCGTAAGGTTGTTTAAAGAGTTAATGCCAAACTCTTTACTTAATCTAGTTTAGGAGACTTTGTTTAACTTTGCACTCACAGTAAGTTTTCTTTTCTAAAGTGTTTTCCTGACAGAATCAACGATCTCGGCAGATTGTTTCGTCCTTTTCCTACAACAGGCAGATATTCCGCATGGCTGTAGATCAACCTGAAGGTTTCGATTTTGCCCTATTATAAATTTTCATTTACATTTCCTGTTTCCTAAATCTATGATGTTAACATGCCACATATGAGTTGGTATTCCGTATCATGATCTCTGTGAAAGATGTCGACAGCTGACAGGTAAACTCACAACACAATGATGCGAAAGATGCAGGTTGATGAGAATTATGGGAAATTTTATTGCCAAAATAATGTTCTCATTTGAAAACAGAATACAATATGAAGTATAACATGTCTGATGTTAAATTATTGTGAGAACTAGCATGACTAAATCTTGATTCCAATCTAGTGTGATGAATTCAATTTTCCACTTCTGGATAATTACATACCTGCTTCCCCAATCATACATACACATGGTTCACACAATTAATGTGACGGGTAACTGCTGACAAAGCAATTACAATGAAAGTTTTTAGAGAAGCAGAATAAGGCATATTGTAGTGGAGCTGTTTATCTTGTTCTCGTTGGGACATAATATATTTCCGTGTCATCACTTTTGCTCTCGTTCAAACATTTACCAAAACAAAACACGGTTTGTGTATGTATATTTTTATTATCCTGTAATCATAGAGTTTAGCGTTTTATCAACTTTACACGAAACAAAACATTTTCGAAATTGCAGATTTTTATACATGTGTTGGTTGCCTACTTCATTATGTAGGAGCTCGTGTATTGTTAAGGAAAATGAACAAAGAATTTTGTCAGTACGGAATAATACATTTTCTTTACAGTAGAAACTATACATCTCCCAATGTATTTTGCTGACACCCGTAAGAGGCTGCCACATATAGGAGAGTGTATAAATGGAAGAACATCGAGACTTGACCCTCATTTGCATAAATTAATTTTGAGAATACGGTCACCAACTGCCATGTTTAAGTTTTGTATTTTCAGCTACCACCGTGATTTAAGTGATAACTGGTGCTCATTTGACTGCGATATTGGCACAAAACTATTCAAAAAGTGTTTGTTTGTCTCCGTTTTTTAACCCGTTTTTTACCCGCCATTTAACTTTGACCCCGACCACGAGCTTACTTTATTCGTAATTCGTATCTCGTTTACATAGGTGTATTGTTACTGCCAAGAAACTCTGGTACAGTTTGCCAATAACTCTGACTGTTAAGGAACGACAACTCTGGTAGAGATTGCCAATAACTCTGACTGTTAAAGAACGACAACTCTGGTAGAGATTGCCAATAACTCTGACTGTTAAAGAACGACAACTCTGGTAGAGATTGGCAAGCGTGGCGATCTGTTAGAAAATAACCCATCATTAAATTATCAAATTTATACATTTACTGGATTTTTTTAAAAAATTTAAACCGTATCCAAGAAACATTATATGCATTTTGCGCATTCCTTCAGTCTGCAAATCGGTTTTTCTTTCATGCTAATATGAAACTAAAAACATTCTTATCAAAGCTTAATTAATCAATATCTCTTACGGTACAATTAATAAAAGGAACGTTGAGTAATGTTAATATGATACCGACTCGAGTCTGATTAGACTTCCCTATTCACGAGGCAGATTTAATTAAATGATATAAAATATTGACTACGGTCTACATAATTCATGTTTTGTAGGAGATTAGGTTTTTTTCACTATATATAATCAACACACTTACGTATATATGTTATTCAGACAGAATATCATTATATTTGAAATTGAGTTCTTCATACAATTAATCTGTGTTGGTAAGAACATTGACCTAGAGTGTCCATTGAATACAATGTTCTTTATAGGTAATTACTTACCTACATATTGTAGACCCTATCTGGTACTTGGTTACTATGAGGTAAAACAACACATAGGCATTACCGATCAACTTTGATTTAAGCGAAAGATCTCAAATTAAGTTAGAAATGAAACATTGATAAGCGAGTTTCGGTATCATTTATTGTCGTTGAAACAAAAACATTTTAGAAAATATCTGTTATTTTGATTTCAAATTGAAAAATACTCATTATTTACTCGTGGGCGGATTGAAATTCAATAAGAATGTAAAATTATATCAAAGATGAAATCTGTAGGTGTGAAATACGTGTTTTGAACGTACTTATTAATGACGATTTTCCACCTGCATGTGGATTATATATGATTAATACAATGACACCTGCAATTCAGACAGTCCAACTAAATTCTGTTCGAGTAAGTTTTATGTAGTGGTAGAAAGGTGTATATATTTAGAAAGGTACCGAAATTTAGTTTTAAAAATACTTGAAACCATCTTTCATGCAACAGCATAAGTTGTTTTAGCGAGGATTAGCGAGAAACCTAAATTTACACTACCGTTCTGTGTCTTGATAAAGGATCAGATTGCCTCGAAAATTTGACATTTAACTTGTCTGTACTGTCTTTATTTCTTTGATCATGTATCTATTCCAGTAATACGCATTCAACAAACATTTGTTTCTTAGGATCCAGTACCAATATTGGACCACACCGTCGATATTACTAGGTTCTGTATAGAAAGGATTGTATTAAGTAGATAAAAAGGGTATGGCTTTAATTTGATTAGCCAGAAAGGATACGGTATTAAGTTTCATATACCGATAGAAAAGGTATAGTATTAATTAATTATGTAGATAGAAAGAGTATCGTGATCAGTTTTATATATAGATAGAAAGGCTATGGTAAATTAAGTTGATTATTGCAGAAAACGACGCATTCTTGCGGCCAATACACGAAGGAATGACTTGATACAGCCAATACGGGAAATGGTGCCTTGATACGGCCAATACAGGAAATGATGCCGTGATACGGCCAATACAGGAAGGGATGCCTTGATACGGCCAATACGGGAAATGGTGCCTTGATACGGCCAATACGGGAAATGGTGCCTTGATACGGCCAATACGGGAAATGATGCCTTGATACGGCCAATACAGGAAATGGTGCCTTGATACGGCCAATACAGGAAGGGATGCCTTGATACGGCCAATACGGGAAATGGTGCCTTGATACGGCCAATACAGGAAGGGATGCCTTGATACGGCCAATACAGGAAATGATACGGCCAATACGGGAAATGATGCATTGATATAGCCAATACGGGAAATGATGGCTTGATACGGCCAATACAGGAAGAGATGCCTTGATACGGCAAATACAGGAAGGGATGCCTTGATACGGCCAATACACGAAGGAATGCCTTGATACGGCCAATACGGGAAATGATGCCTTGATACGGCCAATACAGGAAGGGATGCATTGAGACGGCCAATACAGGAAATGATGCCTTGATACGGCCAATACGGGAAATGATGCATTGATATAGCCAATACGGGAAATGATGGCTTGATACGGCCAATACAGGAAGAGATGCCTTGATACGGCAAATACAGGAAGGGATGCCTTGATACGGCCAATATAGGAAGGAATGCCTTGATATAGCCAATACAGGAAATGATGCCTTGATATAGCCAATACAGGAAGGAATGCCTTGATACGGCCAATACAGGAAATGATGCCTTGATACGGCCAATACAGGAAATGATGCATTGATACGGCCAATACAGGAAGGAATGCCTTGATACGGCCAATACAGGAAATGATGCATTGATACGGCCAATACGGGAAATGATGTCTTGATACGGCCAATACGGGAAATGATGCCTTGATACGGCCAATACGGGAAATGATGCCTTGATACGGCCAATACAGGAAATGATGCCTTGATACGGCCAATACAGGAAATGATGCCTTGATACGGCCAATACAGGAAATGATGCCTTGATACGGCCAATACAGAAAATGAAGCCCTGCCACAATCAATTCAAGAAAAGACGCGTTACCACAGCCAATACAGGAAATGAAGCCCTGTCACAGTCAAGACAGGAAATGATGCGTTGTCACAGTCAAGACAGGAAATGACCCGTTGTCACAGTCAAGACAGGAAATTATATTACCCTAACTCGCATTGTTCAGTCATACTTGAGCAAGGATGTATTGATTTAAAACATTCAAATTAAGTTGTATGGCAGATTTTTTTCAGTAATGTAATGTTCGAAAGGAAATCCATTGAAGAGGCAACACAGCCCAAGAAACTTTGTACATCAATGAATCGACCGAAGCTATCGTTTTGTATACCGACATATTATAATTGAAAACGAAATATTTTCTCGGCGTGAACAAATCAAGATATTTTAATAATAACATCCTTCTGACATGCTAAGTCTCAACCATTGTGTCTCATTTCCTGTGAGAATCAATGCACCGCTCTGACAAATATAACGTCTATTCAACAAATTAATTACAATCCTTATTTGGTTTCTATCTGTGGTCGTGATCGTTAAGGTTATTTAATTTCTGAATAAACAAGGAAAATACATAATTGACCGGAAATGATAAGATTCGTGTCTTTTATACAGGTTCGTAGAAATTCTTTTAAAAAAGTAAGATTTTATTACGTCTTTACACGTTCCATTATGAATTAGAAAAAATCTAACCTCTAATATCTCATTCGGTTTCTCTCTCTATAAAGTGTGTCTAATAGTCAAGTCGGAGAGGATGGTCAGCTTATCTGCTAAATAAAATATACAACATTTACAATCGATAATCCGGGCGATTTGTTTACATGCATACTGTTTTACTATTGTATGAAAAAATACTGGAGACGTTTCAGTGAGTTGATATTGACTCGTGTTTCCTTGATTGGTGTCCATAATGTGATAAATTGGTATGTCTAGGCTGTTAACAGAGCCACGGGTATTGTATACTCAGCATCTACGCACCATGCTATAACTATCATAGAAAATGGCGGTCATTACAGCTCAACTGATTGTGTATCACGGGTTTTCTACTTGGAAAGCATCAATCTACAAAGTGGACATCGCGATATGAAATCTAATTGTTTGACCCGCGCCGATCGTACAACAGAGCGGTCATCTACCATCGCCTACTTAATGAGGTGAAAGAATTTATTTTTCTTTTCATCGTCATATCTCGTGGTATGATCTAACAGAGGTGAGACAGGATTTCGTCTCGCGCGTGTTTACCCTTCTTTTCGCTGACGTTATAGTGTTTTTATTATCAATACTTCGGTATTGATGCGATTCTTTTTGTCACCTTCTCTATATACAAGAAAAACGTTTCAGGTTGGCAACATTGGATGACATTTACATGACAGCTATCCAGCCTATCTAAAGATAAATGGTAGCAATTCAATTTATACTTTACACTGAAGAAGTCACCTTCATCCCATTTCCCCGCGAAATACAAGGCCTAAATAAGAATAGCTGGTGTGATGACTTTTTTCCATTATAATCTGTCAAATTGATACGAAAAAAGAAAAGAATTTCTGTTGATATTATCCTTGTCAGATTTCAACACCTACCAATTAATGCCTTTGACGGCGTGTGTCTCCACAATACCTTTATTTGAATTGTCCCCTGACGGATTAGACGAAGCCACCTTTAACTGACTGTATCACAATAGTCCCTTTCTAGGACCTAACCTTGATGGTTGCGTGATATTTTCTTTAACGGAAATGACATCTTAACAAAGTTAAACAAAATCCTAACAATAAGGATGTAGTTTGTGATAACAAATGGTGCAGAAAATGTGTTTCGATTCATTGCAGTTGATTAACTAGAAACATTTCACGATTGATTAATACGTCTAGCTATTGTTTCAGAAAACAGGACGTTTGAAAGGTCATGCTCGCGCACGCAGAGTTCACTTTAATGTACAACATCTAATGCAGGATATCCCCAGATTCATGGAATCTATGTTTTTTTTTTGTTTTAGTACGGTCGTGAAATATCTGCGGTCGAGCTACTGTTAGGATTAGATTGAAATTTATACATTTTGCATTAATTTTCTTTGAAACTTTTTATCTTGCAGTCCAAGGGGGCCTGAAGACCTTAGACAAACCCCGATGAACCTTAAAACGGAGTAATCGAATATGACTATCAAGAAGTCACTTAATACAATGTATTTCTCCTACAAGTGCTCGTTCTGTAAGTATACTATTTATTACAATGCTTGGAAGCAGCATGAGACAGGAATCAAATAATTTATATGACCTTAAAATATTTCAAATTGAATATTGACGCTTTATGAATCGCGACACTGAGCCCGCCCAGACCATATCTCCTAATTTATAGAATCGACGTTTAAACATAGACATCACTCTATATGGGGATCAATGAAAAAATCAACAAACTCAAGAAATACGTAGAGACTTTATTAAACAATTACTACTTGCTGTCGTTGGAAAACAATTTTTTCCTGTCCCATTACCGTCAGTCATCAAACCACAAACCGACATTCCTGTTATTATACAGCCGTGTTTACTGGAGATACCACAGCGATAGGTAGAGGATAGGGACGTGTCAAGACAATATACTATCACAATGGCCGTTCTGTCAAACCGGTACCACCACACATCCTTCTAATTACTCTGATAACGAATAAAGTGCCGAAAGAAATAGAAAGTAATGTGACAGTCACATGACAGCACAAAGGGTTGTTATTCCTCGTGGTGAGTAAAATATTGACGATTGAAGTTAATAAAGATTAACAGCGAGATTCATACAAGTGTTTTACGGCGTCGTAACAGTTACAAGGATACACTCGGAAACTTGTCTGGCAGGACTGAAACACAGAAACAATTATAACGCTACTTAACTCGGTTATCGAGAACTAACCAAGACATTAAACGACGTCACATAAGGCAAACACTTTTCATGTTTAATCAAGCGCTCTCGTTACAAAGACAATGGCCTTAGCTTAAAGTCTATGTTGTATGTTCTTTCCGTCACAAAAATCGACCATGAAGGTTATCAGTGTCGTGTGATAAATAGAGAGCCTTACCTATGTTTCTATTTCACATTTTATAAAACAGAGCCGTATAAAACTTTTTTTAAAATTCTACAATGCCGCTATGATATGTATCATAAATGAATTTCTCTTTCACGATTATGGGTATTTGTTCAATGTACCAGTTTTAGTGTGTGGTGACATACACATGATTTTGGGTAATTAGTTTAAAGTTTAGGGGCGTTGTTATATAAAGATAACCTATACGTTTTAAGAAGTTGTTGATTTTACAGAGCTTCTGCAAAATGAAATGGTCATGGCAAGTTTAATCAATTTCATACGAAATGATAACGAATATGATACATAATGTTTATCACATCACCTCGATGCAGCATTTTATTATATTAATATAAAATCTTAATTATCATTATCTTATTCCATTTCACTTTCATTGGTGATGTCGCAATAGAATCGGATAAAAGATGATATTCAACCAGTCAAAACTCTGATAAGTCATATCACATGTGTGTGAAAAAGAACTTTGTTGTATTGGCTGTTAGTGCAATTATGAGAGCTTAGTTATGTTATGTGATACTTTTGCAATTATTTTTTTAACCAGTTTAATGGTTGTGGCCATTCAGCTGGTATGGAGCAAAGTCTGAATATGCAATCTTTTGTGTTTGTGTTACATTTTAAAACTTACACTAGAAGAATAGTCCCTAAACTATTAGGTAGTTGATGTCCTCTTCTGATGCTATTGTCGTAAGCTGAAGTGTTGCTGGTCAGTATTTTCCCCGAGAAATGATATGAGAATGTTGTCAATGTCTGGTTTATTTCAATTTCATGTGATAAGCACTTAAAACATTGTCTATACTTCCTATACAGCTGCTCGATTGATCTGCCTCAAAGTATGCAAAGGGACATCATTGGTAATGCATGTCTCTATGTTGACATTTGGTAATGTGTGTACTTAATAAGAAAGTGCTAGATATCTGATATAACCGATCAGACTTCATCAATATCAACTTTAAGTAGCTGTTCCCTGGTGTCTAATGCTGTCAAAACAACTTAGAATAAACATGTCAAATATCAAATCTGCGGAGAAAGAAAAATCGGTCAAGTTTGGAACATTATTTGCTCTCTCTTCTTTCACGTACTAATTACACCATGACAAATGATTTTCAGCAACACAATGTTCACATTTTTCTGATTTAGTGTAAAATTGATTGGATGAAGATAGTGTTACCCCCTGTACTGACTGGGTCTCTCATGCAGATACTCTCGCGCTGTTAATTGATTTTTGTTTTTCTATTTACATAATACAATACTTATCCAAAGTTATTTATAAAACAAATTGAGACACGCTAACTGGTCTTTTATTTTCCTTCTATTCTATATTTGATCACCAGTCGGACTGATTGATAATGATGACAGTCAGGGAGGACATCAATTCTCTGAATAACAAACACATTAATAAAATACATAAAGTGTTAAGTCTTAAGTACATTAGCAGGCAAATAAAATCGAGGGAGTTCCCATAATCAATGTCGGACGAAGGAGGCAACATACGGTATTTGCATAAAAAAACGATTCATAAAAAGAGAGATAAACACACATCCTGTAATAAGGGCTTGAAATGACACCAGCAAGAGAGATACACTTCATAACAAGGTGTGTCACGAGTCAAATTATGTTCAATGTGTTCATGCAATTAAAAACGTTCGATAACTTACCTCTTTATTGTGTGTATGTGACGTGTTTCTATTTCCACGTCTTTTACATCCGTTATATCGTATTACGCAGGCTTTGTTAATTTATTATGATATAAAATTATCGATAATATAACAATACAGTTTCATTTGCAGCTTTTTAGTCATTATATAAAGGTGACGCCTAGATAGGTCACAGCTGTGGATAATACAATCAAATTTAGAGTAACTGATAAAAATAATATCCAATTGTTGACAAAGCAAGAGAAAGATAAGTGGGAAGTATTTCGGTGAAACCGGTGTTCGAAATAAAAACCAACATAATACGCTTATATAAATGTCGTTTGACAGCGTTATAAACTTGCACAATTTCAGTCAGTGATAAGGAGAAAAGTTATAAATAGATCGAGAATATAAAGTAACTTGTATAATACCGTTGTGTGATGTCAACAAGAGTTTTTCTTTTTGTGACGTCATAGTAATTAAGAGGTTAGTGTTCTGCATAATGCTGTAAAAAGAGCTTGTTTATTTCAGTATCATTATTACTGTAGAAACTGTTTATATGATAAATTCTTAGTGTAACGTAACGTTGCTGATGGAGACGTGAAATGAACTTACGTAGTTGTCAATGTGCTTTTGACGGTTTTTTTTTTCATTGTATTTACATCGAATATTTGTGAGAAAATATTATTTCCCTCAGGTCAGTCAGAAGTAAAAACTGTGAATGATAATTAATAGATTCTAATGTATTATTAAGAATGATTTGATATATTTATGCAACATTATCAATACATTTCAATTTATCAGGCTTAATATTAACTACCAAGCATAACCCCGAGGAAAGAGATTAACCACCACTATGTCCACTTTACCGATAAATTGCAAAGTGACAGTTTTATAATTCACAGAGTTGGTGTAGATGTTGATAACTAGGATTAACACTTGAATCAATTTCAGCTCTATTTGGGTAAATATAGGTATTAACTTTATAATATATAAAGGCTTACATGTACATCAAACATCCCAGACAACTCTACTCTATAGATACGGAAATCCTAGCCGTAGGAACATAATACTATTAAATCTTATATTTTTCCTGAGGGTCAAATTTCGTGGGTTTTGGAAAATACACATTTTGTTAGCACTTGATTCTGTGTTAAGATCATGCTCTTGAAATACACTAGTCCCATAATCCATGTCAGCTTTTATCTGCTTATCATTTCATGGACATATAAATTTGTGAATTTAGTATACGAATGAATTAAATGAAAATAAATTGCAAAGGAACACTTTTGATATTACAGTAGGCCCTGTTTATACAATTCTCTCCCTTTAAGACAAAGACTGTCTTGATAAATACATTGGTTAACTTTTTTGTGCTCTTATAACCGCAAAAAAGATTTAAAGTTATTGATCAACTATACGGACAACGGTTGTATGTTAACATAACATCAGGGCATGGAAGGCTCTTAAACATCAGCCACTAAACTAGATATATATATATATATACTAGCAGTACATCTATTGGTGCCGCTTTTCACTTAACTGCACGTCAAGTGTGATTTCATTTTCTATACACTAGTAATCATGTTTTCTAAACTAATGGATAATGCATGTCGCAGTTGATTCAATATTCGTTTTCCCCATTATTGTGATGTTGAGGTGAAGGGAGACATTCAACACATGATTTTTAACTAGTTCTTTCTAACTACTTATCATAACTAACTTGTAATATTGTGACGTAAATTAAACTTTCTTATAAACTGTTCTATTTCAAAAGTATATTTAGACCAGCCGTGACTTTCTAAAGATGCATATTGTACATGAAGGTGTTGAAGTCGCCATTATGATGGTTTCGCTGTGTGTTATGAAGTATTTGATGTTCGTTAGTATGTCTGTTGATTTTGTTGTCACCAACATTTCTCATTATATTTTGACACGAATTACATGTAGGGTATGAGGAAAATTTTACATCTCCGGCTTACCTGATCTCATTATCTACAAACGTGATTTCAATAGCTTTCGAGTGAATCTTCCTTTCATTTTGTTCATACATTGATTCCGTTTCTCTACAATATCCATTATACAAACAATCCATCTATGAACAGGATTTCATGAAAGTAAAATTGAACATGTTCTTTTGATTCGCTTTCTGCATCGATCTCTTACTTCTGACATAATATGTTAACGTTGAAGTCGGAAGTGTTCTCCCTTTTAGTTTAACCGCTGACATGACTTACTAGGATTTACCAAGATTTACATGGCGATTATCGTCGATGAACCATCAGACGCTTACTCTTCCGGAACACGAGACTTACTAGGATTTACCAAGATTTACAGGGCGATTATCGTCGATGAACCATAAGACGCTTACTCTTCCGGAACACATGGTCTTATTCTCCTTTTACTTTTCCAGGATTCTTCGTTTAAATCTTTTGCCTTAGTTTAATTGAAACTGACTTTGAAATCGGTTTCAAATTATGTTGACATGTTGCTATTTTCTGTGGCAAAGCATCATTACTATTGTTCCGCCAGTTGAAGAAATCGTTCTCTAAATGCTAAGTTAAGAACCAGATGTTATACTCACGTGAAACACTTTGTCAATTTAGTTAGTAAATCATTAAACACATTTGAGAAATAAACGACCTGCTATATCACTGTTTCACAAATATTGATAAGCAACTACAGGATTCTTGAGACAATCTATTGACATGGTGGATTGTCGATGAAACAACAGACAATAATCCTGAGAAACACCTGGGCCCGTATTCATGAAACCGTTCTCATGCTCAGGCATGAATTTTGTGCTCAAGTTGTATATCTTTCTTTGGTTAAAAATGAATAAAAACGGCTGATTTTATCAAAGATTTGAAAATATTTTGAAAGGACTTCAAGCCAAATGCTGTATTCAATATTTATATTTGACAAAACTCATGCTTGAGCTTGAGAACGTTTTCATGAATACGGGCCCAGATCTTTATATCCTTGTACTCTTTCGATCTTATTTCGTTTCATTGACAAGTCGATATTTTCAATTAACAATTTGATCTTCGAGGTCTTTTCAAAGTATCTTTTCAACTGCAAGAGAAACTAAATTTCAATTCATTGGAGAATTATAGGAATACGTTACCAGAAATAACAAGGACGTTTTACTGGTAATTCACTAAACAGGTGTAAAAGATGTACTCTTCCGATGAAATAACTTTTATCACGTCACAGATGAGTATTGAGTGCGCTTAATCTCGGGAGGAGCTTAATTATATTCTATTGATCATGTTACGGAGACTTCAAATTTATACTTTCAGCCTAATTAGTTAACATACTAGTCTACCAGTTTTACCTGCTTATTAAACTCGCAGTTTATGGACAGCCTCATACAATAATCTGAAGATTCTTTAATTGATGTGATTTTCGTGATTTACACACAAAAAAAACTTGAAGTGAAAGGGATGTTTAATTTGTTATGAAAGGACACTGTCCTGTTTTTTTGTTATTGGTTTTATCCCTTCCTCAAAAATACTTTTAAATAGCTAGAAGATTCTTGAAAATATCAGCTTGTACATTAAAAGGATTGTCCAGATTGCTTTGCTCTTTTTGACTATGCGAAGTAACGAGTGTCGAGGCGATAATTCTTCACACTTCAGAATTTCTGGCTCTGATGTTCGTATAACCTTGATTTTAGCTGTCATTACTTTCCATGATTTAGCATTTACGCTGACGTGTAGTAATGAGTTATACTATAACAAATACTTGTGAATAGGACAAAGAAGGAGATTATTATTTTGGAGATGTAAACCGATATTCCTTGTGGTGATAGCGCACTCTAATATTCCAACGGTCAAGGTGAAATTGATTAATTAGCGACAGTCACTACAGCTGTGATGGCCGTGGGGATTACATCTGGTCATTGATTTCACAGTTGCATATCTACCACGAAGAGCTTGATTCTACAGCTTCGTCGCTTCATCATTACTGTCGTAAAACAATTCAAATTGAGTGCATTAAATGTAAACCATTCAGTGAGATCTTCATCGAGTACTGGAACATCAACAGAAGGAAAGTTATTTTACAGAAATAGGGAATATTTCTCGTACTGTTTGTAACTAAAGGAAATATATTCCACAGACACAGCGTATTTTTCATATTAATGGCGATTTCCTAGACGACAACGTAGTAAGTAACAATCTTATGGATACAAGAGAGGAAACTTTCACGAATTATAAAGCCTGTTTTACTTTGAGTAAATGCAGTATAAGGTAACAGCTCATGATCTGTCTATAACGAGATAGTTGAAGCAAATTCTGTTCCTTTTCTGAGAGATCCTTGTTAGTTTTAGTAAACACACACTGACCGTAAGGATAATGAACATGTGACAAGTCCTCGCTTTGAGATTGAAATGAGCGTTACTGACTAGAAATACCATATTTATTGAAGGAATATCATCTACGTATTTCATAATTTTAAACGACCGCATGCCTTGTGTAGAATGTCTTTTACCTTGTTGACTTGACATACCGCTATCGGATAACTTCATATGTGTTCTGTTTTTGTGTGTTATATTTAATTATGTCTATTTTAGTTTTAGTTTGTTTTCCAATATGATACAGGAGCTGTTTGCGTTGTCATATCTATTCGCCAACTCCTATGTCACTCCATCCCATATTCTTGGGTTTGGCCATTTGTTTTCCAATTTACGTCACAGACAACATCTAATAGATCTTGAATTAAGTTGATAATTTTTTTCTTCCTTTTTTTAAAATCTAGATTGTTTTTAACTTGCTATATTTGTTTCCTATATCGTAACGTATGGGGATTATGATTATATCAAACTCTTTATGAGACCGAGTTACCAGCCCAAGGTAGGCTGTAATATCAAAATAATAATACAATACCCTCTTTATATAACTTGATAACTTCAGTTCTTTCTCCATTGTCATCTCTTGTATAATTACCAGGCTTTCAGAGAAAATAATGATACTAGCCGTTTTTATTCATCTTTTTCTGGTATTACAAATATCGTCTCACGCCCTGGTGTTTCTTCCAACTCTTCGGTAACTTTTACATAGCAACATGCATAGATTTAGTGATTAAATATTGATGTTATTAATGTGTAACATGAGACTCTAATTGGTCGGTAATGCACGTTACATACACGTGAGGGTACGTGAGTATGAAAACTGATTTGTAACAGTACGTCATACACTGTACTAGTTGACGTTAAGTTACAAAATGTGTCATTATTTGTCATGTTTACCGAAACAATATTTTTTTCTGTGCGACTTCTTTACTACATTTCTACTATTATAATGGAATTGACCACATTCTGCAGGTGTTTTTTAATACATTAATTTCTTTATTACAGTTCTACTTTTGTCGCACTACTCTTTCCACGTCAATAATGTTTGATATACGTCTTCAGTTTCAGATGCCTAAATGGACGAGAGGGTGGATATATATAACTCTAACATCTCCGTTGTATTAGCAATTCTTCACCAGTTCCTCGATAGCAACAATGTGTCCATACCGGATGAGGATCTCACCAGTGAACAAATTCTGGACTACTTGCAGTTAGCCGGCATCATAACTGAGCCTCAGAAAGCCGTGAGCACGGATGACTTGAAAAGTTATAAGGAGTATCGTATACATACCATAATGGCAATGTACATGCCTCCAGTAATACTCTTTCTTGGAACTGTAGGTAATGTCATGTCATTTCTAATTCTTCGGCACAAAACGATGAACCGGATGTCAACCAATACATTCCTTGCTGCTTTGTCGGTAGCAGATTCGTTTGTTTTACTGATCGGGTTATTCCGGAATTGGTTAGGGGAGATAACTCAAATCGATTTACAAACAGAATCACGTTTGTTGTGTAAACTGATCACGGTACTTGGCTACAGTACAAGTCAGTATTCAGTATGGTTAATAGTGGCAGTTACCGTAGAACGGTACATAGTAGTATGTCATCCATTGAGGGCCTCGTACTTTTGTAACATTCCCAGAGCAAGGAAAGTCGTGTGTCTACTCGCATTGCTATTCCTCACTATCAATATTCATTTATTATGGACGGTAGATTTAAACGAAGAAATTTATAATGACCACGTTGTGTATAAGTGTGAAGGTGCCTTATCACACGGACGCCTGGTGAATGACATTTGGCCATGGATAGATGCCTTGCTTTATTCTTTCTCGCCTACACTAATCATCGTCATGTTAAATATTATGATAATTCGGCAGGTTATAAAAGCCACGTATGGTCGGGATGAGTTACAAAATGGCTCTCTGATGAAATCTGAGAGCCGGCGTTGTACGAAAGACGGCAATACGAAGCTAACAGTCATGTTATTGACGATATCGTTTACTTTTCTAATAACTACGATACCGATGAATATTGTCATGATTGTGACTCGCGTCTGGCAGGAGGACTTCAAATATGACGCCGCCCTGTTGGCCAAGTGCTGGTTAGTGAGAACAATCGCTGAGTTGCTAATGTACCTGAATCATTCCATTAATTTTTTTCTGTATTGTGCTACCGGTCAAAAATTCCGTAACATTGTGTTCAGAATGGTGTGCCGACGGTCAAACTCCAATACGTCCAACGTTTCTGATCACAGTCAGCATATTTATTGCTCAAGGACAAATGTTAATGCTTGTAGTCATAAATCAGTTAACGAAACTGCACTATAGGCTGTGGTAGTCTGCTACAGGCTGTCTAGAGAGTGTTAAGGCTGTGGTTGTCTGTTACAGGCTGTCATAGAGAGTTTATATGCTGTGGTAGTCTGTTACAGGCTGTCTAGAGAGTGTTAAGGCTGTGGTAGTCTGTTACAGGCTATCTAGAGAGTGTTAAGGCTGTGGCAGTCAGTAACAGGCTGTCATAGAGAATGTATAGGCTGTGGTAGTCTGTTACAGGCTGTCATAGAGAGTTGATAGGCTTAGGTAGTATGTTACAGGCTGTCATATAGAATGTATAGGCTGTGGTAGTCTGTTACAGGCTATCATAGAGAGTGTTAAGGCTGTGGTAGTCTGTTACAGGCTGCCATAGAGAGTGTTTAGGATGTGGTAGTCTGTTACAGGCTGTCATAGAGAATGTATAGGCTGTGGTAGTCTGTTATAGGCTGTCATAGAGAATGTATAGGCTGTGGTAGTCTATTACAGGCTGTTATAGAGAGTTAATAGTCTGTAGTAGTCTGTTACAGACTGTCATGGAGAACGTTTAGACTGAGGTTATCTGTTCAAACTATGATAGAGGGTTTGTACAGGGTGTCATACTTTATACAACTACAGGCTTTCGTAGTGTATTTGAAATTCTGTTTTTCTCAGTGTGGATTATTATAAAGTGATAGTATTTATTGTATCTTTGTAAAATTATACCATCATAAGATAACAGTAATTGTGATACATGGGATTTGAACCATTAATTAATGGATGCCCTTACCAGAGATCAACACCGGAAATATGCCATTCATTGAACGAAAACTATTTAACACCGGATAATATTATATGCATTGGAGGAAAAACCATCAAACATTGGATGATACTACCATACACTGGAAGAAAAACCATAAAACACCGATAATACTATCAAACATTCGAGGGATACCATTAAACATTGGATAAAATTACTATAAACTGGAGGACACCCATTAAACACCGGTTAATACTATCATACCCTTGAGAAGTCATTTAATATAGGAAATACTGTCATTCATTGGAGGGATATCATTAAACATTGCAGGAAAACCGTTAAACATTGGATAATATCAATATACATTGGAGGAAAAACCATTAAACATTGGATGATATTAATATACATTGGAGGAAAAACCATTAAACATTGGATAATATAATGATACATTGGAGGAAAAGCCATTAAACATTGGATAATATCATTATACACTGGAGGAAACACCATCAAACATTGGATGATATCATTATACACTGGAGGAAACACCATCAAACATTGGATGATATCATTATACACTGGAGGAAACACCATCAAACATTGGATGATATCATTATACACTGGAGGAAAAACCATTAAACATTGGATGATATCATTATACACTGGAGGAAACACCATCAAACATTGGATGATATCATTATACATTGGAGGAAAAACCATTAAACATTGGATGATATCATTATACACTAGAGGAAACACCATCAAACATTGGATGATATCATTATACACTGGAGGAAACACCATCAAACATTGGATGATATCATTATACATTTGAGGAAAAACCATTAAACATTGGATAATATCATTATACATTACTATACACTGAAAGAAAACCATTTAACACCGGATAATATTATTACACATTGGAGGGAAAATCATTAAACACCGATAATGTTATCAAACAATGGAGGAATATCCTAACATTGGATGATTATACCATACAGTGTATTGAAACTTTGATCAGTGACCTATATTTTCATATCTGTGGATATATATTGTAGATAAACATATTTTTAATTTTGATATGGTAGAGTGGATATGGGTTTAAACCGCGGTAAAACATAATGTGGGTGTTCCCATGGTTACACCATCGTTTGCAATGGCGTACAATGTGATCCAACAATGGATTAATGTTATATAATTGATGGGTAATGTAACATCCTGGTGATGCCAATCATATAGTGAGAAACTTACATGAAATTATCCAACAGTGGTGTTAGATCGTCCTTCAATGCGAACTCTCGTTCTATGCTGGACAGTTATCAGATTAAACATATGGTAAATAGGTCAAACCATTATATACATATATATACCATTATACGGAGTTACACCATCATATGATGGTTTTTTTTCATGAAATGTGATTTGATAAGATTCTTTCGTAATCGAGATTTCAAGTTGAACTGTGATTAAAGTAATTTCAAACTTCAAATATTTTTCCAGAAATGTTTACTATCCAACCCATTCTTACCCGATAGATTATATAACTTTCATAGAAAAAGTTGAACCATGATGTGGTGGTTACGTATTTTCAACTGTCGTTGATAACCTTTCAATATAGACATGAATTTCGCTAAACGTACTAAGGATACTATATATTTATATATATTCCACACCATCAGCTAAGTTCCGGAGCTGTTCTACTCAGGCTATTTACCACGTAGATTTTTGTACTTTGTGTGTGTGTGCGTGTGTGCGTGTGTGTGTGCATGCGTGCGTGATGTGTGTGAGTTGGTTGATGTGTGTGTGTGAGGGTGTGTGTGTGTGTGTGTGTGTGTGTGTGTGTGTGTGTAGTTGTATGCTGGTACTTTACAGGTATACTGCTTATAGATTCATTTCTGCATTTCAAAAGTCATTTCACAAACCATCGAACAGATAACGTACTACATCGTACACTTGCGCAGACAAAGTTATGCAGCGATAAAACTACATCGTACCGCTTTCGGTATCCGAATCTTTGACTATATTTGTTAGGCTTACGCACTACTCCGTACCATGAAGTCGCTTTGTCAGTATTTTATGTATGTTAACACTACATGCCTTGAGAACAACATAAAATATAATAACGGTCACTCACGGCTATATGAATCTGTAAATGATAAGATTGTTATATAGACAATCACACAATACTGTGGATACATTACAAATGTATTTTTTTTCTATTTATAGAAGTTGCTTATCTTTAACACAATCTAAATTTGCGGGTTTTCGAAAACATCCCTTTCATTTACCGAACGAGTGAAGACGATAGTTCTCTATTCGGTGAACAGCCAAAAGTCCAACGTAAAATTGTCGTGACGTATTTTCATCACAATAGCACACCTTCTATTGTAATAGAAGTATTGTAGTATAGTATTGACTCCTTGTTGGATATGTAGAAGTTAAAATGGGTAAAAATGCATCTCCCCTCCCAACCAACCAACCTCTGTACATCTTTGTATCATCCCCTTACTTGTTGGATTATTTCATCTATTTCAATTCCCAGTTACAGTCAGTGATATAGTAACTGATTGTCTGTGATGGGTGATTTATTGTGTTCTTTTTCTGAAATGTGTTCCAGGAGGTTTTAGTGCATAGATCTTTTTTCCATTGTAACTACAACTACGTCTCTTTTATTGTCTTTGAGATGTGACGCGAATCTTGCGCCGCTGATATGGTGTTTTGTGGTCACATGGTTGTACCGATCTTCCCTCTGAATTGTTGTCTCTGTGTTTCCATTTGTTATCTTACTTGCTCTTCATTTCCATTTCTTCCTCGACCTTTTCTATAGACCATTCTGGATTATATATTGGGAGAGGCAGCGTCTCATTTCTCATGGCTTTTTGCTCAGTTCTGATGTTATTGCATCGGTCCAGGACAGTGCATACCACCTCATACCTCATGGTATTCAGGAAGGAAATCTTTCTATCTTCTTCTTCTTCTTCTTCTTCCTCTTCTTCTTCTTCTTCTTCTTCTTCTTCTCTTCCTTCTCCTCCGCCTTCTCCTCCTCTTCCTCCTCCTCCTTCTCATCCTCCTCCTCCTCCTCCTCCTCCTCCTCCTTCTTCTTCTTCTTCTTCTTCTTCTTCTTCTTCTTCTTCTTCTTCTTCTTCTTCTTCATTACATGTTATGGAGTCTTTGTCATGAGATGTAAGGTTGTCTACCTGACATTTCTAAACTTTTTTTCCAAAATATAAACAGCAAAACTTTTCCATAGGTTGTGGGGACACTAGATCAAAGCAGATGATGGCTCTCAGATCCAGACAATAAGCAACAACAGGAGATATAGGACTTCCCGTTGCTGCCCTATGCTATTCCTGGTAAATGACATCCCTGCAAGCAAAGGATGTTGTGTTAAGAATACACTCCTACTCATAACGATGCTCTCTACCGAAATGCTATTTTAAGAGTGTATTCGTGCTTAAGTCACTCTCGCTACTGAACTGTCTTGAAGGCTCAGCGAAACGCATTTTCGAAAGCTCGCAAATGGTTTCATTTAATATCTGTGTTAACTATAAATATCTTCTCAAGAGATATCCTAAAAATAACCTGATAAATTTCATTCTGAAATTTTTTTCGATATGATCCTTATTATTACAAGGTAACCGATGATGAATATTTACATTATTGTATTTAATTTTTTTTTATGAAAAAATGAAACAAAATGAAAAAGAATCAATAAATGAAATGTGTCTCGACTGAAATTTGAACCACATCCATGTTTACCTACAGCACCGTGAATTTACCTATTGTTTATTCCACAGTACATGGAGCAGTTTACTTATAAATAATCTGGTAGAGGCTTTATACTTTAGCAAAAAGTAGCCGATAAGTTTCTTGAGTAAATAATTCAGTTCAGAAGCTTTGTAGTACTGACTTTTTCAGACGTACATAAACTCTAGTGTTAACAAAACGGCGGGCTTTAAAGAACAAACGATAGAGATTGAAATATTATAGCGTATATTTCGGCAAGTAAACCTTGAACAATGTCTCCGTACGGTCATGTCATCATGTACTCAGATCAGTTGTTCAGTCGCTACGGTCATTAACATGAAACAAATTGGAATATTATCTATCTTATCATCATTATTATTAATGTGATAGCGAGTGAGAATAGTCTGAAGGATTTCTCGATTGTGATAAAGTAAATCTGATAAATGTTTCATTTTCTTTTGTTAATAAAATGTTATTGTAAAACTCTCGGTGAGTAGTTATTTGGAATTTATTTTTGCACGTCTTCCTCTAGATTAGAAGTCACCTGAATGCATTAATTCCATAGACATTTTACAAATGTGAACATGTACGTAAAACAAATGAGAAACATATCAATTCATTTTCTTTGTCTGGAGACTAAACATGCATTCGACTTGACTTCCAATGTCGTTTATACATCATAACACACTTATTTAAACACAACATGACATAGCCTCTTTCACATCACAACATCACACTCTAAAACAGCTTTATAACACGTATACATTTATAGGTCTGGACAATGGCATACATTAACGAATTCAAAGGAGAAATAGTATTGTACAATGCATTGAAGGGCTTATGAAGAATCCCAAATAGATAAGTAGAATGTTTGTATGTTAATACAATCCGAGCATGGCGTATACAACCAATAAGACTATCCCCACTACTAGATACTCAAGGGTAAACATTAAAATGTGTCCCAACACAGAGCTGTTGTCGCTGTCAGGAGATGGCTCATCAACAGTTTCCAAACGAACGAATGCTACATGATAAATCATTGCTATAGAGTTGTCCTAGCATCATTAACCAAGCGGGACGTCAGTAATATCTATCCATTGGGAAGGTTCAACAGGGTAATACTGTTGACAATAACATCTGATCCCAAATAATCAACAACGATCACAATAGCAAGAGTAATCATGGTATAACTGAAGCAGCCCAAGATATAAATATTTAATTGCTATTTTTCTGATAATATATTTGTCGTATAGCGGTCGTGATTTCAATCCTATATTTCATTCCCTGTTATATCTGTAAGAGTATTATTCCACCAGGCACTGTGCTGTATAAGAGTAGAATTATTTGCAATCCCGATTAAAGAAACATCAATCCAGAGTTAGATTTGCTTTAAGAATGTCGTAATTGTAATTTAGAAAGTTGATTATGTTCGTTCATCAGCTGACACACATACAACATAGTTTCCCATCTTTATTCGTGATGAAAGACGACAATGACGAGGTATTTGTTACAATGCAGGTTTCGCCTTGGTAATGGACAATGAAAACCATCAAAAATGTCTGGATGAATTCTTATATAACTCATAATTCAACACATGGTGAGAAAAAGCATTACCTTTTGTGACTGTATTGTCTCTAAATCTAAATATGAACTAAAAGGTCCACTTTTTTTTATCTTTGGTATAATAAAAAAGAATGGTAAACTTGTGTTTTTAGGTCAGCTGACCCGAAGGGTCGAGATGACCTATAGCCATCGTACTTCGTCCGTCGTCGTCCGCCGTGCGTAAACTTTTCATTCAAAAAACTTCTTCTCAAATACTAGAAGGCCTAGGGGGCTAATACTTGGCCCATAGCATGCTGGCATGGAGCCCTACAAAGTTTGTTCAAAGTTTGACCCACTTTCAAGGTCACAGGGGTCAAATATGATAAAATATACAAACGACTTCTTCTCAATAAGCAAAAGTCCATGAGTGCTGATATTGGGCCTGTAGGATGCTTGAAGGAAAGGCTACCAAGTTTGTTCAAATGAATGACCACGACCCACTTTCAAAGTCACAGGGGTAAAATATGTTAAAATTTTTAACCAACTTCTTCTCAACAACCGAAAGGCTCAGAATGCTGATATTGGGTCTGTAGGATGCTGGGATGAAGGGCTACCAAGTTTGTTCAAATGAATAACCTTGGCCCACTTTCAAGGTCACAGAGGTCAAATATATTAAAATATACAAACGACTTCTCAATAAGCAAAAGTCCAAGAGTGCTGATAATGGACCTGTAGGATGTATGGATGACATGCTACCAAGCTTGTTCAAATGAATGACCTCGACCCACTTTCTAGGTCACAGGGGTCAAATATGTTAAAATATACAAACAACTTCTCTTCAATAAGCAAATGTCCAAGAGTACTCATAATGGACCTGTAGGATGCTGGGATGACATGCTACCAAATTTGTTCAAATGAATGACCTTGACCCACTTTCAAGGTCACAGCGGTTAAATATGTTAAAATATGCAAATGACTTCTCAATAACCAAAATGATTAGAGTGCTGATATTCGGCCTGTAGGATGCTTTGAGGAAGTGTTACCAAATGTGTTGAAGTGAATGACCTTGACCCACTTTCAAGATCACAGGGTTCAAATATGTTAAAATCTGTAAACGACTTCTTATCATTAACCAAAAGGCTCAGAGTGCTGATATTGGGTCTGTAGGATGGTGGGAAGAAGGGCTAGCAAGTTTATTCTAATGAATAAAGCCCACTGTTTTAACGTGTTGTTATGTTTGGCTTGCTTTTTGTCATAACCTTAAGGCCCATGGGCCTCTTGTTATTTATTATTATTTTATTTATTTTTTTTTTTTGAGTTTTTTTGGTTTTATTTTTCCCCAGTTTTTCATATTCTAGCACTTTTGTGATGTGCTATACCTTGTTATCTGTAGTTCATATTTTGTTCATATTTTGCCCCAGTTTTATGGAATCTGAGTTTGAATTAGAATTATGTTGACAAGTTGGTAATTTTGATGATATTTTTGTACCGATGAGCTTAACTAGCGCGCTTAATATAACGTTTTGTGAGATGTTTGTTTGTATACTTTTTTTTGACGATGTTGTTGACGGCGTGATTCAGTTGATAGCGCCAATAATTTCAACGTTTTTGGTTGCTATGGTTCTTTAATACCTTTAATAAATCACCATCTGTACCTATCAATGATTTCGAATCCGTCTATTCCAACTTGGTAGGTCTCTTTCTTTGTTTTTATGATTGTACAAAAGACTCGCAAGTAATTAGCACCTTGTATTACAAGGTACAAAACACACATAAATGAAAAGCGCCTTGTTATATACAGATTGTACAAAAGACACACAAGTGAATACACCTTTAAATAATTTAGAGTTAGATATAGTAGAGCCAAACAATGAATTAAAAAGCATCATACACCTGTTTCTTCCTTCCGGGACTCGCCAGTGATGCTGACGACCTAAATGTTGAAGCTTATAAGGCGACCGACGAAATCCCAAAGTGATCGAAAGTAAAGTTAAAATCTACATGGAGAGGTGCAGTAGTCCAGTAATTCAATAAATTTTATGATCTTTATAGATCTGATAATTTTAGAACAACGTCAAATACATGTGTATATTCTGAATCGCGCCAATATTCGGGTGAATCAAAGCTAATGTGGCATGCAAGTTACGGCAAACCTGGGAGACTAAAAAGTGGGTTATTTCCCGTTTCACGCATTCTGACCCCTGTATTGAAAACTAACCTTTCAAAATATTTTCACCGGAATGAAAAGTAATTTTAAAGAAAAAAAGAAAGAAAAGCTTCATTCATCCTTTATATTTAGATAGATAGTTTTGATCTACGTAGAAAAAGCTCATTGCAATTTCCGGATAAAAGAAGTAACAAGTTTGGACGTACTCTCAAATGATAGCAATACGGCGAGTTCAAGAAAAACCTTAAAAGGAGCAAGGTAAACATACAAAAATAAAATGGGAACTTGGAAAGTCCACACTGACAAATCAAGAAACCTCACAAAAGGATTGCTGTCAGGTATTGCCTGTACGCTATAAATCGCTTGTCGTTATCTTGAAATGAAACCCAACATCTGCCAAAGAAATTGTGATTTCTACAATATCATTAGAATGTTAGAAGACATAATGGAAAAAACATAGTAAACAGGCTGAATATCAAACGAGAGGAAGCCGTGCAACGGTAAATGCTGGACAATTACAAGTATATTTAAGATGGTAGCTAATATCAAAGTGCTACTCTGGAGTCACGCAGTAGAAACACCAGCCTTCTAGGTAATAAAGAGTAAATAAATCAACCGAATATAGCGTTAAAACTCTCTCTCTCTCTCTCTCTCTCTCTCTCTCTCTCTCTCTCTCTCTCTCTCTCTCTCTCTCTCTCTCTCTCTCTCTCTCTCTCTCTCTCTCTCTCTCTCTCTCTCTCTCTCTCTCTCTCTCTCTCTCTCTCTCTCTCTCTCTCTCTCTCTCTCTCTCTCTCTCTCTCTCTCTCTCTCTCTCTCTCTCTCTCTCTCTCTCTCTCTCTCTCTCTCTCTCTCTCTCTCTCTCTCTCTCTCTCTCTCTCTCTCTCTCTCTCTCTCTCTCTCTCTCTCTCTCTCTCTCTCTCTCTCTCTCTCTCTCTCTCTCTCTCTCTCTCTCTCTCTCTCTCTCTCTCTCTCTCTCTCTCTCTCTCTCTCTCTCTCTCTCTCTCTCTCTCTCTCTCTCTCTCTCTCTCTCTCTCTCTCTCTCTCTCTCTCTCTCTCTCTCTCTCTCTCTCTCTCTCTCTCTCTCTCTCTCTCTCTCTCTCTCTCTCTCTCTCTCTCTCTCTCTCTCTCTCTCTCTCTCTCTCTCTCTCTCTCTCTCTCTCTCTCTCTCTCTCTCTCTCTCTCTCTCTCTCTCTCTCTCTCTCTCTCTCTCTCTCTCACACACACACACACAAGTCTTATATAAAGTGTTCAATAAAACGAAGTTGATAAAAATTCTTTTTTTATAAGAAAAAAATACTGTCCTTTATCTTGATAAAGAAAAACGCAAAGACATTTCTAATCGACTACCTATGATGAAATGAGCCAGTAGGATTTTTTTTCTTTTCAATTTCGGATAATGCATTAAATATCGCCACTTACGTGCACCTGCCTTTAGTTTATTGTTTGTCATCCTCTTAAACCGTACGAAACTACCCACGACACTCCGTCTTGTCACGAATGCTGAAATTTAAATCCTGGAACTTGTTTTCAAAAGGTGCCGGGTTGCTCTGCTTTTAGATTTTAATGACTCAGATGCTTAAGGTGTCTCATGGATCGACGGTAAAATGTCTAGGTAATGACAAACGAACTTTAAGAAGACCCTGTTATATAATTACTATGAATTTTGACGAGACTTTATACTCAGTAAACAAACGACCAACAATAAACAGTGATGTTGTTAAACAGTTCAGTGGGCAAGGAAAACATATCACCTGTTTACTGACATCACAGAATAGCATATAACTTAAAGTTGCAAGATTGCTGCGTCTTCTGCTTCAATGGCAACACTCGTCATTTTAATATTGGAAATCCAAATACATAACACCATACTCTCAGCTGGGAATCAGGTTTATTACATCGAAACCACTGGCATACTAATGGACATTAACATATGGAAGTGGAAATTTCACACTGAGATCATGATGGCGACAGAATAACGGACCCATAATCTACATCAACCTTCATAAATTATAAATACCAGCCTTAGACATCTTACTCGGGAATCGTGATGTTAGGAATGCTATACTATCGAATCTAGTGCAAACGCTGTAGGTTTGGGAAGCAGGTTGTTACTATGTAGAATTAGGAACTTCAAAGTAGGAAGGTCGATATCGCTATGCATCGATAGTTTAATTGAAAAATGTCCCTGTTGTTTGCGTTGGAGGTAATGCTTGAACTAAGTGGTTGATGTAGAAGAGAATTTTTATCCTTGGCTTCTTGTCTGGGTTTGTATATACGATTAACGTGAACAATAAATGCCACAATATCCTTACGCCATCAGAAATACTTGTATATCTAATATTCCGAATTCCCTTCGTCCGACAAAATAAACTTATTTATGAACAAATTGATAGTACACGTCAAAATGATATCGCATTTTCAATATACACTAGAAATTTCATTATGTTCCGAATAAGGACAGCGGGTGTTCGTATGAAATTCCTGGGCATCTTACGGTATCCGCCATAAATGACGAAGAAGCATTCAGAGAGGGTAGACAGGTTTAATCAATGGAATGGATTATCGACTTCACAACTTGCTTTGTTTGCCAGCTAACTTACTGGTCTGCCTGCATTAGTAGCTAGACATATTTGGGTCTTGGAAATACAAATGTGATGGCGACATTTCTAAACCAAGACATTTAGAACTCATTTTAACCCGTAGTGGACGAGACACGACTAGATTATCTCCATTTCAATGCGACAAATTAGTCTTTTATTGTTTGCAGATGGAAAACAGTCGCATTATACCAAGACAGAAAAAGAGAAGTTCTAAAGTAAGAAGCACTATGCAGAGAAGAAATTAAAAACGAAATGTACAATGTAATGAAGCTTTACGATCCGAAAAGATTCACAAACGAGATTTCTAAAAATAAGGTCAGAAAGCATTGCCCGTTCAATGATAGCCAGGCCGGTAAAAATGTTTACTTTTAAATCAGTTAACGCCATCTTTCTCCTGCTTGTAGCACATACTACATGTAAGGGGTGAATTTTAAAAACCCATCAACGTGATAAAACAAGAATAAAGAGTATTCAAAACATAATGTGACAGTCTGTCAGCTGTTTTCATGCTAATTTTAACCAAGTCATTACTAAAGATTATATTCCCAAGATGTTTAAGAACCGAATCGTCGTACCAAATATTCCTGTCTTGAACATTCTTTTCTAAAACACATTTCTTCTGCAAGAACTCTTGAATTTTTCAATTCTGTATACTGCCATATCCAACTTCAATAAAATTCTAATTCAACTTTAATTCAACGAAACATGGCAAAATATCTACAAGAGGGATATTTACACGAAGGCTAATAAAAATCATACCAGTGGAATAAGAGCGTGTGTTTCGGAAGAGAAAGCGTCTTCTGCTTCATCGACGACACCTGTCATTTAAATCTTGGTTATTCTAAGTAACTTATGTCACGTTCTCAAATGAGGAAATCTAAACAACAACGGAACCATTAAGCATTCAAACGAGCATCAAACACGTCCAGATTTATATCGCATAAAGAAATGGAATATTTCTCAATGAGATTTTTAAGACGACCGTGAAATTTCCCAAAAATCTTCATCAGCTTACATGTCTGCCAGTTGACAACCTTTTGTAAAAAATCGTTTTATTTGGGGCAAGCCCTTGCATATGGAATCAACTGCGACATGTTAACAACATTTGTTGGGTTGCAGGATGTTGCTATCCAGAAATAATACAGTTTGATGGAAAAATGTCCCCGCTAGTTTCCTTGCAGGAAAAGATCGAGATAAGCGGCTTATGTAGAAGAGTCTTTCGTGTCTTTGATTTCCAGAACTGGTTAGTTTAAACATATGTTATTGCCAAAATAAATTTGAACAAGGGAATTGGGCACAAATTATTACAACTTATTGGAGCCCTCTCCCATCATACATTTTCAAATACATGCTTATAAAGATATAGGCTTAAACATAAATCATATATATTAAGCATTCACACACAGACATAAATGCATCATTGTGTAAGAATCTTTAAAACCTTTTGCTGGATTTAATGAAATTTTGCACATGTGTAAAGACAAAATAGTTTAGGTCCTCAGAAAGATCAATACTACCAAACAAAAGAAGCTCTTAATTCAAATCTACTTCTAATTCAGCCAGATTATGAAACAAAGTGCGTCTTTCATTTCTGAAAGTTTAACATTCAAAGAAGAAGCAAAAGGCATTCTCACAAGGATGACCACAGGAGCAAACTGGTTTTTCGGCTATATTTACACGATAACGATCCTATTTAAGGGAACTACAACTGTGTCTAAGTTTAGTATGTATTATAGTATGTAGTAGAACTGGTTGTTACATTCGATTGCCATGGTCAGTAAATATCTTGATATTTAAAGATTTTATATCTAGAATGAAACTGAAGGAGGTTTCTGTGACCAGTTTTCATAAGTTCTTTTATATATTCAATCACATAAGAAAGCAATAGCAAGTCGGTCAAAAAAGGGCACGGTTTTTTCTTTAGGTATGCTGATAACATGTTGGGAGAATTAATCAAAGGGCTCCTCAAAAACGGTCACAAAGACCAAGCCCTTCCATTTCACTCCCAGATAAATCGATGATGTCTTTAAACAACAAGATATTCGCTGAAGAGGTCTGCAATATCTAATAGTTTTCTCACACAGAAACAAGTATAGTTGATACTTGCAACAGTAACATGAAGACTACGGACCATTTACTTACTCCAATTGTATAGGGTGTCAGTAACTTGGAGATCTTTTATTTGTCGAATTTGATAGTGGGTTAATCAATTTTAACTTCTAACCACAAGCTTACATCTATTTAGAGAATAAATTTATCAGATAAGAAAATTACGAAGTTCATTGAATTGTGGGACAAATGTACATCTCCATCATTGTTTTTACATTTCTTTTGATCAAATGGCTTCGGGCTTTTCGTAGTCACCTTCTAGGCTTCAAAAGTTTGGTCCTTAGCACCAACGATGCGTCCCAGAAAGACTAAACAATGTATGATTCAGTTGTATTAATTGGTTAGCTCTACTGTATCTAACTTCAAATTCGTATTAAAGGGTGATATTTGCGCATGCGTCTTTTGCACAATCTCCGTGTTCTAGCATACGTTTTTTTATTATTTCACTATTGTAGTTTTTTCTTGACATCTCGTAGCATAGAAGTAAAGAAAGAGATGTGATAATAGCTTGGAATATTCACTGTTAAGCTGCTAAAGTTTTGGTAAAGTGACCTACGTTATCGCTGGTCGGGTTGAAATCTACCACCGATGGAGGAAGAGAGATAACTGCTGGTTCGTTCTACATCATATATACACACGTTAGCAACACCATTGTGAACATCAACACATTCTTCCGAGGTCGATGTAGGCTATGTGAATAGCAATTCAGGAAAAGGGGTCATTTAAGACAGCTGAGTTTCACCATTCACATGCCAAAATCTTGCTAAAGACGAGATAATATGTCGACATTGTTTTGATAGCCAGCTAAAAGTCGACACAGTAACCAACACTTTTCATAGGCAGCCCAATTACTGAGTTAGAAATCATTTCGTAAATATTTTCTTTGTTTCCCTCTCTCTCTCTCTCTCTCTCTCTCTCTCTCTCTCTCTGGCCATCGTCTCTCTCTCTCTCTCTCTCTCTCTCTCTCTCTCTCTCTCTCTCACCTCCTCTCTCTCAAGGTCTTCAATATGTCCGTTGTCCGTGCTGCTGTTGCTGTTGCAGACGGCAGATGGTTCATTAAAATAACTAGTCTCTAAAAACCCCTTATCATCTGATATGCATTCAAAGCCCCCCCAAATAATTTTTTACCCCACGAGTTTTTCCTTGCGCTGCCCCCCCCCCTTTGGATCCCCATTCATGAACTTACGTTGATCATATCTCCACGTAGACGCCTGTATATCAAGGTTGGAAGATTCAAACGGCGTAGCCTCTCATTGTAGCTTTAAGTTTTAAATCCCGGTAGTAGTTTTGTCGATCTCCTCTGGACGTTTTCTATCCGTTCGATGTCCTTAATTCTGTGTGGGGACTAAACACTTGCCGCGTACTCAAGGTGCGGTCGTACTAGAGCTTTAAATAAATTCCTGAACATATTTTCGTCCAAATAAACAAATGATCTCCTTATGACACCTACCATTCTATTAGCTTTATTTATTGCTTGTTGGATATGTGTTGTAAAATTTAAATCTTGATCTACCACAACTCCCATGTCTTTTTCCAATGCAAAGGTTTCCAATGTTATGATTTTACCTTCATTGTTTGTTATATGATATTGCGATTCTCTTTTTTTATGTTTTGTTGACACAGTCATAACTTTACATTTATTTGGATGGAATCATAATAGCCACTTATCCAACCACTTCATCAAATTACAGAGATCTTCTTGGAGTAAGTGCTCATCGTTACTATCCGCTATTGTTCTATATAGTTAAGTGTCATCCGCAAACATGTAGGTTGGTGAAGATGTGCATTCCGGTAGATCGTTAATATATATGACGAAAAGTATCGGACCTAGTACGCTCCCTTGGGGTATTCCGCTAATAACTTTGTGCTGTGCTGATGGTGTACCGTTTACAATAACTCTTTGTTTCCGATCTGTTAAAAAACTTTCAATCCATCCAACTAACTGAGTGCTAAAACCATAACCTCGGAGTTTGTTTAGAAGGCGTTTATGTGGAACTTTATCAAACGCCTTCGTAAAGTCCATGTACACTATATCCAATTCTCCGCCATTATCTAAAATTGTAGTCCATTCATCCATGACTTCCAGTAGTTGTAGCACTGTTGACCTCCCAGACAAAAATCCCAATTGTTTATTACTTAATAATTTGTTTTCTTCCATATCTTGCTTCGAATTAATCTTTCCATTATTTTACAGACAACACTTGTTAGACTGACTGGTCTATAGTTTGCAGGGTCTGAGCGATCGCCCTTTTTAAATATGGCCGTTATATTTGCAGTTTTCCATGAATGAGGAACGGTCCCATGGTGAATAGATGCATTGAAAATAGTTGCCAAGGTCATGTGTAACAGAAATGAAAATGAAAGATACTATATAAATAATCAGCTGGGATGGTATAGCGATTATAACACACGGTTCACTGTGTAAATATGTAGTTATCGTATACTTTCAAGAAGAAAAAGTCGTCATGTGATTAATAAATTTGTATATACAAACGTGTTTTTACTGCATGACGTACACGATGGCGTTTTTCCCTTTCTGTACTTTTGTTAATAGGGATTATAGTAAACCTATATTTAGAGACGTCCTTCATTTTTTCCTCGCCATCTCTGTCTGCAAGTGTTCAATAATGTAAAATATTTGCAACTAAGACAAACTTTTAAGGATTAAACATGCACTTTTGTGTTCTCATTTATCAGTGCCTATGTGTATGCACTTTTACCTGCAGAAAAGAATAAATAAAATGTCTTTTTCGTATACGTTCTTGAGCTGAATCGTAGGCCGAACTTCTATCACAAAGCTCAGGAACTTGACACGAATAATATCTACTATGAAGGGGAATTAGCTCAAGTGATAGAGCGCTCGCTTAGCATATGAGAGGTACTGGGATCGATACCAATGCACCAATCGAGAGATCGAAGTGTAATTATTTTAGATTGACGGGTTTATTGTTACGCTCTTCTGCGTGGAGGTATATTTCTTCGTTTGAATTTCCCGGTTTTTTTTGTTTTTTTTTTTTTTTACTTCTGCGATAGGATTTTTATTACATTCCAACGAAGCATATCAGTTTTACATATTTAAGCACAAAAGGCAGTCATTATTAATTTTAACCTGCCGATTTCTTGTAATGTCATTGGATAAATGTGAAGATTGTTTTCTATACATTCTAAGTGATTCATACACAACTAAATATCATTATTATGCATGTAAGATATGATTATGTTCATAAAAACTTGCATATATCATGTTTAGCATGATCGAACATTTTATGTATTAAAATGAAAATTTCTGTAAAAAATTCGATATTAAGAGCAATTCAGTAAGATACAATATTACAATTTTTACACGTTGTATTATTGACCTAATATGGTATAGACATGGTACATCATATTTGGAGTTCAAGTCCAATATAAAATTAAATTATTACCATATTTTGTCAACCCAATACAGTGAAACAAATAAAAAAATAAATAATGCAAATTCATATTCATGAAATTCCAGTTATAAACTTGAAATTACATACTTATTTGTGAGCAAAAATCCTCCTTCATGTCCAAGATCAGGCATGCCCATCTTATATGAAAACAAAGTTTAAAAGATCATAATTCAAATATTTCTTGGCATGTGAAATTCCAGTAATTAACTCAATCTTTTTTAGTCAGCATTGCATTCAAAATGATACATGAATTTCAAACGTGTTTTATATTTACATAAAATATGGATACAAAATATGTCCAGAGCAAAATAAAACTATATTAAGCACTGTTTATATATAACCAGTACCTGAGGTACACATACTGTGTACTTGAGGTACATATCATGTCTTATTATATAACAAACTCAAATGTGTACTTGGGGTACGGGAGAAGGGGAAGTGAGACCATATGATTCACAACTTGGGTTTATCTAATACCATTGAATTTTCCTTCAAAATCATTTTTGTGCTTTTGAGGGAGATATCAAAATTGTGAAGAACTTGCTACTAAGGCACGAACGGATGGTGAAAACCATATATTCCTATTGCCTACAATACAGAAAAAGGTCATCCAGAGCTCATTTAGAAGATAAATGGCCATAGTACAATCATGAACGATGAAGAAAATAACACTAAAACAAATATATATATAGCAAAACCACATATTGAAAAAAAAAAAAAAACCACCACGATAACACCAAACTATACATGCCAGCCATGACTTTCTGTAGAAACGCTTACAAACAATGCACAAACAAAATTTCAGTAGACATCAGACAAACAGGGAAGAAGAGTATGCAGAGGCAAGGAAAGAGAAGCATGGAGATGAAGACACCTGTACCGTTCAAACAGGTGAAATGTGACCACACAACTGTTAAATTTCTTTTTATTAGTTTCCAGAATATGAGAAAATCCCCACCGAAAGGCCTATAGGCCTGAACAGTCACCTCATCCTTATATAGCCATGGTAGTTTTAATGACCCAACATGGGGATTACAATGAGACTTGACACGAACATTATTTATTATGTAGGGGAATCAGCTCAAGTGGTAGAGCGCCCGCTTAGCATGTGAGAGGTACCCGGATTCTCTACTTTTTTCTCTCCCATTCTGATCTCCTAGTTTACTGACCTCCGTTTCACTCTGGTAGTACCTCTGATGTATCCTTCCACTTTTTTCTGGATTAAGGTTCAGCCACAATGCTTCCCGAAGTCAATCGATGCTTTGTGTTACAAGGTGTCGCGAAAAATGTTCCCCAAGTTGAAAGTGGGAGCGGAGGGGTTTCGACCAACAAAAGCTCATCTTACATGCACTGTTCGATTCGAGATAAGGTCTAAGAACATACATTATTATAAGTATCTGCATTCATACTCTGCAACTAAATATGACACATCATTGGTTTTCTAATTAATCGTTTATACATAACAGTATACCGAGACGGATTTCAACAGTTGTAACGGCGCTTTAGTATTGTTCAAACATCTGCTCTCTCTCTCTCTCTCTCTCTCTCTCTCTCTCTCTCTCTCTCTCTCTCTCGTGTAATTTTATATTCAAACATGTCGTCTTGTCTTGTCAATGTGTATTTCTAAGGGGAAGGGACTTAACATAAATTGGAAATGTGTGCCCAATACCATTGTATTTGTTACAATAAAATATCTTGAAAACAAATGATCTCTTTAAAGCTACCCTTACTAATAATGCAACTTGTAGCTGTGATAATCCTCTGTACAGGTACCAATTAAGTCTGTCAATAATTTCATACAATGATATATAAGTGTATTAGCGGACGTGGCTATTACTTGTGTCCCTGTGAAAATAACCTCACTACTTTTTTTTAGAATGTCTGCGTTTTAGAAATGAGAGAAACATTCTAATAGAAAATTTCAGTTGTTAAACTTGGAACTCAACTCAGAAATCATTTTGTTAGGGAAGTCCAAAACTTTATAGATTTTTTTTAATTACATGCATATTTTCATAAAATCCAGCAAAAGATTTTTATCAAGATTACAATAAATGAAATGTTTCAGTACCTTTGTTATCAATTGTACATTAACTACGATTTCATTGATACTGTTATTTAATATCGTAAATTGCCAATCTGTTAGTGGAAGGCGATAATCTGTTATTCTAACTTATTTTTCTGATCATATGTCTTCAGTTGACAATAAACCAATACTCCAAAGGTTACGCTCACAATCGCTCTCTGCACCTCTGAAACATTTCATGGCAAAATTGGAGGCACGTGAAGTAATTTGATTGGTCTAAAACAGGTTTCAGGAGAAAAGTTGTCTTCTCGCATTCTCCATACGGAACCTTAAGTTTGCCATGAAATGTGCTTCCAGGGTTGCAAAGAGCGATAATGAACGCAACACCTGGAGTATCGAGGATACAATCACACACGTCTGAATACAAAAAGGGGTTGTTGCAGTGAGCCGTGATAAGTGAAGTATGATTGTGTTCAAAGTGGATAGCGGTTGTATTAACACCAGATATGGAGCCGGCACGTGATTAAGGACTGAGAGCTGCGACCTGAGAGTGCGGCACCCTGTTCTAACATGTACATAGAAATGATAAAAATCTGCCCATAAATGAACTAGGCATACCAACACCACACAAACGATACAATACCCATGGTGTCCCGTAGAAATAGCTGCATCTGCTGCATGTGGTGTAAATAACTTTGTTTATTCTGGAATTGTAAATACAAGTCATAATAATACGCAATCATTTTACAATACCAAACCAACAGTGGTTCAACCGTCACAATAAAAACTTAGAATTATTGGACTTGGGTAGTGACATGCGAGGATACTGATCAGTTTTATAATTGAGTATTAAGTCACGACTTATCATGAGAAGGTTCTAATTCCAATAGAAACCAGAAATAATAGCCTATGTGTTAGTCATACCCAAAGGACAATGATATCCGTATCACATAAACTATTGACTTTGGCACCTTGCACTAGGATAACTTTTGTAGTTGTAACATGTCACGCTTCCAGAAAGAATAAAAAATGTGATTTAAACCATTCACCATAAAAATATTATGAGTGTATATTTCATTGGCAAATTTGTGTATGTTTTTTCTTACTACACATTTTCGCATGTCAAACATCCTCCTTGATATGATGAAATAACCTATAGATTTATCTCCATATTCCAATGTTTCGTTGTCGTCTGTATGTGAATAAAATAGACAATAAACAATAGGACACACCTTCTCGCTCTTTTTTGGCAACGGAAGTCCAAACTTAGATTATCACCTTTGACGATTTATTTCCAATTTTACTTAAATGGCGAGTTGTAGACCAAGACATGAAAAATCAACTTTACCAAGATATATGGCTCATTTGAGGAAAAAAACACCAAACAATAAAAAAATTTACCCTGTAGAAAAGGTGCACACATAAACACTGATATCCACTACTTGTGCACCATAAACGTATTTTTATTTTCATCAAAATGTCATTCCCGTTCAAATGATGATTTTAATTAGTACATGTGTTGTTCACGTGTCGCATACGCGTGCTGATCATTTCAGGTGAACGAATTTGAGGTCGTATATGTGGATTTTTAGAAAAGTACTGGTCAGTTTTTAAATAAATCTTATAGTATGCACACATTTAAAGTCATTTATGTATTTGTTTGGTAGCATTTAATTAACATTGCGTAGCTAGCAAAAAATATTCTTAAGGGGTCCGAAACTAATGCGCCGAGGATAATATTTCACAAATATATTCTATTCGTACTGCATATGAATCAAATATAACTGTAGTAAATAGACACCCACCTCATTACATAAACAGTTGCAATAATATTACCTGAATGAAAAAGGGGAAATAATCATAATGAAGCATTCAACTTCTTTCCCTGCTGGCGTCGACGTCGAACCCTTTCTGGCAAAAACTCGTCGAAAATTAGAGTTATTTCCCTTCTGTTAAATAATATGGTTGCATCCGGTTTCGTTTGAACATTTCATCTTTACGTTGTTACGCTGTTTTCTTACAGTCTCTTGGAATTAGATCAGTTTGAAGTGATTCACCAATAAGTTTTACTTGCCAGACGCTCCGTGCATGCTGCAACAGTTGTCAGAATGCTTCGGAGCTGCTCATCACGACTGTGTCGAATTTCACCTGTAAAACGTCCTCTGGCTCCGGTCACTGGAACTGTGTCATGTAAACAAGGAAAACACAGAACATCGTTGCACACGTTTCCGCCATGCCGCGCCAAAGTACTGACAATAGACAATATGAATCCTCATTTGAGGGCGATGGAGTATGCTGTACGTGGCCCAATTGTCATCCAGGCTGGCAAAATAGAAGAGGATTTGAAGGCGGTAAGAATTGATAAGCCTACTATAGGCACTGGAGTATAAACAGATAAATTGTAGGGCGGTAACCCCACAGTGTGCCAAACTGATTTACATATGTAATGGTTCGGAATTTGAGTGACAGTTACTGTTTCAAATACAAAGTTTGTAATTTGCAACAGGAAAGGTGTCATATCATTGACACGGCCCAATAACCATTGCAACATGGTGCAATTTGTCACATTTTTTTTACAAGTTGTCTATGTTTTGTAAAAGACTCAAACATTTCTATCTCCATATTTTTATAAGGTGGCTAAAATTATGTAGGCTTTTGGTCATACAAAATACACAAGTCCTTCAGTAGAATTCTTTGTAAGGTTTACTTTATGAATGTAACCCTGGTAAAATACTAACTGCAATATATCGCTCGGCTAGAGAGAACTTCTCTTTATCTGGATTGGTTGAGCATCAGACTAGTAAGCCATGGGTCCTTGGTTCGATTCCTAGCAGAGGCATTGAAATAAATAATGACCTCTATTACATCAAGATGCATGCACAGTCACTTGTGCCTGATGAGCGTACATTCATCTCTCCCACTCGGGTATAAAAAAACATGCACACATGGACAAACCAAGCCAGGATCATGTATTGAATACACAGCTTTTAATTATAACACAAATAGTTAATGCTCACCTATGGCATTTGCACAAATTAAATGCTTCCAAAAGCTATACACTGTAGTAAAAGGAAAACAAAGTCAGTGATTAGAATTGTCATTTTAGTACTATGTTGATAACAGAAATATATTGGACTTGTGTATATGCATAGTGTCACATTGGCTATTTGCTTATAGGAAAAAAATGACACCCTCTAGATCTTTAGCTTAAAGAACTTCATGATTCAAGGCATTCCACATTTGAGTTAAAAATTCATTACTTAAAGCTTTAACTGTGACTTAAACACAGGGCTACTAGGAGTATGTCCAACCTGTATATAGCTGTATATAACTCACATATAAAACATTTCAATGCCAGCAGATGTGAAACTATACCATAGAATTTATTACCCAATGACCATTTAAAACACTCTGTCACTTTGGATTTTGAAGGCCACAACCACATTGGTGACACTCGCAGCTGAAGCAGCTGCAATGATGTCACGTTAACAATAATGCCAGTTTTAGTCCACTATCATCAGATTTAAATTGCTCTACAACCATGATCTGTTGTCTGTTTGTAAACAATTCTTTCTAATTGTTATTTCTTTAAAAATTACTTAATAGATCTTTCTGTAATTTCATACACTTGTAAGTTCCCATTGGTCTCTTAATGTGCTCTTTTAATTTGGGACTGATAAGGAAAACAAAATTGACAGGTGGTTATCTTTGATAACGTTTGTTGTTGCTATTTCTAAGCAATCCTGGATTGATTTCTCTCAAAATTTCTATTCTTGTTTCCTTTGGTCTGTAGTTATGCCATTTTGATTCTGGGATTGAGTAAGAGAAAAAAATGACTGACAGGTGGCTATCTTGGATTTTGAATATGAAAGTTTCCTGCAAAGTGCTGTATGGATCTTTCGCAAATATCATATTTAGGTTCCACATGGCCTGTAATTGTGCCTTTTTGATTTTGGATATGATCAGAACAACAAAATGGTTGATAGGCGACCATTTTGGATTTGACAAAGATTATTATTGCTATTTCTTAGAGGAATTTTCAAATTTCATATCATTAAAAGAAGAATAGAGAAAAGTAACTTGCATAGTACAGATGCCATTGATCATAGTTGGCACTGCCAATCCATTGGAGTCGTCAGCCGAGTCCGTCCTTCACTGAATGTTTCAACCCCTAACTCGGAACACTCTCTGGATGGGAAAAGATCCAACTTTGAAGACCAAACAATGTTGGGTGTCAAGATCCCTTTGGGATCTCATTTTGATATTGTGTGGTCTGAAAGGCGGACAATGGTGGTTGGGTTTTAATATTAGTAGTAGACAGATACCCCGGAACATGATCAGTTGAATGTTTCGTAAAAACCAGAGGGTATGGAATAAGTATTGTTTACTATGTTAGTCTTTTGGAATATTTGGGATAATAAAAAGAGGTGGAGGAGTCCAACGTCCTGTGAGTGGTACTAGCTGGTAGAAGAATTTTTGGAATATTTGTATATTGTACATCTGTAAACTAATGTTCAAAATATATCATCAATCATAGTTTTTATATATGGAACACAGTTATGTTAAAGACATTTCACATGTTCATGGTATATTTGTTCATCTTTTGAAATCAATTCAATGTAACTTTTTTCAGGGTGTAAAGATGCCTTTTCCTGATGTGATAAGAGCCAATATTGGTGATTGTCATGCAACTGGACAACCACCCATCACTTTCCTTAGACAGGTGTGTATCACATTGTCATCAGCAGCTTGGTCAGTAAAACATAAATAAAAAATATTTCGACAAATGAACAAACAGTAGTTTTCAAAAGAATGCATGGACATTATTGGTATATGAATGTGGTGAAAAATCTGCAAGGACCAGCCCATGAGAAAGTAGATTTGCTAGTGTAGGTGTATTAAACACCAATATTATTTAGAGATCAATATTAAAGTCATATTTGGGTCTTTGGTGTAAATCACATATTGTGAAATAATGTGATAATATTGGCTGGGAAATTTTTTAAATTCTGTGTGAATTTTTGAATTATTTAAAGTTTTTATTGTGTTCAATATAGGTGGTAGCGTTGTGTACAGATCCAGCTATGTTGATGAATGATCCACGCTATCCATCTGATGCCAAGGAGCGTGCCCAGCGAGTCCTTGATAGCTGTGGTGGTAGAAGTATAGGTATATCATGTGACATCATCATATTCATTATCTGAGATACATTATATATTTTGGATAAAGTTCAAAACAATTTTTTTGAATGTTATGTTTCTGTGTTATTGATCTTTTCTTACTGAAACACTGACCATATCTTAAAAATAAATGAGCTAACAAACATGGGAAGGGAGGTAACTGTTTTATCACCACCTAGCCATGTACAACCTTGTTAGGCTGTTGCTTTATGAGTAGTGACATCTGTATAATGTGTTGTGTTGATGTCTGTTAGGTGCGTACAGTGATAGCTCTGGTGTGCTGTCGGTGAGACAAGATATTGCTGACTACATTCAGCAGAGAGACGGCCTTCCTGCGTTTTCTGATGACATATTCCTGTGCACGGGTGCCAGTGATGGTATCAAAGTAAGCACCAGAAAAATAAAAATCTCTTTGAAACAAATATGGTTTCATAATGTCATCAATTATATAGTAGATTTAAAAGACAGTTAGCTAGGATAACATCATCGTCAACTTTAGGTAATCTACAATTTGATTCTTCGTAACAAACATTTAGGGCACCACTCATCAACATGAAAAAATTGGAAGATGATTAAGTTACGTTCTTGCCTAAATTTTCCTGTGTAGTTGAATTCTACTGTCTGCCTTTAAATCCAATGTTGTCATTAACAACTTGTTGTAGACGATAATGAAGATGCTGATGACTGGAGACGTTGGGCATGGTCGGGCAGGCGTGATGATTCCTATTCCTCAGTACCCTTTGTATACTGCAACCATAGCCGAGTACAATGCCTACCCTGTAAGTATGTGTGTTCCTATTTATAACATATCAATATCTATGTATATTGTATTGCAAAAACCTCCTGTCTATAAACATCACCCGTATATAACAAAAACCTGTCTGCAAATATCGCCTTTATATGGCAAAAACCTGTCTATAAACGTCATTGCAGGGATCACTCTGGGTTTAGGTGATTCTTCAACAGTATAGATTTTCTGGAGTTTAAAATATAAAAAATTCTATATTGAGATGTGAGGAAAAAGATTTGTATTCAAATGTGTCTTGATAAATAAATAGTATTATTATTATTAATGATTTTTTCTCCTTAGGAAAATTGTACATAAAATTCATGATATTGAAGTTCTGAATGGTCCCTGCATTGTGAAATATTTACATTTTCACGATGGCCTCCCTTTAACTCAGTTTTAATCTGGGTTGTAATCACAGAAGTGTAGATACATTGTAGATTACAAAACATATGACGTTTTGGTGCCATGTTGACCTACATGCATTGCCTCAGAGTAACATGCATTTAAAGCTTTCTTTAAAACATTAAAATGACTATGATTTTCAGGAAGCTATTCCATTAACAGAGAAAAAACCTTTATAATTAGATTTAATATACTTGTTGTTAGTTTAAGATAATATCTGAAATATGAATATGATTATAGGATAACACATGTTATTTTATATATCTCTCGCCCATATTACATCAATATTGATAATGATTACAATCTGACAAATAGGTTATACTTACAAAACATTTTACGGATCACTATGATTTTCTGGGCATATTATCAAGGATTAACATTCCTGAAGTTACAATGTTAACTCTGGTGATCTTGTTAATTAAGAGATACACCAGTACATTATCAAATATTCATTTTGCAAATGCCTGAAATTTTGTTATGACTAGATTTTGTTGGATAGATATAATTGACACCTGCAAAATTACCATCTTTTCTTCAAGATTAAATATTACATGAACGAGGAAAAGAATTGGGGACTAGATATAAGTGAGCTGAAGAGATCAGTTGATGAGGCAAGACCAGAGTGTAAACCAAGAGCTATTGTTATTATCAACCCCGGCAACCCCACAGGTAAGTTGCATATAAACCCTGATAACCTTACAGGTGATTTGTACATAAACCATGGTAACCCTACAGGTAAGTTGTAGGTAACCCTAGAAAACCTATAGATAAGTAGTATAAACTCTGATATCTCAACAAATAGATAGAACATTAACCCGAGTAACCCTACAGGTAAGTTGTACATTAACCCTGGTAACCCAACAGGTGATTTGTACATTTACCATGGTAATCCTACAGATAGGTTGAAAGTAACCCTAGAAACCCTACAGGTAAGTTTTACCTTATACATAAACCCTGTTAGGTTAGCCTTACTTAACCTCAACTGCCCTCCTAGCTGGATGTAGACTGGAACTGACATGCCTGACTTCCAGGAATTCAGTCTTACAAAAGGCATTCCTATTACATGGAAATCCTACAGTGGGACTACAGGGCAGTGTTTGAATATTCTATAATGTGACTTATGTGAAATTTGTACTGAGTGGTGTGGTGACTAAACTTGGTCATTTACCTGAGATAAATGATTCTTTGATCTAATGTAACCTGAGGTGTGACATGTCAGGAAAGGCAAGTGAAATTGACTGGTCCACTCCACCACACTATAAGAGTAACTTATCATCAAAACATACATAAGTGTGAAACTGTAACCAAGGAGAGGGGGAGTCAGTGTGGACACATTTATTAAATAGTACTTGATCCTCGATGTAGGTGAGTTTACAGAACCTCAGGAACCCAGAAGATACCCGCTACATTATACACAGATGGCTTCTTTCATATATGTCCACAATTTTAACATGATGGTTTTTGTTAGACATCATTTTATTGCATTATTAAATACTTTTCAGTGTTAGAGATGTGATCACATTTTTATAACAAGGAAAATTTATCCTGTTAAGATCTGTTATTGTATTGTGTACTATATTGTGATTGGAACAAAATTCTTCAGACTAGCACCTCAAGGGATAATGATGATAAAATGTCTATTTTTCATATAGGTTCAGTTTTATCCAGACAAAATATAGAAGATGTGATAAAGTTTGCTAAGGATGAAGGATTGTTTATTTTAGCTGATGAGGTAAGTAAAGGTAACAGTTTCACGAAAATATGAATATTTTATATGGAAAGAGAAAGCTAAATGTGTAACTTATATTTATTATAACAAATGAAGTTTCGATCAATCTTATCCAACAGTAATTAATTTTTTTTTTCTTAATGATTAACGGTTATATTATGTCAAGTGATATAAAAAGATCTCTTTGTCCACTGATGGAAAGTGTTCAAAGTTTCCACCACACAAGATGAAACTTTTTCTTGGCTTTCATTAATGCCAGTTTGAATGAGATGTTCTGTCTTAGATCATCTCTGTACCAAATGGTATACTACAGTTTTACATCTAAGAAACAAGTCTTAAAGAATATAAAGTAAGTATATACAACATATAAAAATACTCTAATAGATGCATAGCAGGAAATTTTAGCATTTGGTGGCTTGATGTAAAGGTTGCGAAAATTTAAATCATGAAAGGTTAACATGATCAATTTTAAAGATGTCGACATTTTGGTCCTTCACTATTTTGTTTCATTTCTCTTGCTATAGAAAACATCATAGAATATCCATTGATATAACTAGTTGCCATAGCTTGGCATGACATAATGTCCAGAGACAGAGTAGATATGGACAGAATAGATACAGTGGACAATGTCCATGATTTGGGTTCAGCTAGGACAGAATGACCTCAATGAATGCTTAACGTTTCATACATTGTCATTGCTACTGCATTTATCTCCCCTGGTGGTTCATGCTACTGGTTGTTTCTTCTTGTTGTGTGGGACAGCATTTATTGACTTCTGGTTGACATTGACGAGAGGCATCATCAAGCTCTAGCTGGTATTGACAATATGTATATGTTTAGCAAGTGTTTATTGTTTAAGTTACAAATCTAAAATCAAAATCTCAGAATTTTGTGAAATGGCAAAAAAGTTAATTTCAAAGTATCAAGTATCCAAGTTTCACTTTTCAAGGCAAAATTACCAAAAAAATGACCATTAAAACTTCCAGCTATAGGATATTAAATTCAGATCTAGCAGTACCAATCTATACAGTAAAATGTCCTTCCATTTTATCAGACTTTGTTTTCCCAACATCTACCACGTTTGTCATTCCTTAAGGGTATGGTAATGCATCCTGGGAGAAATTGATATTCATTACAAATACTGTGACATGATTAAAAATGAGAGAAAATATCACCGGCAATATTTTTTGTGATGGTACAAATTTTACCTGTGAAACCCATTAAGATGTCACAATGTTATGAACTTCCTTTGTTTTCTGTTCAGGTATATCAACACAATGTATATGCAGAAGGATCTTCCTTCCACTCATTTAAAAAGGTGATGACAGAGATGGGAGGAGATTACAAAAACATGGAGCTGGCATCATTCATGTCCGTCTCCAAGGGATACATGGGAGAGTAAGTAATATAGGGAAGAGAGTGTAAGTGTTGTATATGTCACAAAAAATGTGTATGACCTGATAAGGGTACAGGGTTTAGGTAATCAATGATCATGGCACCCAATTAAGAGTTGTTATCGGAAATATTTATAAATCAGTATAAAAGTTATAGCTGGTTTCAGGTAGCTTCTAATACAATGGACAATAAAGATAGAAGTTTGAAAAACAGTACAGCAAACGTTCTCGCAAAACTATTGATGCTGTAAATAGTGGGCTAACTAGACAGAAATATTGTTAAGTCATTCGGCCAGGAACATGCCTATATATGCATTAGATACTTCAATTTTTAACAAAGTAAGTGTACGATATATTTATTACATCTCCATACCAACTTGGTGCTCTTAGTCTGAGATTTTTTTCTTAAAAATTGCAGTGGTGTCCTTATTAGGGCAGACACCCATTTTAGGTCATATATGGTAATTAGTATTTTACTGTAGCGTAAGTTTTGCATACTTTCTTATCCAATCATATCATGTTTTAAAGTAAATATTAGTAATATCATCTGTTTAAAACCATACAACAGGAAGATTAACTTTACACCCAAATGAATAGCCAAGGTACAATTTCAAACTGACCATATATTGATCATTTTTCAGGTGTGGATTTAGAGGGGGTTATTGTGAGGTCATAAACCTTGACCCTGAGGTTAAAGTTCAACAATTGAAATCAATTTCAGCAAAACTGTGTTCTTCTGTATCTGGTCAGGTAAATTTTATTTCATCTTTCATTTCTTTTCAGGGAAGTTCATTTATTTTACTTAAGTGATTTGTGCAGTTGGAATTTTTTCCACACAATTTTACAGAATTACTTTTTAAAACCTATTAAACTTAAAATGGATATTTTGTCTAAAAGACGAAAAATATCTCAAGTTTTTAGTAAAATCACCTGGCACATGTTATTGTTTTGGAAGGATTTTAGTTGAATTTCACAATCTGTTCATATCACTGAAATTCTGAAATGTTTTTCTGTACTTTGTTGATGATGAAGCATTTTGTAGGCAGCCATGGATGTAGTGGTGAATCCTCCACGGCCAGGGGAGCCATCGTATGACCTCTTTATCAAGGTAAGTTTACTACATCACTAAGTATGAATTCCCCAAATCTAGGAGATCCTCTTTCAATCCCTTTATCAACTAATGTAAGTTTACTACGTTGCTAAGTATGAATCCCCAAGTCCAACAAGAGAGCCTTCATACGACCTCTTTATCATAGTTAATTTACATTGATGGGTGATGAGAAGGAGAGTGGTCACTGACTTGGCCCTGGATAAGAACCATTATTGTTATCTAACAGCAAATTACAGCCAGACCAGTGTCAGAGTAAGATATGTAGGTTAAACTGTGATACAAATTCTGATAAAAAGTTATCACCATTGAAAGAAAAAAAATTAAATATTTATTTAGTGAATATAACAAATTTAGATTCACTGTACTTTTTATTTTACATTTATAGGAGAAAAACAAAGTTTTGAATGATCTGAAAGTGAAAGCTAAGATGGTTACAGAAACATTCAATAGCATGGAGAGATTCTCCTGTAATGAAGTTAAGGGAGCCATGTATGCATTCCCACAAATACATATGCCAGAGTCTGCTGTACAAGCTGCTAAGGTAGGTAATAAGTACTTATCACCATGACATGTTACACTTACATTCGGCAATGAGACGATACTCTGACACAGGAGGAGTCACAGTAACGGAAAACCTGTCAGTAGATATTGATCTTCATATCAGTTTTGTATCATGGTATCAAATGTGTTAACCATCCTTTGTACTCAAGGGATTATGATCACTTTCGCTGTCTACACCCTGGAACATTACCTGGCAAAATTGAAGACTCAAGCAAAAAAATTTATTGGTCTACAGGGGGTCTCAAGCAAATTAAAAACCTGACCAGTCACAGACTGATACACTCCTTTTAACATTACAAAGGAGCGAAACTCAACTTCAAAGCTAATACAATATACCATTATGTGACCTCGAGATTCATTTGATGTACAACAAAGGATCATCTAGCTTTCTTGTTTTATCCACTAGGTGTAGCACAGGGAACCTTCAATGTTCTCATGACAACTTCCAGGGGTGCAGAGAGCAATAGTTAGAGTAACACTTAGAGTAACAGTTAGAATAACAGTTAGAGTAACAGTTAGAACAACAGTTAGAACAACAGTTAGAGCGACAGTTAAAATGACAGAGCAACAGTTAGAGCAACAGTTAGAGTAACAGTTAGAGCAACAGTTAGAGCAACAGTTAGAGTAACAGTTAGAGCAATAGTTAGAGCAACAGTTAGAATAACAGTTAGAGCAACAGTTAGAGCAACAGTTAGAATAACAGTTAGAGCAACAGTTAGAGCAATAGTTAGAGCAACAGTTAGAATAACAGTTAGAGCAACAGTTAGAGCAACAGTTAGAGTAACAGTTAGAGCAATAGTTAGAGTAACAGTTAGAGTAACAGTTAGAGCAATAGTTAGAGTAACAGTTAGAGTAACAGTTAGAGCAACAGTTAGAGCAACAGTTAGAGCAACAGTTAGAGTAACAGTCAGAGTAACAGTTAGAGCAACAGTTAGAGCAACAGTTAGAATAACAGTTAGAGCAACAGTTAGAGCAACAGTTAGAGTAACAGTTAGAGCAATAGTTAGAGTAACAGTTAGAGTAACTCTGGAGTATTGAGGATGAAGTATTAACAATAATTCATTACATAAGGAATATAATAACAACATTGATGTATTTGTTCAACTTTGAAATAGCTGTCGTTAGATGTGAAAAGAAAAGTAGTTTTTTGTCTTACATTGATCAGAAGCCTAGACATTGAATTCACCTGTCAGTGCTTGGTTGTAATATTAGTGTTACTGTTAATCCAAATCAAAACACAAACACATGTATGAAATATAATGTCTGATTTTAATGTCTCTTTAGAAACTTTAAGTAGCTAACCTAATCTGGTCAGAATTACTTAAAATTAGAAAATAAATGACATATCAACAGTGACATTTTATGATTGGTGGAAACAGTTCAACAGTTTATGTGATTTCAAATAAAAAGTTATATTAACTGCAATTAAAGAAAAAATGAAAAGGCTTATAAACTGTGTGTTTCTGAAAATAGATCATTTCTGAGTGATTGGTGAAAATGCATGACAAATTATGATATAAATTTGAGAAACTTACTTTGTATTAATGGTACATAAATCTGAAAATTATATTTCGTAATGATAATGTATACCTTTAATAAATATGCTTCGTATTATGATATAGATACGAGAACCATACTTCGTATTGTGATATAGATACGAGAACCATACTTGGTATTGTGATATAGATACGAGAACTATACTTCATATTGTGATATAGATACAAGAACTATACTTCGTATTGTGATATAGATACGAGAACTATACTTGGTATTGTGATATAGATACAAGAACTATACTTTGTATTGTGATATAGATACGAGAACTATACTTTGTATTTTGATATAGATACGAGAACTTATACTTTGTGTTGTGATATAGATACAAGAACCATACTTCGTATTGTGATATAGATACGAGAACTTATATTTTGTATTATGATATAGATACGAGAACTATACTTCGTATTGTGATATAGATACGAGAACTTATACTTGGTATTGTAATATAAATACGAGAACTATACTTCGCATTGTGATATAGATACGAGAACTATACTTCGTATTGTGATATAGATATGAGAACTATACTTGGTATTGGGATATAGATACGAGAACTATACTTCGTATTGTGATACAGATACGAGAACTATACTTGGTATTGTGATATATATACGAGAACTATACTTGGTATTGTGATATAGATACGAGAACCATACTTCGTATTGTGATATAGATACGAGAACTATACTTGGTATTGTGATATAGATATGAGAACTATACTTCGTATTGGGATATAGATACGAGAACTATACTTCGTATTGTGATACAGATACGAGAACTATACTTGGTATTGTGATATATATACGAGAACTATACTTGGTATTGTGATATAGATACGAGAACCATACTCCGTATTGTGATATAGATACGAGAACTATACTTCGTATTGTGATATAGATACGAGAACTTATACTGGGTATTGTGATATAAATACGAGAACTTTACTACGTATTGTGATATAGATACGAGAACTATACTTCGTATTGTGATATAGATACAAGAACTATACTTTGTATTGTGATATAGATACGAGAAGTATACTTTGTATTTTGATATAGATACGAGAACCATACTTCGTATTGTGATATAGATACGAGAACTTATACTTTGTATTGTGATATAGATACAAGAACCATACTTCGTATTGTGATATAGATACAAGAACCATACTTCGTATTGTGATATAGATACGAGAACTTATACTTTGTATTGTGATATAGATACAAGAACCATACTTCGTATTGTGATATAGATACAAGAACCATACTTCGTATTGTGATATAGATACGAGAACTTATATTTTGTATTATGATATAGATACGAGAACTATACTTTGTATTATGATATAGATACGAGAACTATACTTCGTTTTTGTGATATAGATACGAGAACTATACTTTGTATTGTGATATAGATACAAGAACTATACTTCGTATTGTGATATAGATACGAGAACTATACTTTGTATTGTGATATAGATACGAGAACTATACTTCGTATTGTGATATAGATACGAGAACTATACTTCGTATTAGTTATACACGTTTTTTTCATTATGTACACTTTAAGAATGAATCAATCAAAAACATGAATGATAAATGGTACACACCACAGGGACAGTAAACTCCTACGTTAATAGAGTATTTTTGTTAGTGATATACATTTCTAGACCATGAAGTTATTTTCACGACATGGTATGTTTCTTTAGGACAATGTCAACGACAACGACAATTCTGGAATCCATCATTAACTCAGAACGTGAGGCTTCTTATATCGACATGTGTAAATGATATCAAAATATGATTTTATAATGAAATTAAAACCAGTTAATGTTTCTCCTTAAATAATAAAACAGTGTATTAACTTGATCAAAAGACAATACATGTGTAGTGAATTTGCATCCATTTTCTATTTTATGATATCATTAAATAGGTTATGTATCAAGATATATACATCGTAGAAGTTGATTATGGTACTGCTCGGTTGAAATATGAATTGGTTCATTAAACGTTGATAATCATAACAGTCAAAATATGTACATAACATTGAGTGATCAGACTTCTGACAGGTAATATTCATATGCACGCAATAGAACTTGTAAATGCATTTAACACTTAGTCTGCTACACATGAAATCGGTGTTTTTGAATTCTGATTTTGAAGTTTTTTTGGTTTTTTTTTTGTTAAAGATTACAATTATTTAAAAGTGCTATACAGTATTCTTTGTAAAATTATCATATGCACCGACATTCATTCCAGCACATCAAGGCCAAACTATTTCTGTTGAAGTTGGTATGATCTCAAACAACAGTAGATTGTTCATGCATAAATTTCTTGAGATAAAGCTTGACTGGGTTTATTAAAATCCTTAGCGATCCTTTCGGCCGACACACACTATCATTTTCCTGTGCCTGATAAACAGCCTGTTTGTGATAATAATTGCGAAAGAAGTGGCCATTAAGACAGCTGTAGATCCCATTTTCACTTAAGATGAGGTCTTTCATGACAAAAGGTACACACATATTCCTTTCGAATTAATACTGTAAATCCATACAGTGTATACTGTAAATAGTATGAATGGTTTTAGATAACTGTCCTTTAAAGAAATGCAGAGCATGCATCTCGTCATTTATTTGACTGAATGGTTTTCGTCAAAGGTTCCGTCATAAGTTGACAGAAGTTTCAAGGACAAGTGTCAGACATCTGTTCACACAATATTCTGGACCACAATAAAATTTTAGAAACTAAGTAGAACTGGTTTGTTCCAAAACACTATGACATTTTCTCACGCTACGATGAATACCTAATATTTTCCTTTGCTGAGGTTAAAAATATTATATATATATATATATATATATTTTTTTTTTCTAAAAATTAATATCGATTATTCACTGACCTTGATGACCAATACTCCTTTACTAAATACAAGTCTACTTCGGTGATATGCACTGTACTTGTATTTTAGTGGATAATTTCGGACCGTCACGTGCAGTGCTCGGACATGAGGTTCTCCCTGTCTTCCATGCATCTCTTATGTTGTACAGGTCAGTATTAGAGGTCAGGAACTGATTGATTTGAGCGTATTCTTTCCCTTTAAAGTACTTCAATGTTACAGCGGGTGGTGATGAGACGGGCAAGCAGTTTACATCCGTCACTCGTTGGTTGTAAAGTATATCTCCCAGGGGTTGCCTTTTGTTTGGAATTTTATACAACAGCTTCATTGTTATGTATGTACCGCCTGCTGCTTGAGATGGAATACCTGGGCATTGTGCTGATGGGAGAGGATTCGCCATAGAAGCCGTTGTTACTTTGTAACACGATGTTGATTCACCAGACAAAGTGGACACTTTCTTCATCCAAACATATTGTGGAGTGATGAGGACACTAATCTCGATATTGGCAGACTGATCCGGAAATTTCGTGATAGTTTTGATATCGGTAATATTAAACCATTTGTCGTCGGCAATGTTTGGAATGTCAGTTGGTTTCATAAAGACATCCACTCCCAGTAGATAACGGTCTGCTTCAGCACCTTCCAAACCATGGCTATCAAATTTGATCCGTTCTTTGTTGAAGTTGGTTTCCAGGTGAAATACGGTTCCCGATAATACCAGTATTACTAATGAAAGGAAAAACGTTATAGATAAACGGAAGGTATCCGGTTTTGTTGTGTTTTCTCGTCTGGATTTGCGATATTTGGCAATCATGATGCTAATATGTATGAGAACCTCCAAGATTGCTGACGATGCCTTTACTATTTGTACAATGTTTGTAACGTCTTCTCTACACAAAGCGATCAACAAGTTGATTATGATCTGAGGTAGGTCTTCAATCAGCAGTGTTATAATTGTCATTACTTCAGAAACAGTTTCTGATATGCCTTCCTCATCATTGCGTAGGTTCCAAATATCAATACCAAATTCTAAGATGAAGGTGACCGTACCAATTATACAGAAAACTAATGTTGGTATCACAAATCGAGTATCGTAAGTTCCAAACACCAAACCGTCTTCTGCATTCTTGATATCGTCGTAGAATATCCAGTCCATACAAAAGTCCATTATGTTTCCTAAAGTAATCAGGAGGAACATTGCTTTCTGACATTTCTCACCCATCTTGGTTATGTGTACGTCCTTTACAATGCAGATCAATTCTGAAATATAAAAAAAAATCAGTTTGCTAATAACAAGCTACCTACAGATCATTCGAATCTCAGGAAAGGATTTTAATGTATATTTTAAGATCGTATCCTTTATTATGCAAAAGTTAACCCATCAATATGTAATATCATGACATTCTTAATTTTACATCCCAGTATCGCTCGTTAAACAGGGAAGACAGTCACAACAACATGGACAAATGGCATAGCTTATAAAAACACACTACGCTGAAAGCACTGCCACACACTACCGATGTATCTAGCCGGAATAAGCCGGAACATCAAAAAATAACAAAATACGAAAAAATTGCGGATACATGTAACCCTTGATATTTATCAGCGTCTCTTTGTGATACAGTTGACCTACTGATGTAAGAGCTGAATAAGTTCCCTATACTTCTCAACGTTCGTGTTACCGAGGCATCGATGATATACCGAAGCGCCATCGCAAAATGATATCTCGACTAGTAGTACATCGTTTGTACATCGACAAGACTACGGTATCACATCGGTATCATCAGTAACGTATGAGGTAACCAGAGAGTCACCTATCCAGTACGTGACGCTGTAATATGTCCCCTACATGCAATGGTACCCCGAACCAAGATTATCGATAGATTTGTGTTCCGGTATAACTCCGGTGAGCTATATCGGCTATGTGTTACAGCGGCCGAGTGTTTTGTTTTCTTGTTAGTATTAACTATATTAAGGTACCTTACAAAGCATTTTGTATCAATAATATTATGCTGATGCCTTTCATTATGTTTGCCATTTAGTTCATATCTATTTCTAAGTCAAAGCTGTGTTTCAAAGCAAATAAAACAGATATTATATGCTGTTGGTATTAGTTTGTGTCTTGTGAATACAACCCATTTATAATATTTCAACAACTTTGAGAAACGAAGTCAGAACGGCAATGGTTATTATTGAAATGTCATTGAGAAACTCCCGACATGATCTGTACTAAAGCCTTGATACCAAGGATTTCTGTATTCTACTTCACGGTTGTATGATAAATTCCTTGTATGATAGACACGTTCTTTAAACGTGTATCCCAGGGTTTACCGCATAAAGACGTCCGGTATTAATTACATTTTAACGCTATTTGAGATAATTACACTAGAGATCACAGAAACAAAATTTGTATTGATGATGTAAGAATTTTACTTACCGAATTGGCTTTCCTTTGCTATACTTGTCCGGTAATATCTGTAGGTAGGGAAAGAAGAGCTCCACTGACTAGCCAATGTTTCTAACAGTGAAAATTACCAAGCTTTTAATCGATTTGGGTATTTCCACAATGGCATGTACACAATTCGTGATTAAGTCTGCTATGGATACTAATATGTTAAACTATTCGTCGATAATTTAATCTTAAGAGGTAATATATGTCTATGAACTTCACTTGTACAAAATAGAGTGTTTCGAAGATAGTATGATCATGCCTTTTAAAATATATCTATCTATATATAGAGCATTTTAGGATATTTCAAAATGAAAGAGAAACCATGATACTAAGAAAGGTTAGACGATATCTGAACTGAATCTTTACTTTTCAGAAAGCGAAGATTCTATATTAATCTTACTTGACATGTTGTGATCAAGCCAGTGTCTCATACTTACTTTATTCGGTGTATAATTAGACGTATCAATGATATGGTAAGTTCAGTATGTCCCTGATGTAGTAAGATGGGGGTGAACAATGATGTAGAAAGATGGAGGGTGAACAATGATGTAGTAAGATGGCGGAGGGGTTGTGAACAATGATATAGAAAGATGGAGGGTGAACAATGGTGTAGTAAGATGGAGGGGGGTTGAACAATGATATAGAAAGATGGAGGGTGAACAATGATGTAGTAAGATGGAGGGGGGTGAACAATGATATAGAAAGATGGAGGGTGAACAATGGTGTAGTAAGATTGGGGGGTGAACAATGGTGTAGTAAGATGGAAGGGTGAACATTAATGTAGTAAGATTGAAGAATGAACAATGATGTAGTAAGATGGGGTGGTGAACAATGATGTAGTAAGATGGAACGGTGAACAATGATGTAGTAAGATGGGGGTGAACAATGATGTAGTAAGATGGACCGGTGAACAATGATGTAGTAAGATGGGGGGTGAACAATGATGTAGTAAGATGGGGGGATTGAACAATGATGTAGTAAGATGGAAGGGTGAACAATGATGTAGTAAGATAGAAGGGTGTACAATGATGTGGTAAGATGGAAGGATGAACAATCATGTAGTAAGATGGGGGTGAACAATGATGTAGTAAGATAGAAGGGTGTACAATGGTGTAGTAAGATGGGAGGGTGAACAATGATGTAGTAAGATGGGAGGGTTAACAATGATGCAGTAAGATTGGAGGGTGAACAATGATGTAGTAAGATGGGGGAGTGTACAGTGATGTAGTAAGATGGAAGGGTGAACAGTGGTGAAGTAAGATGGGAGGGTGAACAATAATGTAGTAAGATGGAAAGGTGAACAATGGTGTGGTAAGATGGGAGATGAACAATGATGTAGTAAGATGGGATAGAACAATGGTGTAGTAAGATGGAAGGGTGAACAATGATGTAGTAAGATGGGAGGGTGAACAATGATGTAGTAAGATGGGGGAGTGTACAATGATGTAGTAAGATGGAAGGGTGAACAATGGTGTGGTATGATGGGAGATGAACAATGATGTAGTAAGATGGGATAGAACAATGGTGTAGTAAGATGGAAGGGTGAACAATGATGTAGTAAGATGGAAAGGTGAAAAATGGTGTGGTAAGATGGGGGTGAACAATGATGTAGTAAGATGGGATTGAACAATGATGTAGTAAGATGAAGGGTGAACAATGATGTAGTAAGATGAAGGGTGAACAATGGTGAAGTAAGATGGAAGGGTGAACAATGATGTAGTAAGATGGAAGGGTGAACAATGATGTAGTAAGATGGGGGGCGGGGTGAACAATGATGTAGTAATATAAAGGGGGAACAAAGATGTAGTAAGATGGGAGGCTGAACAATGATGCAGTAAGATGGGGGGCGGGGTGAACAATGATGTAGTAATATAAAGGGGGAACAAAGATGTAGTAAGATGGGGGGCGGGGTGAACAATGATGTAGTAATATAAAGGGGGAACAAAGATGCAGTAAGATGGGGGGCGGGGTGAACAATGATGTAGTAATATAAAGGGGGAACAATGATGTAGTAATATAAAGGGGGAACAAAGATGTAGTAAGATGGGGGGCGGGGTGAACAATGATGTAGTAATATAAAGGGGGAACAAAGATGTAGTAAGATGGGAGGGTGAACAATGATGCAGTAAGATGGGGGCGGGGTGAACAATGATGTAGTAATATAAAGGGGGAACAAAGATGTAGTAAGATGGGGGCGGGGTGAACAATGATGTAGTAATATAAAGGGGGAACAAAGATGCAGTAAGATGGGGGGGGCGGGGTGAATAATGATGTAGTAATATAAAGGGGGAACAAAGATGTAGTAAGATGGGGGGGCGGGGTGAACAATGATGTAGTAATATAAAGGGGGAACAAAGATGTAGTAAGATTAACTATAAAAAACAAGTTTGATAATGCTTTTAGAATTCTTACGGTAACTTTGTTTAATAAAAGTATGAAATGACTACCAACGTTGTATTATCTTTCTAGAGATGAAAGTGAAAGTAGTGTTTAATATAAGCATGAAATGACTCCCAACATTGTATTTTCTTTCTAAAGATGAAAGTGAAAGTAGTGTTCTGGGAACATTTTGTTTAAGTGCATTCTAAGGAATTTTATTTGAACGCACGTATGTCATCTCTTATTTAAAGTCCCCTTTTGTTCGAAACAAAAGTAATCTGAGTTACACTTGTACCGTCCAGATATACATAATGATCATACATGCATCATGGTGTTATGTTATATAAATAATTTTGAAAGTGAAAATGACATTGCAAATAATTACTTGTATTGATTCATTTATTGTCATTTCGTTATCAAATCATTTTAGGGAAAAAACAAAACAAAATAAAAACAAAACAAGAACCAACGTTTGCATTTAGAAGATTATATATATATAACGTCCTTGTTTCATGGATTTCAAGTTTGAATTTTTGTTGACGTGTTTATATCATGTTGTTGTCGTAGTCGTCGTTGTTGTTGTTGCATGCATTTGAAACTAGGTATGGAAATGAAGTATGAAAAAATTTTTGAACTGATACCACAGTAAATGGCATACATATGTACGACCAAAAATGAACCATATGAGATAAGTATGAAGTACAACAACAAGTACGGAACTCGCCACTTTGACTTCACTGTATACTTTATAATGTTAAAAACGATTTGTACACGAACATGTTATCTGAGAAACTTATGAACTTCATTCTTGGTCAAATTAAGAAGCGTATGTTACTGTTCCAAACAAAACTTTTATGGACTAACGTCGGGTAAAGTCACAACGACGGTCTTATGAACACCTATGTAGTCACAAGTCCTAAGCGGGGGTTTTACTCTCTCCTCTTATATATTCCAGAAGATCAGAATTACGTGCACTCGCTTTTATCACTATCATGGGTGACATATCATGATCGCATTTTGTTCGGCATCGTGCATCCGTAAACATTTAACATTTTCGACTTCTCAAAAACACCTGAACCAAAGAAATTTTGCTGAAACCCTCCTTGGCCAAAAATGAACCAAAACTGTAGATTGGATGGTCACCATTCCCTATCAAATAAACTCAAAATTTCAAAATCTTTTCAACGCCCAGTAATGATAGAATGAAATACTCTTTTGGGACAGAAGGGTAATTTGCATTTACAAACATAATCAGAGACTGTTATGTGACATATAATTACTATTACATTGTAAATTTACATCTGACCAATCAATGAGAAGGGTTAGAAGAGTTAGATAATAAAATTAATGGTTTGAACATTGTGTACTCATTATAAAAACATAATTACACCATGTTTATTTGACAGGACCACTCTTTTTCTAGCGGTGGAACAACTAGAAGGTCATAGGATGCTTTTACTAAAATTGTGAATTCCAATACCTTAGGATCTTACTATCATCAATGTAGCTCTTTCTTTTTTTTGAGATGGGGAGAGGTGCACTTCAATACTACTGAAAATGTATCCCTATAACCTTTATAAGCAATATTACTTATCTCAGGTGACTGTCAAGGCCGCTAGGTCACTTGTTAGCGCATATAGAACCTTCATGGACGCATATTAATATAAGTACATTATGATGTAGTATATGATCTCTATGGCGAACTAAGAATATAGCCGAAGTCACCTTATGGACATCTTCTCCCTGGAGTCACCTTGTGGACATCTTCTTCCTTTGAATATGATCTCATGGACACCTATCAGTTAAGGTGATCTGCACAAACTTATATGAGTTTTATAAACAAGCGGGTTTTCGTTTTTTCTTATAAGATACTGTGACCCATAATTAGTATTGTATATTTTAAACAGGCCCTGGGAAAGCCTGCTGATGTCATGTACTGTGAGAATCTGCTACAAGAGACTGGTGTATGTGTGGTTCCTGGGTCTGGATTCGGACAAAGACCTGGCACATATCATTTCAGGTGAGATACAAATCTTATCTTAGATTCTAGATATAAGGATATTCACTTCCTACTATTCCATGAAAATTGAAATATTTTACTGAGGATAGAAAATCTAGCAATTCAATAATTCTTATTAAAAAAACCCCAATTAGTGTCATTCGTTACTTCTAAAGATAAACCCTTTTAAATACATAACATACAAACGAGTCAAATAAAAATAAGTTATTTTAGAACACTATATTTTCATAATACGATTTAAGGGGTATGTTTAGAAAAAGATGCGCTCTGTTACTTTAATGACTGTAGTAAAATCAATAATTGTTCACATTTGTTATAATTATGTCGGTATCTATCCATTTCATTCGCATTTACAAACATAATCAGAGACTGTTATCCGACATATATTGACATGTAAATTTACAAATGACCAATCAATGAGAATGGTTAGATTAATGGTTTGAACTTAGCATACTGACTATAAAACATAATTATGTTTATTTTACAGGACCACTATTCTTCCAACGGTGGAACAACTGGCGGATATGCTGGAACGATTCAAAGTTTTCCATGAAGGATTTCTACAAAAGTTTAAGTAAAATATTTCCACAGAAGTATAAGAATTCAAGAGATTGTAGTTTGTTAACAGAGATATCAATTGAAGAATTTTTTTTATTTTATGTGCTTGACACACAACAGAGCCAAAATATTTCATATTGTTATAAATCTGTTCAAAACTGCCAAAACTTCAGCTCAGATTATTCGTGTTATCACATGATCACTTGTATTTTTGTTATCGTAAGGATATCCTAATAATCTTGTGTATCTTAACATGTTTGTATTTATATTTTCTGTTTAATATCCATCAACATTAAGGACATTCAGAATTCGTCTTTTCCGTACTTACGTACATATTGTTCGGTGCGTACGTACATATTTCTATCTGATAGCCTTTTCTGTATGTACTACTATACACATATATCTGTCTGTTTATTCGGACATAGGTCTGTCTGTTTATTCGGACATATGTCTGTCTATTTATCCGGGTTAGAATTTGTGACCTACGTTACTTCACTGATACAATTTCTCAATCATTAGATTTTAGAACTTCTCCGAGGTGTAGCAATAGACTTCCTGTGACCTGTTCCACTTTACTGACTTCTAAGAGGATCACATGTTTGTATTTTTACAATGATTTCTATGCTTTTTTGCATTATTATTCTACGTCGAATGAGGTAGTATATATCCAAAACAGTGCTTCTTTATTTTCACTGCCTACAAGAGTTTTAAAAGGTTTTGATGGTTTGCATCGAAAAAGATACTTTAGTGACACATCATCTTTTACGACAAATATTTCGAAGCAGAGATACTGATTTCTTTAAATATTTTGACATTTAGGATATAAACCACAGTCCTCACTTTGAAAATATGTTTACCCGTGTGTTCACTACAACTATTACTGTATTCGCTCTTTTAAATGTTACCACACAGCGACGAAAAAAAATCATCGATTAATGTATAGTTATAAGTTACATTTTTCATTATGCGCAAACAAATCTTAACATCACTTACAAAAGTAATGATCTATTATAGTCTTCGATTTTAAATTTTGTAAGATGGGAACAAAACAATCTGAGCCTTGCGGTCGTTTTTGTATGCAGTATCCCTAAATGATGTGTTATGAACGGCGACTGATAAGAGAAGACCTATTTGCTAATCAAAGGATCATATCACATGTATATGTATTTGACGTTAGCACTATTGCTAGTCAACATGTTTTGGGAACACGTGATTATGTAACGGGTATTAAACTTGTAGTTGTTACATTCAAATGTTGCCTAATGGCTCTACCTTATCTAACTCTCTATTTGTGGTAAAATTTGCTATTCAGTTGTTTGTTTTTTTGTACAATTCTCTTAATCCATGAATCTATATGTACACAATCTGTTTAGATTAGTAAAAGTAGATTTATTGAATTCTATTTAGCCAGGAAATCAGGTGTCAACGAAATATTTTTTTAAGATCACAAAATTGAGTCTCGCGACGATATACGAGTTTACAGTACATACCAATTATTTGTGCATGTTACCACAGAAATATGTTTTTTTTGTGTGTGAAGTTTTTCAGGTGTTTCAAAATGTTAATAGAATATGAAAATGATGTTGATTTGAATTTCTTATGGTGTGCGTCTGCTCGAAGTTTCTTTACTTAAAGATCTTAGTATTGTTACTTTCAATTGTAATTAATGCCTTGTCTTGCAGATGGTACCATCAACACATATAAATAATGTGATGGTTTTCACGAGAAGTTTTGATATGATCATAATGTGAATCTATTACACTTTGTGAAACCTGTATGAGTGTGGGTGTGGGTATTTCACGTGGTCGTTTTTTTTCAAATTTTCTGTTCGATTTTATTATTATGATATATTTTCTTTTACTTCAAATTTTTTTCTCCTGTTTGATTTACGATTGCGCACTTTGCTGTTATAGATTTTGTAGGAGAGTTATTTCTACGGGAAGTCAGATCTACATGACAGACATTAGTTTTGCTTTAATCAACATTATTAAACAGAGCTATTTTGTTGGTACTCTATGACCTTGTGAAATAGAAGTGACAATGTTAGGTAACACATTGCTATAAGTGTACATGATGACAATAGAAGTGACAGTGTTAGGTAACACATTGATTTAAGTGTACATGATGGCCATTATAGATATATATGATCTGTAATTTACTGTCAAACTTGTGAAATTGAATTTATGCTCTGAACTGATATTATCATTACAGGGCCTGTTATCAGAATAAAATTTCCAGTCAAATTATCAAAGTAAATTATGGGAAAAAAGTTTCCATGTGCAATATTTCAGTTTCTGTTTCGAAGTAAAAAAAAATCGGTATACGTTTTTGTTGATCTGTTGAACTACTGAATCTCTTTTATGATGACTATGTATTTAAGATTTTCGAAAATACACCTTAATTGACATTCTTGTTGTTGACACAGGTGTAAATGTATTTTTATGATAACGTATTATATATTGCGAGCATGTTAGTCAGTCTAGTAATCTATTTTAGTTATACAGCATAGTTAGATATTAATACCAAACCGAAGAGTGTTACCTTCTATACGTTATATTTTTTGTGTACAGTTTTTTTTTATTGTAGATTTGATTTTATGATACGGACTTTAAAAAACAGCAGCCTCCTGTAAACTAACTACTTTTCGCGGCCGCTAATTTTTGCGATGTCCACATTGGAGGAGATTTATTTTACGACACCCTGTTATATTTTCGGAAACCGACTTTACTTTTCTGTACTTTTTATCCATTTCTTGGTTCATGACGATTAATTTTCGCAATTTTTGATAATAGTTTTCTATGAGTCACAATGTGGACCCTGGTGTAGCTGTGTAGCTATGAATCAGAACACGTCCTCTCTGCCAGCTGAGTAACACAATTCATATTTTGTCTGTTGAGAAACAGGAAAGTAATTTTCTGTTAGTTAGAATATGGAACAGATCGGTCATATCTGCTACGAATCATGTTACGATTTTATCTGTCTGCTGAGGAACAGAACGCTTCGCATTCTGTCCGCTGAGAAACAGAATAGTGTACTTCAAATTTGGTCTGCTATGAATCGCAACAGTTGGATATCTGCTAGCAGGATTACATTGTTTTATGTCAGCATTACAGCATTCACTGTTTCTGTGATAAACTTTTAGTGTTAGTTACCATTATTTTCAATATTACAGTTTTATTTCAGTGTACTTATATTTAGATATTTCTTAAGGCAACTGAAAAAGGTGCACTGACCGATATTTATAGAAGGATAACTCAGACATTTATGACGTAATATGTTTGCCTTTGTTGTATAGATGCCACATGTAAAACTTTTTTGTTGGATTTGTTAAATACTATTTTACTATGTTAGGCTATATATAAACATATTACCTCATTTGTTAAGATGTGGAGCTTCTTTTACATATATCATGTGAAACACTTGCTTTAAGATGAACTGTACATTTGAGGTAAGATATATTGTAAAATTGCAATGCCCACTTTGAAATCAATAAGAAGTATGTTGTAAATTTCACACTTTTTCATGTTGTTGTTTCGTTAGGATTGCATTTTCTTGATAAAATGTTTAGTGTCAAACCCCCCAAAAAATGTGTAATTAGTCGAAAGTTAAATATTGGCTATTTGATTTCAGCTCTTGGATATTTTGTAAATTAGGTATTGAAGGTCTTTTTGAAATGTGTATCATTTTTGTACTACAGCTTGATGCAACTTGATGATAAAACCTAGATTTGATATTTATGGGGAGTCATATTGGCAACAATACACAGACAATGACAACCGCCATTTAAGGTTGATTATCTGAAGATTTTTTAATGTCAAAATAAAATTGACGCTAGAAGGATTAGGATTTTGTCATTCCGTTCTTCAACAGATAAAAGATATTATCAAATATGTTTGTTTCCATATCAAGAAGTATAGTTTGTTGATTATTCTATACATGGTTTGTAGGTCTGTTTTGAGAGTGTCAGTGTTGGTTTCTCCAAATTCTTACCTGAAGAAATGATTTAAGATAATACTTCTTGAAACGTTCCATCTGATCCACATCATTCACCAAGATCTCATCATGATGATAGTGATGGTTAACTTGACGCTTTTCCTGATCTGGTGATATCAAGTTAAGTCCGAATGGGCATTGAAGTATACGGAATTGAGAAAACAATCTGTTTGTAATGGTTTAAAGACAATTATGTCTGTTATTCAGAATGTTAAACTCATTTGTATAAAAGAACCAATTTTGCTTATTTGGTGTAAAAGTTGTAGAAACAATTGGGATACGTCATAAAATCCAGATAATGCATTTAAAATGTTTTGAATGATTGTTTTTTAGAAACATTTTTAGGAGCATGACAGATAAAGTGTTTTATTTTGAAAATCACAAAGTGCGTGAAGTGGGATAATAAAGTGTATTACCAACCACAGTTGATTTTATTGTCCATATGCATTTTGAGTACAGAACAAGATAATAAAGATTCACATATAATAACACGGTTCAGTATATACACTCGTGAAATAGGTGTTCTTTTAAAATCATCCAATAGTGTGCCCCTTTCCATATAGATTTTGACATTTTATTGATCAAAGAAGTATGGCCCTTTACCGTGATGGCGCGCCTATGTCAGGTCATAGTCGGTCTAAAAATACACGGCTAATGACGGCAGGTAAAACGTGCATTCGGGGTCACCAATTCTAAATATAGAACAGGTGGTGTGTGTGTGTGTGTGTGTGTGTGTGTGTGTGTGTGTGTGTGTGTGTGTGTGTGTGTGTGTTTGGGTCGCTAGCGATATGACTGCTAAATGTGGGAATATACAAGAAACAAGGCAAAACAAAGGATTAATTCAGTGTGCGGAATACTCCATGTAACGTTTTATAATCCTGAAGATACATAGTACATTGATATGACATTCTACCATGTCTCAGACACTAAAAGTAGGACTATGTCACTAACACTATCGTGTAATGTCACTAACACTATCGTGTAATGTCACTAACACTATAGTGTAATGTCACTAACACTATAGTGTAATGTCACTAACACTATCGTGTAATGTCACTAACACTATAGTGTAATGTCACTAACACTATCGTGTAATGTCACTAACACTATAGTGTAATGTCACTAACACTATCGTGTAATGTCACTAACACTATAGTGTAATGTCACTAACACTATCGTGTAATGTCACTAACACTATCGTGTAATGTCACTAACACTATAGTGTAATGTCACTAACACTATAGTGTAATGTCACTAACACTATCATGTAATGTCACTAACACTATAGTGTAATGTCACTAACACTATCATGTAATGTCACTAACACTATCATGTAATGTCACTATCATGTAATGTCACTAACACTATCATGTAATGTCACTAACACTATAGTGTAATGTCACTAACACTATAGTGTAATGTCACTAACACTATAATGTGTGTAATGTCACTAACACTATCGTGTAATGTCACTAACACTATCATGTAATGTCACTAACACTATAGTGTAATGTCACTAACACTATCATGTAATGTCACTAACACTATAGTGTAATGTCACTAACACTATCGTGTAATGTCACTAACACTATAGTGTAATGTCACTAACACTGTCATGTAATGTCACTAACACTATTGTGTAATGTCACTAACACTATAGTGTAATGTCACTAACACTATCATGTAATGTCACTAACACTATATTGTAATGTCACTAACACTATTGTGTAATGTCACTAACACTATAGTGTAATGTCACTAACACTATCATGTAATGTCACTAACACTATATTGTAATGTCACTAACACTATCATGTAATGTCACTAACACTATCGTGTAATGTCACTAACACTATCGTGTAATGTCACTAACACTATAGTGTAATGTCACTAACACTATAGTGTAATGTCACTAACACTATAGTGTAATGTCACTAACACTATCGTGTAAGTTATCGGCTATATCCATGATCACCAAAGATAACAATAACTGCCGCAATATGTATGAATACTTAAAGGACACTCGCCACTAGAATTAGTTTATCAAAAAATGTTTGTTGAAAACATAGAACCCATGAAAAGTCCACTTATATGGGAGTAACGCCTAATTGTCTGTGCTATAGACACTGATATAGTGATCTACGACACTGTAAATGTGGCCATCCCTGTGAAGATTCTTATTTCTTTTTTACTTGTCCTATATATATGGTGATTTTAGAAATGCACTCAGAAAAAGAGAGCTAGTGGATAGTGCGATGGGGGTGTAAATGTTGACATACACTGTAAAGGTGATCTCAATATCTCATTATATGACAATATAGGATTGTGAAAGCTGCACAGCACTTCCCGGGATGGTCGAGGGGAGGGTGAGGGTAGTCTCTCTCTCTCTCTCTCTCTCTCTCTCTCTCTCTCTCTCTCTCTCTCTCTCTCTCTCTCTCTCTCTCTCTCTCTCTCTCTCTCTCTCTCTCTCTCTCTCTCTCTCTCTCTCTCTCTCTCTCTCTCTCTCTCTCTCTCTCTCTCTCTCTCTCTCTCTCTCTCTCTCTCTCTCTCTCTCTCTCTCTCTCTCTCTCTCTCTCTCTCTCTCTCTCTCTCTCTCTCTCTCTCTCTCTCTCTCTCTCTCTCTCTCTCTCTCTCTCGTAAATTTATAATCTATAGTAAATTAAGCTATATGTAGTACTAAACATGATAAATTGATTTATAATTTCTTCATACTTCACATTCTGATGTTTAATCATATGACTATTGTTATTTCATCATTCATATATATATATGTAGGGAGAGGTCACTAATGTTTTTGACATTCTTATATGGCAATTAAATATGTTCAATCTAAAAGTAACGACATTGTAATCGTCAATTCAATATTGAATACTTGACATTTTTAGTGCAAGTTGATTTACACGGCGAGCTTATCATTTTTATGTAACCCTGGTAAATATTAGCCGCAATATACCGCTCGGCTTGAGAGAACGAAACCCTGGTAAATATTAGCCACAACATACCGCTCGGCTTGAGAGAACTTAACCCTGGTAAACATTAGCCGCAATATACCGCTCGGCTTGAGAGAACGTCACTTTAGCACGATCAGTTGACTGTCAGACAAATAAAATCCTAGAGAAACGCAAAATCGTGTATCTCCGTTTACCTTTCTATTAAAAAAGAAAGCCCCTCCACCCCCTCTCCATTACCAAAAGCCTAACACAGAATTAAAAAGTCTGTTTCACAGAATTTCTCTAAAATAAATTCTATCATCTACAAAGTCTGACAATACAAGGCCCGTTAGCTCCTCTGTTGCCGTCACCGTCGGAAAATATTTTAGTGTTACAATGTCAATTACTTATCCCCCTTATTACACACGTCAGGGCCGTTTATTCCTCTGGTCCCAATACCGTCGGAACATTTTTTAGTGTGAAAATGTCAATGAGTTACCTCCCTTATCACCCTCGTCAGGGCCGTTAACTCCTCTGTCCTTAAACTTGGTCCGACTCCTACAGATCATCGGTGTTTGAAGGACTAAACGATGTTAACTGTACACGATAAAGATACTCAATACGCAAAATCTGACACCATGAGGTTCACTAATTACTGAAATTACAAGTTAATTACTAGTGAAATGTTACAAAGGAAAATGCCACCAATCCGTTAATTGTATACGACATAAACAAACAATAATCATTTTTATCCTGGCTAACAAATATCCATGGAAGTACATAACAAATGTCATTATTTCCAATGACTCCGTCAGAATTCGAACCTGGGACATGATAGAATTTAGTTAAGAGAAACAGACTTTTTATTTCTGTGTTAGACTTTTGGTAATGGGAGCTTTCTTTTTCCTATAGAAAGTGAACGGCGATACATGATTTTGCAATTTCTAGGGTTTAATTTGTCTGACGCTCAACTGATCGGGCTTAGGTGACGTTCTCTCATGCCGAGCGGTATATTGTGGCTAATATTTACCAGGGTTACGTTCTGTCAAGCCGAGCGGTATATTGTAGCTAATATTTACCAGGGTTACGTTCTGTCAAGCCGAGCGGTATATTGTAGCTAATATTTACCAGGGTTAAGTTCTCTCAAGCCGAGCGGTATGTTGTAGCTAATATTTACCAGGGTTACGTTCTGTCAAGCCGAGCGGTATATTGTAGCTAATATTTACCAGGGTTACGTTCTCTCAAGCCGAGCGGTATATTACCGCTAAAATTTACCAGGGTTACGTTCTCTCAAGCCGAGCGGTATATTGTGGCTAATGTTTACCAGGGTTACGTTCTCTCAAGCCGAGCGGTATGTTGTGGCTAATATTTACCAGGGTTACGTTCTCTCATTTACCAGGGTTACGTTCTCTCAAGCCGAGCTGTATACTGTGGCTAATATTTACCAGGGTTACGTTCTCTCAAGCCGAGCGGTATGTTGCGGCTAATATTTACCAGGGTTACGTTCTCTCAAGCCGAGCGGTATGTTGCGGCTAATATTTACCAGGGTTAAGTTCTCTCAAGCCGAGCGGTATGTTGCGGCTAATATTTACCAGGGTTACGTTCTCTCAAGCCGAGCGGTATATTGCGGCTAATATTTACCAGGGTTACGTTCTCTCAAGCCGAGCGGTATATTGTGGCTAGTATTTACCAGGGTTACGTTCTCTCAACCCGAGTGGTATATTGTGGCTAATATTTACCAGGGTTACGTTCTCTCAAGCCGAGCGGTATGTTGCGGCTAATATTTACCAGGGTTACGTTCTCTCAACCCGAGTGGTATATTGTGGCTAATATTTACCAGGGTTACGTTCTCTCAACCCGAGTGGTATATTGTGGCTAGTATTTACCAGGGTTACGTTCTCTCAAGCCGAGTGGTATATTGTGGCTAATATTTACCAGGGTTACGTTCTCTCAAGCCGAGCGGTATATTGTAGCTAATATTTACCAGGGTTACGTTCTCTCAAGCCGAGTGGTATATTGTGGCTAATATTTACCAGGGTTACGTTCTCTCAAGCCGAGCGGTATATTGTGGCTAGTATTTACCAGAATTACATATAAATGATAAACATGCTGTGTAAACAAAGCTATAATTCTTAATGAAAGTCAATGAGGTGAGGATGAACAACGAACATAGGAAAATTCTACATGTAAACTTTACATGGATAGTAAGACAAGATATCCTTATGTAATGTCACTTTCTTAGGAACAGGATGGTGACTACGTATGTTATACTGCCGTAGTAAAAAGATGATATCTTGATGAGATAATGCTACCAATCACAGTACTATTGATTAACCTTGGTAACTGTAATGTTTTGGTCCGTCAACAATCTACCTTTTATGCGTATATCATGGTACTATGGATTGCAGGACAGTTATCATAAATATCGGATGTATTACGACATGGGGATAGCAGGCAAAGCTATTCTCGAAAAGCGGGGATTCATAGTATGGTAACTGAAATCACAAACAACGTGATGAGTTGTTCTTGTTTGCCTTGATAACAAATCATTTTAGTTTCTCTGATAGCCTATCACTGATAGACTGATAGTCTAATTTACACTTAGTCTGTCACTGATAGACTGATAGTCTCACACTTAGTCTATCACAGATAGACTGATAGTCTCACTTACACTTAATCTATCACTGATAGACTGATAGTCTCACACTTAGTCTATCACTGATAGACTGATAGTCTAATTTACACTTAGTCTGTCACTGATAGACTGATAGTCTCACACTTAGTCTGTCACTGATAGACTGATAGTCTCACTTACACTTAATCTATCACTGATAGACTGATAGTCTCACACTTAGTCTATCACTGATAGACTGATAGTCTCACACTTAGTCTATCACAGATAGACTGATAGTCTCACACTTAGTCTATCACTGATAGACTGATAGTCTCACACTTAGTCTATCACTGATAGACTGATAGTCTGATGTACACAGTCTATCACTAATAGACTGATAGTCTCACTTACACTTAGTCTATCACTGATAGACTGATAGTCTCACTTACACTTAGTCTATCACTGATAGACTGATAGTCTCACACTTAGTCTATCACTGATAGACTGATAGTCTCACACTTAGTCTATCACTGATAGACTGATAGTCTCACACTTAGTCTATCACTGATAGACTGATAGTCTCACTTACACTTAATCTATCACTGATAGACTGATAGTCTCACACTTAGTCTATCACTGATAGACTGATAGTCTCACACTTAGTCTATCACTGATAGACTGATAGTCTCACACTTAGTCTATCACTGATAGACTAACAGTCTCACACTTAGTCTATCACTGATAGACTGATAGTCTCACTTACACTTAGTCTATCACTGATAGACTGATAGTCTAACACTTAATCTATCACTGATAGACTGATAGTCTCACTTACACTTAATCTATCACTGATAGACCGATAGTCTCACACTTAGTCTATCACTGATAGACTGATAGTCTGATGTACACAGTCTATCACTAATAGACTGATAGTCTCACTTACACTTAGTCTATCACTGATAGACTGATAGTCTCACACTTAGTCTATCACTGATAGACTGATAGTCTCACTTACACTTAGTCTATCACTGATAGACTGATAGTCTCACACTTAGTCTATCACTGATAGACTGATAGTCTCACACTTAGTCTATCACTGATAGACTGATAGTCTCACACTTAGTCTATCACTGATAGACTGATAGTCTCACACTTAGTCTATCACTGATAGACTGATAGTCTGATGTACACAGTCTATCACTAATAGACTGATAGTCTCACTTACACTTAGTCTATCACTGATAGACTGATAGTCTCACACTTAGTCTATCAGTCTGATGTACACTTAGTCTATCACTGATAGACTGATAGTCTCACACTTAGTCTATCACTGATAGACTGATAGTCTCACACTTAGTCTATCACTGATAGACTGATAGTCTCACTTACACTTAGTCTATCACTGATAGACTGATAGTCTCACTTACACTTAAGTCTATCACTGATAGACTGATAGTCTCACTTACACTTAAGTCTATCACTGATAGACTGATAGTCTCACACTTAGTCTATCACTGATAGACTGATAGTCTCACACTTAGTCTATCACTGATAGACTGATAGTCTGATGTACACTTAGTCTATCACTGATAGACTGATAGTCTCACACTTAGTCTATCACTGATAGACTGATAGTCTCACACTTAGTCTATCACTGATAGACTGATAGTCTCACACTTAGTCTATCACTGATAGACTGATAGTCTCACACTTAGTCTATCACTGATAGACTGATAGTCTCACTTACACTTAGTCTATCACTGATAGACTGATAGTCTCACACTTTGTCTATCACTAATAGACTGATAGTCTCACTTACACTTAGTCTATCACTGATAGACTGATAGTCTCACTTACACTTAGTCTATCACTGATAGACTCTACACTCATCACTGATAGACTGATAGTCTCACACTTAGTCTATCACTGATAGACTGATAGTCTCATGTACACAGTCTATCACTAATAGACTGATAGTCTCACTTACACTTAGTCTATCACTGATAGACTGATAGTCTCACACACTTAGTCTATCACTGATAGACTGATAGTCTCACACTTAGTCTATCACTGATAGACTGATAGTCTCACACTTAGTCTATCACTGATAGACTGATAGTCTCACACACTTAGTCTATCACTGATAGACTGATAGTCTCACACTTAGTCTATCACTGATAGACTGATAGTCTCACTTACACTTAGTCTATCACTGATAGACTGATAGTCTCACTTACACTTAGTCTATCACTGATAGACTGATAGTCTCACTTACACTTAGTCTATCACTGATAGACTGATAGTCTCACTTACACTTAGTCTATCACTGATAGACTGATAGTCTCACACTTAGTCTATCACTGATAGACCGATAGTCTCACTTACACTTAGTCTATCACTGATAGACTGATAGTCTCACACTTAGTCTATCACTGATAGACTGATAGTCTCACACTTAGTCTATCACTGATAGACTGATAGTCTCACTTACACTAATGTACACTTAGTCTATCACTGATAAACGATAAATTTTGCAAATGTTTCTTGAAAAAGAATGAAGTAAAACAGATTAAGATCTACCTTTAGACTCCGAAACACGGAAATCTTTGATGCTATAAAATGCTATATCACCATAGAAACAACAGAATTTTGTAAATAGTTATATTTTTGTTTTCGTTCAAATTTTTAAAGCAGTAAATCTAATGAGTACTAAGTATTTCTAGAATATTTTTATAGTTTTATATACAGTATAGATATACTTATATTTGATTTTAGTTTGTTTCGGTCCTACACCTTACTATTAGTGCATAGTTATCGCAGAAATATAAAGGTATGCAGTGGTGTTTATCACAGTTATTTAGAAATAACTTTTTACTTGATGTCGTCAGTGAAGTGCTTCCTAACAACTGTATATAATACGGTAACAAAGGAATGACTCAGTATACAATATACAAATGTATATTACTTTCTCTTTTTTTGAGTTTTAATTAGATTGCTTCCAACTCTGACAAAGACACCCAATCAGTATTGACAATTTCAAACACTTAAAGGTAATGAAACGGACAATACAAGACAATAATGACTTGTATTGTGTCTTTGTACTCATTGTTGGGTTGGTGAAATATCTGACGCTCCACATCTACCTTTATAGACTGTCCAGTCACAATAAACACATATCAGTTCATTGTCCCTCGGCCATCTGACACAGAGAGTACAATACCAAGACATAGTAGATCACTTTCGTTTCTCGTGGAAACAAAGTAACTTTTGTACGGCGTTGTCTGTACATGTTGTAATTATACATAACAATGACTAAGTATAATTACCCTCATTACAGTTTTAACACGATCTATGTCTTCAATCAAGTGAGGACAGGTTTCTATCTACCACTAGTAACGTCGTGTAAAATTTATCATGTTCAAGAAAATGTAGAATCATAATTTAGTATTGATTTTATTTAAATGTAAAACTTTCCATTTCATGTCAATTTTAGTTCGATGATTATAATTTCTTTTTATTTAGAACCCAAACTGACGGTTATCAGTAACAAACTTATACAATCGTAAAAAATAGTACACCCAATCATTTGATCAATTGAATATTTCACACACAGTATCAGGGACTCTGAACTTTCTACATTATGTAATCAAATATCGAAAGATTTGCTGGATTGTTTTTGTAACATTCAGAAGTAGCTGAAATTTGTATTTTTTTTTTTTTTTTTAGTAAATATTTTTGTTGATGTCATTCATTTTTAAATGTTAAATGAACGATAAGATATACATTAAGGCCTTCAGTATCATTAACAAGTCGTAGAAGGTGTAGGTTACAGCTGAGTCCGTGGTTTGGCTTTAATGTATCTATCTGATATAAAATTTATCTTGAAAGGCTGTATTCACTTGTGTGTCTTTTGTATCATATTAAGGATTGCAGTGGTAGACACTGTTCGTGGACATTTAGTCCCCGAAGTTTGCCGTAACCTGCATGCTATGTTTGAATTCGTTCGAACAGTGACACGGTTCAGTGTATACACATGTACTTGTTGTTCTAAAATATTCAGAAGAATTACCATAAGGAAACTCATTGATTTATGGGGCTGGCATCTCTGTATATGTCTCTTGTTTTTTCTTTCGAGCACTTTGGATTTTTTTCCTAGGTTTCAACACAGCATAACTGACGAAACCTGGAAGGACGAAACCGCTGTATGATGTAGCATCAATGACGAGTCCTAGAAGGACGAAACCGCTGTATGATATAGCACCGCTGAGGAGTCCTAGAAGGACGAAACCGCTGTATGATGCAATTTAATTTGTATTTTCTATTAAAAGATGATATTAAGAAAACACACTGTACCTGTTTAAGATAGCTAAACTGTAGTGTGTATGCGCTTTCAATGTTTCTTGTTAACTATTTTAAGATCCAGATAACGGAAACATATAAAGGAACAATGATATCACACTGCTAAGATTGACCGATTTATCCTCAATACCACCAATGGGTAACACAAAATATTGTATTGTAAATTAATGAGATTTTCCAGTTGCTTCTGGTTGTTGGTTGTTGGGTTTTTTTTTTCAGTTTTGCCTCTGTTTTAACAAAACTCTAAATTCTAGCTTTAATAGTGTTCAGGAGGCGAAACACTGACATCTATTTTTCATGGACCTGCTCTCAATCTACAGGAGTTAGTAATCATTTTATATAGCTATTGTTTACTGTGAGTTTATAGAGAGATATCCCAAGTGTATCGGGTATTCTTGTTACTGTAATAGCTGCTTTATCTTACAGACATTTTTAGTATTTTCTGTACGATGTGGTGAACTGTACGCTGTGGTAAACTGGACGCTGTTGTGTACTGTTACATGTAGTTTTTTCTGTACGCTGTGGTATACTGTTGCCTGTTTTTCTGTACGCTGTGGTGTGCTGTTGCCTGTATTTTTTCTGTACGCTGTGGTGAACTGTTGCCTGTATTTTTTCTGTACGCTGTGGTGTACTGTTGCCTGTATTTTTTCTGTAAGCTGTGGTGTACTGTTGCTTGTATTTTTTTCTGTACGCTGTGGTGTGCTGTTGCCTGTATTTTTTCTGTACGCTGTGGAGTGCTGTTGCCTGTTTTTTTTCTGTACGCTGTGGTGTGCTGTTGTCTGTATTTTTTCTGTACGCTGTGGTGTGCTGTTGCCTGTATTTTTTTTCTGTACGCTGTGGTGTTCTGTTGTCTGTATTTTTTCTATACGCTGTGGTGTGCTGTTGCCTGTATTTTTTCTGTACGCTGTGGAGTGATGTTGCCTGTTTTTTTCTGTACGCTGTGGTGTGCTGTTGTCTGTATTTTTCTGTACGCTGTGGTCTTCTGTTGCATGTTTTTTCTGTACGCTGTGGTGTGCTGTTGTCTGTATTTTTTTTCTGTACGCTGTGGTGTTCTGTTGTCTGTATTTTTTTCTGTACGCTGTGGTGTACTGTTGCCTGTATTTTTTTCTGTACGCTGTGGTGTACTGTTGCCTGTATTTTTTTCTGTATGCTGTGGTGTTCTGTTGTCTGTATTTTTTCTGTACGCTGTGGTGTGCTGTTGCCTGTATTTTTTCTGTACGCTGTGGTGTTCTGTTGTCTGTATGTTTCTGTGCGCTGTGGTGTTTTGTTGTCTGTATTTTTTCTGTAAGCTGTGGTGTACTGTTGCTTGTATTTTTTCTGTACGCTGTGGTGTGCTGTTGCCTGTATTTTTTCTGTACGCTGTGGAGTGTTGTTGCCTGTTTTTTTTCTGTACGCTGTGGTGTGCTGTTGTCTGTATTTTTCTGTACGCTGTGGTCTTCTGTTGCCTGTTTTTTTTTCTGTACGCTGTGGTGTGCTGTTGTCTGTATTTATCTGTACGCTGTGGTCTTCTGTTGCCTGTATTTTTTCTGTACGCTGTGGTGTTCTGTTGTCTGTATTTTTTCTGTACGCTGTGGTGTACTGTTGCCTGTATTTTTTTCTGTACGCTGTGGTGTTCTGTTGTCTGTATTTTTTCTGTACGCTGTGGTGTACTGTTGCCTGTATTTTTTCTGTACGCTGTGGTGTTCTGTTGTCTGTATTTTTTCTGTAAGCTGTGGTGTACTGTTGCTAGTATTTTTTCTGTACGCTGTGGTGTGCTGTTGCCTGTATTTTTTCTGTACGCTGTGGAGTGCTGTTGCCTGTTTTTTCTGTACGCTGTGGTGTGCTGTTGTCTGTATTTTTCTGTACGCTGTGGTCTTCTGTTGCCTGTTTTTTTTCTGTACGCTGTGGTGTGCTGTTCCAGTATTTTTTCACTACGCTGTGGTGTGCTGTTGCCTGTATTTTTTTCTGTACGCTGTGGTGTTCTGTTGTCTGTAATATTTCTGTAAGCTGTGGTGTACTGTTGCCTGTTTTCTTCTGTACACTGTGGTGAACTGCTGTCTGTATTTTTTTTCTACGCTGTGGTGTTCTGTTGCCTGTTTTCTGTACGCTGTGGTGTTCAGTTGCCTGTTTTCTGTACGCTGTGGCGTTCTGTAGCCTGTATTATGTTTATTCAGCATTGAAATATATCAATTTTATTTTTTCTTCTTAATTATATATAAAATTCTGCAGACATTTTTTGTATTTTCTGATCAGACAGTAAATATGTTTATCATAAAAAAACACTTGTTGTACCAGAGGATAACTTCAGCTGACCCGCTATCTCTTCTGAAATGTCGGCCTCCCTTTGACCCTACAGCAAACAACTTTTTTGGTGACATGACTGGAGCAGACACCTTGCCTACGGCAGGTTCTTTGACACGGAGCATCTTTTAAGCCATTTTACATGTAGGTAGAAGAGCTGCAGTCTGTCAAACAAATAGGTAAGTCACTTAAACACCCACCGTGGCATCTTCAGTCTCTTAATCATAAAATGTTTAAGTCCTTTATTGTAAAAACAACACCTAGCCAGTGTAAGCACAGTTCTATGTGACTAGTACAATAAATGGTGACTGGAGTCTGCGAGACAAAGCTTTCCAAACTCAATACAAATGTGTTAAATCTTGATTTGCTGTTTTCAGCTGTAAAACATTAGTCATTCCAAGATTATTCTTGTCCTGCAAGTAAGATGCATTCACTGTACAGGTCAAAACACCCAACCCGTTGTATTAAGAAAAAGAACCATGTTTTATTAGTCATAATAAATTTCCACTGGGTCCATTATCCCTTTCTGTTGACAAATGTGCCAGGAATTCCCTAATTTTGTATAGTAACGGAATGTTATTTACGTTTACAATGAGCTACAAGAAAAGAGAAAAGGTCAACAACTCCCCGCTGACTAAGTCCCCAATTACTTGGTTTGGTGAACTATGGATATTCCTATCAATACGGTAATAATTTAAATCGGTGTTGATATTGTGTACAGACGTAATGACTTTTCATGACAACTATACCGTGAGTGTCCTTGTATCAATTACACTGTCATACTCGTGTTCAATCCACTGAAATACTTATCAGGAGGGTCGTACTCAAAAGGTGTGTTGTATACAGAATCACATCGGATAGGGACTACAGGGGTAAGATTAACAGTAAAACATCAGGTAGGGACTGAAGGGGCTAGCTTTACAGTATTACAACAGGTAGGGCCTGAAGGGGTGAGTTTTACAGTATTACATCAGGTAGGGCCTGAAGGGTTGAGCTTTACAGTAAAACACATCAGGTAGGGACTGAAGGGGCGAGTTTTACAGTAAAACATCAGGTAGGGCCTGAAGGGTTGAGCTTTACAGTAAAACATCAGGTAGGGACTGAAGGGTTGAGCTTTACAGTAAAACATCAGGTAGGGCCTGAAGGGGTGAGTTTTACAGTATTACATCAGGTAGGGCCTGAAGGGTTGAGCTTTACAGTAAAACATCAGGTAGGGACTACAGGGTTTGAGCTTTACAGTAAAACATCAGGTAGGGACTGAAGGGGCTAGCTTTACAGTAAAACATCAGGTAGGGACTGAAGGGGCTAGCTTTACAGTAAAACATCAGGTAGGGACTGAAGGGTTGAGCTTTACAGTAAAACATCAGGTAGGGACTGAAGGGTTGAGCTTTACAGTAAAACATCAGGTAGGGACTGAAGGGGTGAGTTTTACAGTAACACATCAATTAGGGACTGAAGGAGTGAGCTTTACAGTAAAACATCAGGTAGGGACTGAAGGGTTTGAGCTTTACAGTAACACATCAGGTAGGGACTGAAGGGTTTGAGCTTTACAGTAACACATCAGGTCAGTTCAAAAGGGGTGAGCTTTATAGTAATACACCAGATAGGGACTGAAGGAGTGAGCTTTACATTATTACATCAGGTAGGGACTAAAGGTGTGAGTTTTACAGTAAAACATCATGTAAGTTCAAAAGGGGTGAGCTTTATAGTAATACACCAGATAGGGACTACTTTTCAAGGGATATCTCGAAAATAACCCAGAAAGGGAAGTGTATTCTCAGGTAATCCAGAAATAGAATCAGTGCCAGAAACTGGAGCGCCAGGTTTACACAAACCCATGATAGGGGAGAAGTGTCAATTCTCAAGCAGTAATTTGGCATAGAATTATTGAACCTATAGACAGATGTAAGACCCAATAATTTTACTTTATACAGTGACCTGACAGTTTACCTTCAACAATGACCCGACAGTTTACATTCAACAGTGACCCGACAGTTTACCTTCAATAGTGACCAGACAACTTACCAGACAGTTATCTTCCACTGTGACACTACAGACCTTCCACTGTGACGCTACAGACCTTCCACAGTGACCAGACAACTTACCTTCAACAATGACCCGACAGTTTACATTCAACAGTGACACTACAGACCTTCCACTGTGACACTACAGACCTTCCACAGTGACCAGGCAGTTTTCTATCCACTTTGACACTAAAGACCTTCCACTGTGACGCTACAGACCTTCCACAGTGACCAGACAACTTACTTTCCATAGTGACCAGACAACTTACCTTCCACAGTGACCAGACAACTTACCTCCCACAGTGACTAGACAGTTATCTTCCACTGTGACACTACAGACCTTCCACTGTGACACTACAGACCTTCCACAGTGACCAGGCAGTTTTCTATCCACTGTGACACTAAAGACCTTCCACTGTGACGCTACAGACCTTCCACTGTGACGCTACTGACCTTCCACAGTGACCAGACAACTTACCTTCCACAGTGACCAGACAGTTATCTTCCACTGTGACACTACAGACCTTCCACTGTGACACTACAGACCTTCCACTGTGACACTACAGACCTTCCACAGTGACCAGGCAGTTTTCTCTCCGCTGTGACACTAAAGACCTTCCACTGTGACGCTACAGACCTTCCACAGTGACCAGACAACTCACTTTCCATAGTGACCAGACAACGTACCTTCCATAGTGACCAGACAACTTACCTTCCACTGTGACCAGACAACTTACCTTCCACTGTGACCAAACAACTTACCTTCCATAGTGACCAGACAACTTACCTTCCATAGTGACCAGACAACTTACCTTCTACTGTGACTAGACAGTTTTTCATCAATAGTGACCAGACAGTTATCTTCCACTGTGACACAACAGACCTTCCACAGTGACCAGACAGTTATCTTTCACTGTGACACTACAGACCTTCCACTGTGACACTACAGACCTTCCACAGTGACCAGGCGGTTTTCTATCCACTGTGACACTAAAGACCTTCCACTGTGACGCTACAGACCTTCCACTGTGATACTAAAGACCTTCCACAGTGACCAGACAACTTACCTTCCATAGTGACCAGATAGCTTACCTTCCACTGTGACCAGACAACTTACCTTCCATAGCGACCCGACAACTTACTTTCCATAGTGATCAGACAGCTTACCTTCCAATGTGACACTAAAGACATTCCACTGTGACCTGACAACTTACCTTCCACAGCGACCCGACAACTTACCTTCCATAGCGACCCGACAATTTACCTTCCACTGTGACCAGACAGCTTACCTTCCACTGTGACCCGACAACTTACCTCCAACTGTGACCCGTAAGACCTTCCACAGTGACCAGACAGCTTATCTTGCACAGCGATCCGACAACTTACCTTCCACTGTGACCCGACAACTTACCTTCCACTGTGACCCTTAAGACCTTCCACTGTGACCAGATAACTTACCTTCCACATTGACCAGACAGTTTACCTTCCACTGTGACTCCTTGGGCCTTCCACTGTGACCCCTAAGACCTTCCACGGTGACCTGACAGTTTACCTCCCACAGAAACCTGACAGTTTACGTTTCAGTGTATCCTGACAAATAATTTTCTCTCTTCCTTATTAGGATATCATACTCTGTATCTAACTAACTAACTAACTGACTGACTGACTGACTGACTTGACTGACTGACTGACTGACTGACTAACTAACTAACTAATTATCTAACCAACTAACTAATTAATTATTTAACTAACTGACTAATTGACTAACTAACTGACTAGTTGCCTAACGAACTGACTGACTGACTAATTATTTTCTTAACTAACTACCTAACTGATGAGTGATGTTCCTTAGTAGCAGTAAACCCGTTCGGTATTTTTGTATGAATTAGACGCGAACCTGTGTTGTATTTGTTAACTGTCCTCAATGTCGGATGTATACCTTAAGAAAATCAAATGAAGAGCAAATGGGATTTAGAAAGGAACATCATTGATATAATCTTAATTTGAAATTGAAGTTTTGTTTTCTCATAAAACCTTACTTTTCATTGCTTGCTCAGAAAAATAACTGCTGTAGGCATATAAATTGAGGTGAGCGGCCGGGTACCTGACATACAAATGTATTACTAACATACACGTAGATTTTAAGGCTGTAACCGACGTATGTCCCCGAGGGCCGGAGATGTTTAGATAACCTTTGAACCCTTTAAGCAAACCCTGCCTCCCATACAGAGTAATGATGTACAACCACAAGGCTTTACTTGAAGAAAAAAACACTAGTGGTCCAACATCAACATTCAACGTAAAGGTCAACTCGAAAGGTCATTCTACGCTTCCTATACAGTGCTGTAAACCGTCACATTAAACAACAGACGGGTTTGATGAACAGACATGGACCTTGTGGTGTCATAAACATTCAAATTTATCTACAACTAACCAATCATGACCTAAACGAAATTTCACTGAATTTCCCAGTGAGATAATTGGAAACCATAACTTAAAATGGCCTTTATTATCGATCGTGTTAATTGATAGACAAATTAAAAGCACACAAAATCAAACAGTCGTGAACACTACATCGCACATGTTGCACCAAGTGAACAGGCGCATATCATTAATAAAAGAATATCGACTGCCTCACTGGGAGGGTACATATCGTCCAGTCTCATCGACAGTCGGGATCAGCCCAGATGTGACAACGCGCATACGTTTTTACATGCAAACCTTTAATAAAAACAGCTGTTGCAAGAAGTGATACATTTGAATTGTGAATATGGAAAGTCAGCACGTGGACGTCTGTGACTAGTCGAGTGGAACAGCTGGCACAATCCAGTGGTTGCAGTAGTTAAGTGGACAGAGGCTGCGTCACAGCTGCAGGGATAAATTCTAACATCGGAATAATACTCATTGATGTCCAGTTCGTTTTAATCAAGCGAGATATATTTAACATAACTGTAAAAAATAATCAATAGATTAAACTTTACAACACTGAAGGGCACCAGCCTGATTAACAAAGCGTACAAGACTGCCTGGAATGTTTTACATCTGAGAGAATGTTTCCTTTCATTAACTGTGTTACAATATCCAAAATAACAACAATAATGTTGTGGTAAGGATTTGTCGTCATTGTACCTGAGTTTGATATATATTTACTGTATATGATGCATTGTGTTAGTTTATTGATATGTTGGACATTTAACACAGTTAATCAGAAAACAATGTTTGACTCGTGCCCTGTCCGGGCCTCGAACTCGCGATCTACGGAACGAAGGAACCTTCGGATCAACAACATTACCGTATATGATTCATATCATCCCTTATCAGCAGTGTTCAACAAAATTCTCTTACATCATCAGAATTCCAAGCAATACATTTCCCTTATCGCTTGTCCGGCAATATTTTTCCTACTTCCGAGACCGTGTCAAAATTATACGGGATAACATTATTATTTCTCCGGATAGAGAGATCCGGATAAACGCGTTAAGTCGTAGATGTTTTACCTACTATCCGATTCTCTCTATTATTTTGATCAACTATTTATACCAAGGCTTACATCCGAATGATATTGACTCTGTAAACAGTCTTTAGTGGGTGTAATTAACCACTACAGACGTCGGTGTCGAGGGCTCTCCAGTGTTGACGTAACTGTTTCCAGTAGTGTGTACACATCAGTTTTATTCTAGTTCAGGAGTATAGCCAATAGATTACTCAGTTATAACTGTTAGCTAGTCATAAACTTAATAGATACGTATTCCGCTTATATTGATGTATGTCCTATGTATAACTATATAGAGTATATAGGTAAAAATTATCTATATATACATTCTACACTTATGTCCTTATAACGTATACCTATATAGACTATATAGGTAAAAATTATCTATATATACATTCTACACTTTTGTCCTGATAAAGTACACTTATACAGACAGAAATAATATGTAGACAAGTTTCGGATCTCATATTTGTAAAACTCACCTTAGGGGAGTGTCAGTAATTTAAATAAGTATTAATTTCTAGAAATATGAAAGACTGACTTAATGAATTGTAATTTAATAGATTTTTTTCTACAATAACTCTTCATAACATTAAGTTGTTGACCTGTACAAGAACTTACTTGTATCTTGTTGTTTTGTACAAGAACTCCGCATTAAATGTATTATGTTGTCCCCCCACCCAACCCCATTTTTTTTGTTCTGTACAACAACTCCCCTTTGAAATGCATATTGAACTCACCTTATTGTTACGTAGGATAATTCCCATTACGATGTGTGTTGTTATTCTCCATGAAATTTTTTGTTAAGTTCCGTAAAAGATTTTAAGCTTTCAAGTATTTTTTTGTTTTCTGTAAACCTTGTGATTCATCAGTAAACGTACATATTTACAATGCATTAAGAATGAATTACAGTACATTCACACAAACACGCGTTTACGTAGTGTAGATTGTGACCCTACTATACGGAAACTAGTGACATCACTCTGCATGTACATCGTATTAACATGATTGATGTATTGAATAACAAATGAAATAACAATATTAAAGTCGTTAATTGAAAATATCAAAGTCTGCATACACACGTTACGTTATAATCTGTCTGATTTCCCTTCTCTGCAATTTTTAAACATAATGAAAGATTTGAAATATCCTTTTTGTTGTCAGTTGATAACAGCTCTGCTAATTCGAACATGCTAGTATTTCGTCTTAATTGTCCTGCATGGCACATGCATATATCCCAGCCTGAAACAGTTTCAATACGTAAGTCATACGATTATAATGGTATTTTAACAATTCTGTCAAACTTTTGATATCAACTGACTTTCTTAGGTATTGTTGAAAACATTTTTTACACAGAAATCTATACAGGTTGCATTTGGAAGAACAATTGATTTTATCTATTCAGTCTTGTTGAAAAATGTCAGTAATTCTTTCACAGATACCATCGTTATCTACCTGTCCTAACTCCCACACCTATCCCAGTGTAGCTCCGTTGCATTACCAGAGATCCATATATCATTGTTTTTGTACCTCATCTCTGTGACATGCTTGTGATATTACACCCTTAAATGTTAAATTTTTACCAGTACTTGATAATTTTATATTTACGAGTGATTCGTTAACGATATCAACTAAGATTGATGTACACCATACAACTGACAGCATTTTTACCCCGGAACACCCATTAATATTTTATAAAATGATAACTTTGAGAACTTTCTCAATATCTGATGCATTATGTAAAACCCCAGATTTCAGAACATAGTATAAGATTTTGTATCAAAAATTTGTGTTTCAGGATAAAAAAGAAATATTACGACCTACTTTGGTTATTGCAAACAGGGATTTTTCTATTTGTACAGCTACTTTCTGTACAGTGTTTCTTTACTTCTAATTATAATTGAAAAATACACTTAAATGATCAAATCCATCAACAGTTCCCAAGACACCCCCGTTATATACCTATGATTCTTTATCTCGAATAGTTCCGTCATTGCGACATAACTACTATTGTTTTGAAAGTACATGTATTTGCTTTTAAATGCCATTTCTGTGTGTATGTAAATAAGTAATGTAACAATTTCTGCAGTCTTTCTCGATTTTCTGACAATATAACCATGTTGTCGGTATACATTAGAAGAAATATTTATAATTTGAACTTTAACAGACGGACACTTGTCATTTAAAAATTGCATTTCACAGTCATTAACGTATACAGAACACAAATTTGGCAAGATAATTTCTCCCAGAAACAATCCATTTTTACAATTAAAAAGCGCCTGATAACGATCATACAGCTTTAACACTTTTCACATTTCTATAGAGGGATCTAAAAATCTGCAACATTTCCCCGTCAATACCCGCTTTAATTAGTTCATACAAGAAATTTTGGCGGTTGACAAAGTCAAAGGCTTTGTGTACAGGAACTCTCTATTACATTGTTGTGTTGTGAAATCCAAAAGTATTTCGGCCAGCACTTGGCCAGTTACAATAACTGCTAAACCAGACATTCAAAATAAAACACGGTGGTGAGCTGAAATAAAAATTATCAATTATCGACAGAGGTTAATCTAGATCTTGGACAATTTTCACCAGCTGCCTCTCGTATAAAGATGTCGTTACCAACAATATTGTCGACCAGTATCATATACTGGCTTTGTTAGAGCCTCCAACACGTGCCTGGTTACTAATTGTCAAGAGTTTCATTATAAAATCTGACTATTAATTGTGTGACTCTATTGGCTATATTTGTACTGTACAGTAATATTGGTAGGGATGCATGCGGGATAACGGTACACACACGTATCTATACACACAAACTGGCTTTTCTACTTCATGGTGCACAATTACTCGCCAAAATGAGATAATTTGAATAATAGGTATAATTTGAGCTATTATCGTCTGAAATTGTCTGTAATCTGGAGTGTAGGGCTCGCTACACACATAATTATGCATATTTTGATGATATGAAGCATGTATACAAATGTGTCAAGTGTCATAACAGGCCCGGGGCACTCACGCTCGGAGGGACTGTCGCTGGAGGGCAGCACCATACGATTTCTGAAGCTTAAGACAGAGCAGCCCGGCACCCACGGGGAACAGATTTTTACCGGATTGTCAGGTGTGAATTCCCCGCGGGGTAAAACTTCTGAATTAGCCGATTACGGACTGTATATAAGTAACGGATATGGAATTTGAAGCTCATAACTTGTTCTGTTCGGTGAAACTATCGTGCGGTTTGGGAGATAAAGTGTCTGTTCTGCTGTTCCCTGTGTCAATATACTTATAGTACTACACATACCTCGGCTTACTCGCTACTGTTGTCTTGTCTGATTAAACATTTTTTATCGGATCAAAACTTTGCACTGGAAATAATAGACACACACAGGAGTTCTTTATGTGTTTCAGGTGTGTTGACACTTCTTCTCGGTGAGGCCTCACATAAGAATTTTTAAAACCCAGTCGGGTTTGTCTAACCCTACCTGGACGTTTGTATTTAAATGATCTTCTTCGTTGATTAGCAAGACTATTGTGAACAATTTAACACCGTAACAGCTTATTCAAGAAACTTTACCTATTCTTGTCTTATCTGTTTTCGGAACTGTGCGTGCGCAGGGAGACCTCATTGCCACGTTAGGGCGATCCTCTGTCTGGCCAATAAGATTGCTCAGGGATAAAAAGAGCGCGGTATCGTCACAGCTGGTTGGGTCGAGTAACAAAACATTTCGTTTGTATTAGATTTGGTTATACAGGTGAGGATCGTACACCGGTGTGGATGTGTACTTCAGTGTGACATTACACCAGACCAGCATGGCTGCCTCCCACCTTCTCATATGTTTCTGTGTCACGGCAGGAAAGAATGGAGAAGATCTAGGAGTTGATGAACAGCAGATAGTCGTATTTGTCTCTCTACTTTTCGATGTGACAAATTGTAAGGTAGGTTACCTGTGAATAATCTGTGATAAAACTTGGGTGAACATCTTGAGAAGTGTGTATCTATATATAAACACACCATCCGGTCCTTCGCGGTGACAGTAGTATCTAATTTTTGATAGCATGCATTCCCCTCAATTGAGTTCATATCGGCCACTTTGACTACTTGTATTCTGGTTTTAAATGTGCACATATGTTAGTGTAACACTCGCGTGCCACGTTGTTATTGCACCTTACACACATCGTCAGTGTGTTGACATTTATACCTGTATATTTTGCTCCTGTGTGGAGAAAGGTGTAACTTCACCGACAGTTAACAATTAAGCATATATATCCATTTTCACAAATATCTTAATATGTACCCATTTATTAAACACTTGGGACACTTTCACTAAATGTGATTAGTTTTGTACCTGGCACATACTTTAACGTATGCCTCAGTGTCTGTCGACGTTTGACTTCTGTATACGTTAGCTACACGTAATATCATGAATACTTCTGTACACGTTTTATGTCACCTGTAATTTTTTCACCTGTATTAATTACAGGTAATCGCCGTCCAACATCAATATGTCCGGCCACAGCCAACAGAATTGTCAGAAACCGTCCTTACTGAGGAATGTAAACTGGAGACAGGACTGGATGAGGATGTTATAAAGAATTCTCAGCCCCTTGAACACGTACTTGATGAGGTAAGAACTGTGTGGAACTCCTACCTCAGCAAATTTGTCAAACCCCTCCCCCTCCTTCTCTCTCGCTCTGTATATATATATATATATCATGCAGTCGTGTACATTGTAGGAAGCTTGCATATGTGAAGTATTTGTTTCATAAAAATACTTGTCAAATAATAAATGAAAAAGGATGCCTACTATTTTTTTCTGTTTTGGTAATACGATAGAGCTTTACAGATATATATGTAGTTTTAATATTATATTTAAACTGTCACTATAGCTTGTAGACGTTCACAGCACACCATACATAGTATAACTCGAACCCAGGATGTGAAAGATTTCAAACGCTACTGACCCTCAATGTCCAGTTACATGTGTTATTTTACTGGCCGTACCCCTACGGAGACCCTAGCCCATAGAACAGTAGCCCATGTCGCTCAGTGTTTTCGTATTTACACAATATATACTGAATCACTGGCCTGTGAAGATAAATATTATTGTGTTGCCGGTCAGGAATTACCAGTATTAATTCACTTGTAGTTTGTAGATAGATGTCAATGTGTCGTTTTCACCGCAGATTTACCGTAACTTATGTCAAATCTCGACACGCCCACATTTTGTATTTTGTCCTGATGTTCGCTATATGTTATGATTCATGCTAATTGTAAACTGTATACATCATTTTGACTATATGTTGTCCTATACAGAGATTTATAATTTGGATCGATTTGTAACAATAGGTGTAGTCATCTTTACCGGTAATATTATTAATCAAATTTCCTGCTGTTTAGGAATAATTAACACGTGTCACTCGACTTCAATTTATACTCTAACAAATAAACGTGTATGCGAAAGAAGGAAAGGGGAAAATGCTAAACTAGAGTTATAAACGGAGATATTTCAAACATTAAGTTGACCAGACGGTTGCCTGTCTGCAAACAGCTGTTGCGGCGACTGTCCACGTGTTGCTTATACATAGACCAGGGACTTGTGAGGTGTAATAGTAATAGGATTCTTGTTGCTACTTTGCAACCTGTTGCCTCAGTATATTGATTTTACTGTGGGCAACATAGAACTCGCCACTGATCAGAAGTTTACCATAAATACGATAACTATTTTAAAGAAAAAATGGTCTTTAATCTCAAACACATGTCTTCATCATTTTCACTTGAAATCAGTGACCGTAAGGCGTGTTACTGTCAGTATTAGGGCAAGTTGATTTTGTATTGACAGTCCTCTCGTACACCTGATTCCTAACCTATCTATCTGCTATCCCTCTTAGAGACCCAACATACGGTCATATTATCTAATCTGGCGAACACACGAACAGGTGCTCTCTTTTCTGTTTATACCAGAACATGAATATTTGAAAAATACTGGCGAGGATTTTAAACCAAAAGGATAAGATAAAAGAGTGATTAAGTAGATATGGGCGGTGACGTAATGGTCATCCTTGACCAGTGGCTAGTTCACACGACCGTAAGGACAGTTTGGTTCGGATTATTCCCAACGTAATACCCCAATTGTTCTACACATGGAAGTAAAGGAGAGGGGGAGACCCTGTGGGACAGAACCTTATCGGCGCACCTGTTTGTAGTACCTCGTGTCATTTCTCACACTTCAACATGTGTAATGGGAACCAAACAATGTGCTGAACGTTCATATTTAAATAAAGACATTTGTTTTAGGTGATTAAAAGTACTTCAAAAACAACTATGTTCCATAATTTACTTGTTCGCTTAATGGTCATGCATTGCTGAACATTTCTGGACGTTTTCAACCTTGTCTGAACATATATGTTAGAATGAATTAACGCAATTCATCTAAGTACACACAAAAAAGTATAAGAATGACAAAGTTCTCATACTTTTAAGTGTTTATTGAACGGAAATAATTACCCAGGCCCACGTAGTGTAAATTTACTAGCGCGGCTAGTGAAGGGCATGGATGACGGCTTCTGGCGACATTTTAAAAGTTAACATCATATGAAATATCTCAATTACTGCTAGACCGGGTGTGATTGTGTCGGTGTGAACAACATCGTGTAAAACCCGTCCGCCCATCGAGGGAGGGTATCAATGGTTTCACAGAAGGGATTATCGATTTAAGAGGGAGTACGTGCATTATTTTCAGTAAATTTCTAAACTCTTCATCCTCCCGAATTTTATACTACTTCAGTAAATGTCTATGCCCTCATCCTCCTGACTTTTATACTACTTCAGTAAATGTCAATGCCCTCATCCTCCCGACTTGTATACTGTTTCAGTAAATGCCCAAGCCCTCGTCCTCCCTACTTTTATACTACTTCAGTAAATATCTATACCCTCGTCCTCCCTACTTTTATACTTCTTCAGTAAATATCTATACCCTCGTCCTCCCTACTTTTATACTACTTCAGTAAATGTTTGTGCCCTCATCCTCCTGACTTTTATACTACTTCAGTAAATATCTATACCCTCGTCCTCCCGACTTTTATACTACTTCAGTAAATGTTTGTGCCCTCATCCTCCCGACTTTTATACTACTTCAGTAAATGTTTGTGCCCTCATCCTCCTGACTTGTATACTGTTTCAGTAAATATCTATGCCCTCGTCCTCCCTACTTTTATACTACTTCAGTAAATATCTATACCGTCATCCTCCCGACTTTTATACTACTTCAGTAAATGTTTGTGCCCTCATTCCCCCCCTCGAGTGCCTGTATCATAATTTTCTAAGGTTTCCTTTTCTTTTTCTTTTATAGTTCGAAAGATTTCTCTCCGCAAAAGGAGTACATCCGGAAAATGGCGGAAAATCGTTTTGTCTACTAACTGATGGACAGTCACATCTACGTCAGTGTCTTCACCCAGAGGCTAGCAATAAGAATGTCTCCATACCCAGCTATTTTAACAAATTCTTTGATCTAAGGAAACAGTTTAGAAAATTTTACAAAACGGACAATATACACAACATCAAGTCAATGGTGGATTGTATCCTTTTTACATCAAGTGATATTTAATGTCTATGATTGCGCTTTTGGAGTGCCTCGTTTGGTAAGTACTTATCAATATATACTTTGTTAGGCTTAATATTACTACTGACCCTATTGGTCAGCCATCTGCCATTATCGTCCATCTGTTGTCTTCCATATGACCTTGACCAAGGGTGCTGATGATGTTCTACCTATGTCCGTTATTGATGTTATGACGTAAGAGATAAACCAATCTGGTCACTTAATTAGTATAGATCATAGTACATCATCACTTAATTAATATTCATAAATGTACCCAGTAGATTTATCTTAAAATAGAAACAAGAGTGTTGTGTTTAGCATTGTTTGGTAGACTCGGGATATACTTTGCACTGATCACGTGATCGCAAAATTACACGGGTCTAAATAAGCTCAAACGGAATGTTGTCATTCAGGGCCAGGTAATGGAAACCCTTTGTCAGCGAGAAACTTACCCCAAAACATATCGCTGCAATTGTAGAAGACACGATCAAAACCCGATAACATTGACGGCACATAATGCTGGGTGTTACATAGAAATGTTTTCGTCTTAAACAAGTTTGGTAGGACTGACATAAACGTCTTCTGTCACAGTTAAATCTTGTTTTTATCTTGTGTATTCTAGCTTTAAGCTAGATAGAAGTCGTCTGCTTCTGTGACAAATTGTGACGTCACAATATTTTACACTGAGATGTAAGACATCACTGACAATTATAGACTGAGATATTCTGTCCAAGTCCAATAGATTATGGCGAACCACTACTGTCAGATATATTATGGAAATATCCACGTTAAATGTCATTGTTGTAATGTGTACTTTTTCACTTCCCAGCGCGCGAGCTCGTGAGGTCACAGTTAATCAGAGGTTTACGAACAAATGATCTTGAAATGCAATTGTACTATACATATGACAGTTGATACCTTAAGTGGCTGTATAAGAATTTGTTTGTTAACAGCCTTGAGCGTACGATCAGTTCAGGGAGACGTGTCATTCAAACACTACACGATTCCATACTTGGTGTGTATTTTTATCTTTGTAGGAATATCAATAAAACAAAACTGGAGGTACATAACATAAATGATTTTAAGATAAAAAGTGGTAGTGTATTTTTACCAGTTCAACATTCCTGGTCCATCTGGAACAAAGATACCGACCTCACTGTTAAAGTAAAGGGATGGGTCCATTCATTATAGACATGTATAGAAATTTCTACTCGGAAATGAATGTCAAGTATCCTCATTCACGATATAAGTATATTACACGTGTATGTTTTTCTCATTATATATGAGTAATAAAAAATACGGAATGACAACAAACGAGATACAATGAAGTGAAACAGGATTACTACTTATCTAAAGCGGGTGTATTTTAAAGTTTTTCTCGCAGTATGATACTTAACATTATGTTTGTTCAGAGTGGATTAACTTTCAATAGAGACAACCATAATGAAAAATGTTCCCTTCATTTTGCCAGAAGGATCGTGGACAGGCTTTCTGACATGTTTAAACTGTAGCTTATAAATTGAGACTTTCTAATGAACTTATAACTTGATGTTACCATATATAATGGCACGGGACGTCGGTAAATGGAACCAAATAACAAAACGGAAAAGGAACGAACAAAGAGACACATCAGCGCCACAATGTACTCTTATTGAACAATGTTCTACAAATTGCGTTCAGACATTTTTAATTTGCAAGGTTAAAATTTTAAATAGCCCACATACACTGTGGTTTTCATAACATTCAGCTGTAGCTGAGTGGGTTGGTGTACACAGCTAGCAACATTCTTCGGGTGTCAAGCTTAAGCCTGGTGTTTATCGGACGGGTAGATGTACCCCTATGTGTACAGGTCGTATACCCAGGTACCGAGGTTCTCTGGTCATTTCTATCCTCACAAAGCTCTATTACGTGTCGTTACTCGGCTCCTAGACTAGTCCAACTCCCTCCCCTCCCTTTCCCGACCCTCCAGACGTCTCCATTACGGATCTGTCCCCCGGTACTTGTACTCGAGTGCTGTGTTATTGGAAACATCTTATACTCGACACATGTTCGATATCTCAGCGTGTACTAATACCGTCAGTACATCGGTGTTACCAGGTTTACCGAAGAATCGGCATTTAAATTCCCTTCTAGATCAAAAACATACCAATGCTATATCTGAATGTAATTTATATTTTGTATTTTCATAGCATGTTTATATAAGTGTTATGTCTAAAGCAGATATGAAAGATTTCAGTCATAGAAATCCAACAGAGTTAATAACATCAAATGAAAACGGATTCATTATATAACTTACATGGGCCATGTGCCAAATATTGACATTTTACATCCGTGCATAATACCGTTGCGGTAAAGGAAATAACGTAATCAGACGAAGAGAAATAGAAGTCTTTAATGGTGGTCATGTCTTCCATGGTATCTAACCGACTGAATACCGTTAGTGTGACCGGTACAATTAGTGAGACTGATACCGTTAGTGTGACCGGTACAATTAGTGAGACTGATACCGTTAGTGCGACCGGTAAAGTTAGTGAGACTGAAACCGTTAGTGCGACCGGTACAGTTAGTGAGACTGATACCGTTAGTGCGACCGGTACAGTTAGTGAGACTGATACCGTTAGTGCGACCGGTACAGTTAGTGAGACTGAAACCGTTAGTGCGACCGGTACAGTAAGTGAGACTGATACCGTTAGTGCGACCGGTAAAGTTAGTGAGACTGAAACCGTTAGTGCGACCGGTACAGTTAGTGAGACTGATACCGTTAGTGCGACCGGTACAGTTAGTGAGCAACTAAGATATACGAATGAGGATGGTCCCTGTCATGATCCAATACATAATTTTTCGCTTTTAGTCATTTCATACAATTACCTGATCCCCCCCTCCTCATCCCCTATTCATATCCCTATCGTGTCGGATCTAGCGTCGAGAGGGACTAAAGAACAGGACGGAATTCACGTGTCGTATGTGTAAGTGTCTGATGACTGACACAGCCACTCGTTCCTCCCTATTACCGTAGTTTTGTGTGTGTGGTATTTCCCCCAGTTTGTCGTGTTAACTGGATTGCTGACGTTTGTCAGACATGTACATGCATCCTTTGTTGCAAGCATGTCGAGCTTAACAGAAATTTTACACACACTGAGAGGTATCTTCAGACTGTATTTTAACATTACAGTTGTACGATATTTTATACAAACGAATAACGTGGTACCTTCTGTTTTCTATGTCCTTGCAATTTGGGGTCCAAATTCAAAGGAAATAAATTGTAAAATTATAAATACTTTAAGGAAATATCAAAACATCTTGTGTTATTTTCACCATCCTGAACGAGGCATTAAAAAGCGAGCCCGCTTGCTAACCTGCACGGTATTCAGTTGCCGCCCGAACACAGTATAAACGACGCACTGGTTTAATGTGTAACGGCCTGGGGGCATGTTTTCTGTGGACAGTGATGGATGGGACGCCGAGAAATTTGGGGACTTTCACCATGGCGCATTTCCCGACCTGAGGCTAGAAGTGACGGGCACGCAGAACGAGATATAATATACAATTGTAAATACAAGTATAAACTTATTTTCAATTAACACATTCACGCATAAAATCTGAATTCCATTGAAATGTGTAATGGTGCGTTAAGTTTACTAAGTGTACAAATAGTAACAGTTTTGAAGGTATACTGTCTACTCTAATAAAGAATGGGTGTTTTAGTCTCCAACTGTATGTCCTATCTGTATAGAGTGATGAATGGAAACAACTCGAAGTCATCGCAATCTTAAACTTCATATTTACAGAGCACAGCTATCCGAATAGTTTAACGTAAATATTAATATGTGTCGAGGCCTGAGCACGTATGTGCACTTCACCGTACAAAATTCCGACACCAAAAACTAATTTAGTCATAAATAATGAAATTAATGTCCCAGTTTTATTATGGGTTAAGTCTTTGATACCTAATTAACTGTCGGCCTTAATTTATTCAAAACTATAAATAGAAAATATTGGAGGAACTAACACGACTCTGATATAAGCATTGCTTTCAAATTCATTACACATAAGGTTTAGAAAATATCTCTCCTGAATCTGCGCTTTATTTCTTCAAATAGCCAGACACCTGTTACATTGCTGTACAAAATATAGAAAATATAATGCAGTAGTGCTTTCTAAAGATTTGGAACGTTAATGCTATTATTGGAGAGATGATTTGGGTCTCGGCGACACTTAAAATAAAGATTTGACGAAAGCGGTATGTAGTGTAGCATGTGATCGTTAGTTTATAAATACATCGCCTGAGTCTTCCAAAATATTTTCACTTTTAGCGATACGATCGAATCTTCACTTAAATGTGTTCATTCACACGGAACACTGGTACAAGTCCCCGTTCCCACCACGTACAAACGGGTACCTATCGTTCTGACGTGTAGATAGTTAAATCGTCAACTCGGCTAATTTGTATCCAGTTGTTGTCCTACTGGTTTCGAGCAGGAATTATGATATACAGCGTTTAATCCACGGGAAACGTTGAAATTTGTCGAATATGTCGCTGCACGCTTTAAAACAAATCCTTCAACCGGAACGTTCGGATGTTTAAAAGATGGTTGTGATCTCCTAATTACAACTTGGGATTGAATTGAATTAAATTTGTATATGTGTTATAATTAAAAATGGCGCCTGAGATGTGAATATGTTTAGGTCGTAAAAATGATTTGTGTTCCAGGTCGGAAGTTTTAACACCGAGATGGAAACATTTTCAAACATTTATTTACATTGTGGATTTATTATCAGATAAGGGCCCGTATCGTGTATTTAACATTATATGGTAAAGGCCCACGGGGCACATATCGATAAAGATCGATAATGGTTTGATTGATTTTACGGACAGGTAAGAGCACCGACTGTAAGATATATGGACTGGAGATCAAGTTTGCTTCTTTCACCTGTCAGTATAGAATTCGTTGTGATGTGAATACCTTTGGGGATATATCTGGACATCTCATACCAATACGTGATCCTCGGGCGTCAGACTGTGATAAACTGTAAGCGGTATATTAACCAGCACGTCAAATTATTACTGTATTGAGTAAAATGTACTGAAAATGTAAGATTTCAAACAAACCGTAGAAAGGCGTCTTAGGGACATGTCTGACAGCAATAAGTTACAGTTAAAAGATATGCCAAAGAGAGCTAGCTTCGAACTATCATACATGTGCTCAAATATAAACATTATTAAGAATGTCCAACACTAATTGCATCCTTATTACTGGTATCGGTTGTCAAGGAGGAGAAGGTAGCAAGGAGTAGGAGAAACAATTCTTAAATGTGGTGCTTGTGGTGGGAAGAGAAAAAACCAGCTAGAATGGGGATAGGGATGGATAGAAAGAGAAGTTAGTGGGAAGGTTATGGGTGGAAATAACGGGCGCTAGTGGTATAAAATGGGAAAAAATGGAAAGGGGATAGGGATGGGCGGAAAGAGAAGAAGTGCTGATGTAATTGGACAATGTTATATAACGAGGATGGGAAAGTATAGCGATGGTCTGACTTAGATATCAAAATCTATTAAAGGTACACCAAGTCGACATTAATGATCCAAATTTGGGCTTCGCACAAGCAGATTAGCATAACACTCAATGAAACAACGTTTATTGCTCGTAAATAATACCTTCGGAGTTTACGAATAGTGTAATTGTATATATTTTATAGAAAGTTTAATACTGAAATCAGGACAATTTGTAGATGTTGGACAGAAATACGGATTTATCTTATGACATTAATTGCTTAAGAAAATCCTTTCATGTAGACAACGGAAAAAAACGACTAAAAATATTTATGTAACGCGATCTGTACCTCCATGCGAGTGTGACCTATGACCCCTAATATCTCCACTGACAGTTATGCAAATTCGCCAGACTTTATAGGTACAAAACTATCTTAAGAATTATATATAAAAGGGGTTTGAGTCGATTTCTGCAAGTTCGTTCATTTGCCTGTTAGAAAAAGTGATTTTAATGTAACCTGTGAGATACAGAGGGATTTGTATATGAATCTATTTAGTCTCCTATTTAGTTAAAATGATAGGTTATAGGGAGATGAAAAGTAGGCCTAGTATTACGGATGTGGGGAAGGCACTCTTTACATATTGTTGCAATCAACTTCTGTTTCTTCCTGGCTTGTTTTCTCGCACAATGTACATGAAGCATTACTTTCACCAGCACCAATTTCGCCACTATATGTTACAATTCCCGACCCCTCCCCTACAACAATGAACACACTGTACTGATTTCACATGCTAACCCAAATGTGTTTGTATTGTGTGACTCAGAATGCGATTGTCACCTTCGTTGACCACTGACCAGGAGACCACTAAAGACATTTGAATTGCTATGGCTACACACCTGTTTGAGCAAATTGTGTGAGTTGACATTGACAACTGCAGAATATGTGCTCGAAACAGGCCTCGATATGCTAAAAGTTAGAATTACACGTGTGCGTTGTAAGAAGTACTAAGGTGAGTTTCACTGTTGTTTAGATCGAGGGCGATAACTAATGACTTTATGATGGTAGAGATAGAACATTTCCCGTTATCTCGTGCCCGCGAGACAAAACGGTAGACCAAGCGTAATTAACCATCACACCTAGCTGGAGGTTAGTCATGTGGCCTAGCGATCAGTCTTGTGTGTCCACCGCCAGTCTCTGTGTCCATCGTGTGTCTGGTGACTCTCATTGCTTTCTTATTCTGGAGTTTGAAGATGTTTGGGTTACATGTAGATCTGCTATGACAGTGTGCTGATTTTGAGCTATGTCACTGTGAAAAAATTTCCTCGACCTAAGCAATGTCTTTATCCACATCTCACCACGACAATCATGTTGCATCTTCATGATCTTCATAAATATATGGCCTTGTCTTGGCTTACTGTGGATATAAACCGAATGTTCCAAATCGCTGGCTGTAATTAATTCAAAATAAGCTCCTGTTGTTAACAGTAGTAGAAATAAATACAAATGAATTTGTTAAGACAAAGAGCCTTTTTATTGAAGATATGCTAGTGACTAATTAGTAATAGATCCCCAAGGATAAGCTAACTAGATCCCTTTATTTATGGGCAACTGTGAAAAGCAAGCACGTAGATTGAATCGTTACCTTGGATTCATTCTGTAGCAAAATTACACCATTATTGTGCGTAATTTTTCTTTTAAATTTTTAATTTACTTAATTTTCTAGACATTTTTTTAAAACTGAGTCCACGAGAATATTTGTTTTAGAGATGATCCCATTTCTTTCTGAATTATTGCTATTCTATTGAGTGAATTAAAATCATACATATATCTCATTTCGTTTAATTTTCGATTAATGTTTTTTTTCTATATTTACGTGACATTTTATGCAGACGATGAGTTAGATTTACATATAGGACCACCAAAATGAGATAATAAGCCCACCCTATAGAGAGAGATTATGTCACATCTGATGGAACAAGATAGTTGATGGCGATGAAAAACTTTCCTCTCTCCGAGATTTTCAGTTTATGTACGTCTCGCAGATCGTATCGAGAGAAAACGTTTGAAAATTGAGACTAACTAGGTCAGAGGAAATGATACAGCGTTTATTAAGTCTTGTTAAACAGGCAGATTGGTGCTTCTAAAGTTCCAAATAAGGCTAATGCCTCAAGTAATTAACATATTACTTATCGGTGGTCATCTGTGTCACCGACAAAATGCTTTCCAAGACTTGGGGAATTCTTATCACGGTTGTGCAACCTCTGAGGTTTATCTATGTCATCAAAATGTTGCATTATGCATCTTTTGACATTAAAGCAAACACATTTGAGAACACTACCATACAGTTCTTTTCTGCTGATTTTGGATAGTGTTGCGCTCTATGCATTGACGAATCCAGCAGATATTTTCTAGAAAGGTTCCCCCAATCAGTCCATAAAATCTTTAAAAAGTCATAGACTCTCTGTGATTAGCACACCCCTTTTGCGTACCGTTATATTTATTGCTTTTCTGACTAATCAGGACATTTTGCTTACTCCACATATTAATTCCGATTAAATTTCATGTAATTTACCCGAGATTCTTAAGCAATATTCTTTATCAATGATTTTCAGTTAAACCCAAGGTTAAGTTTCTAGATGATGTTTTGGTTCCTCGATAATGTGATGACGTGTATTATTCACTGTAAGAATCGTTAGTATCCTTGACTCCTGCCTCAGATCTAGGATTACAGGAAGACCATTCTGTAGAGTATGGTGTCCGACAAGTCCAGGAAATGGCCGGAATAGTGCAACGACTCATCAATGATGGTAAGTAGGTTACAGCCACATCGAACTTATGTTTTGACAACAAAGTAGAACAGCAATGTTTCTTTTTCTGCCAGTGTCTACGTTTCCCGTGTATGCTTACCCTTCCAAAACAATCAGGTCTTGTTTACTTGTTTTTGGGAGTATTCGTGTAAATCATGTTTGCCCTCCTCTTACTGAATTTGAGATTTGTATGCCACCATCACACACACGACAGCAATGATGGCCACGTAGTATAACAATTACGTTTGTAGTGTGCGATGAGGTGGAAAAAGGCAACTCAATTAAGGATAAGAAATGTAAATGAAAAAATAATATTTAGAATACGTATTTTGTTATGTATTTGTACAACCCCTGGAGCAGTGCTCTTTTTCTATGTAAATGGATCAGATTAGGAGTATTACAGGAGTGTTAAGTATAACCAAGTTATCCTGGCATGGAATCGGTGTCTACAGACATAAAGCGAAATCACCTGTCACAACAACGTTACGATCATCTTCTTGGCCGGGATTATCTGGGGCAGTGTTTTTTTCTGTTTAGTTCATGCTTCGAGAGTTTCTGACAGATTAGGGGTTTCAATGACTTCACGCTACAGCAGTAAGGAAAGTTTGATCAAGTTGACTTAAATGTTTTCAGAGTATTTGGGGACGACCGTACCTGGTGGAGCATTTTTATCGTTATACAAACCTCAGTTCTCATTTACTCTGCTCCCGTTCATTTTCCCAAAATTGACACATCTGTTTTAGATGAATATTTTTTTCTTCACGCCGACATGTTTAAATTTCTATAGCTCTGTTCCGACACATTGGAATTACAGTTTTCTGCCCTAATATGCAAAAGCCATAAACATCTTTTGTGGTGGGTATTTTAGAAGACAAGTTATTTAAATTATCAAGATATCACGTTTATGACAGTAACAAAATCACCTATCAGTGCTGAAATCTGCTGTTGAGTTGTAACAAGTAGTGACTTAAACATGTTTGTTTAACACATTATTTAACACGAGATATAGATCAGACTGCACGAGAAACATTTAAATGTTTTCAAACATCGTTAGCCATCCCGATACCTATCACCGCACCACAGAAGGTAATCCTACCGAGATCTGGGGGACGCTGATCCCACACCTAGGTCTGGTCAGGTCGTCCTTTGTCCGTATACATTGTTTGTCCCTGGCAGAGATTCCTGTATTGTCATATGTTCATACAAAGTATATACTGTCAACAATAGCTGTGCTCAGGTGGTGGTAGAGATATGAAAAGTTGGTGTAAATCTCAGTCCCATTTATTGATAAGTTTATGTCCTACTTCGATCCGGTGGATTGATATGAAGGTCCAGTAAAGGCTGCCTATATGTTTTTGAAGTTTGTATGTGAAGTGTCGACAGATATGCTGTCACACGCCACTGCTCTTCTGTCAGAAACAATAGAATATCATAACTAGTTCGATGATAACGGAAGGTGTTGGGCTAATCTCTGAAATAGGCACTGTTCCGAAACATAAACCCGTTACATGTTGTTTCTTGTCTGGACTCCGAAAATGACCCGTTTAGAAATATACAAACATTGAAATGTTCAATTCACATAAGATCGAAATGCGTTAATCCACTTTACAAATATTAACGATCAACATTTAATTTTCATGTTGCAATTGAATAACCGATTTGAATAATTTGTATTGGTATAAATTGTTCTTTTCCTGTTTTAGAACCGAGAAGAATGGGCTCATTTAATAAAATATATGTTGTTTAAAATACCTAAAAATATCTTTATACTAATGTTTTGACGAAATTTGAAGAATTATCTCGTCCTTCTAACCTTGCAAGTGTGATAGCTGATTTCATGTTGCGAATGATAAACTTGATCTACATTTTCGCTTCAGTACCTTGGTTTAGAAAATATGTTAACATAAGTGATTTTATCTGTCTTTGTAGATTTCGTTTGAAAGATTTGTATAGAATTACAGATATGTAACATCAACTCTGGGTTATGTTATCCTGGCTGTTATTTGAATATTTATGACAGTTTTCTTTTACTTTCACTAACTTAAAACGTCTTCAATGGAAATTTCTCTTTTATGAGACGCTCATTATTATAAACATTTGCAGGTCACACATTTGTCGAGCCTGACGTCATTAATGAACGACTGGAGCCAGGGATTTGGTAAGTCTCAATTGAAAGCAAATAAATTGACATCATCACAAGAAATGCTGCCACGACAACGTGTGCCATTTTTGAAGTGCGAATATATTGCATGCTTAGTGATGGAAGTACTGAGCTGCTACATTAAATGCAGACTGAAGTGAAGGGACAGTAATATCGGAGCGAGGCGTGTGATGCAGCCCTTCATGCAGGAGTCTCGACCTTTGTTCGACAAAAGTTTATTGATATAATGCAGTTAATGCATGTCCTATCTAGACGGTCAATACGTCAGCATCTAACGTTTATCCACCTTATGACTCGTGACTCATATCGAAGTCTGGCGACATCTTGTTCTGAACAGATGTTACCACCCTCTTTATTGCGTAGATCTATCGCCATGGTATAGTGATAGTCGAGAAAGTCTACTTCAGTAAGGTCCCAGTCATATATCACTAGCTACATGTAGCTCTCACTTTAATGCCTCTATGAATTATGACAATTTTAACTTCAATAGAGGTAACGAAAAATGCTCTCAAGATTTTACTTCATTTTTTCTTCTTTGAATCTTTCTTAGATTGTTGGAAATAAATTAAACTCTATGTATTGATAATAGCCGAGGCATAGAAAATAAATTATACAACTTAATGTAGTGGTGGCGCTTTTGAACCTCCGCCTTAATTAAATACGTTTTTTATATGGTATGTACATATCTATATCTGATTAAAGTAGGAGAACTGCATAACGAGTGCGTCATTCATGGTTTTTGTGTCATTTCCGCGTTTTTCAGCTCTAAAACTGATATTGTTGACGACAATTCTGTTGTACGAGCACGTGGTTTGCCATGGCAGTCATCAGACCAAGACATTGCACGGTTCTTCAAGGGACTCAATATAGCCAAGTAAGTGATTTAAACTCTAGATATATTATGTTAAAGCCATGCAGTCCTGTATTTTATCTGAACATGTCCATTAATCGCTAACACCCCATGCATATTTGGATACATATGAAACTGCATACTTGTAAGTTTTGAAAGGTGACTTAGGTTTCTCACGCCATCAAATATTCACCCTTCTCCTGCAAGCCTCCATTAGCTATATCCTCTCTTTCTAATGTATTATTCACTATCATGACAAAAAATGAGATTGGATGGTGATTTGCAGCATGGTTTTCACATTTTGTTGTCGATGTTTATCAGGGGAGGTGTGGCCCTTTGTCTCAGCCCCCAGGGCCGGAGGAATGGGGAAGCCCTAGTAAGATTTCAGGATGGAGAACACCGGGACTTAGCTCTAAAACGGCACAAACATCACATTGGCCAGAGATACATCGAGGTGTACAAAGCGTCAGGAAAAGACTTTGTGGACGTGGCTGGAGGTAACCACATTAATATTCATCATGGATGCTAATTACATTTCATATCTCACATCCTGGAATATGCTGTAGACCCCAGACAGCCGTATAAATAGTTTTTCTTTTATTATCGGACGATGAGTTATAATTCATGATAATCTAAGTAAGCGGAACATTAATTTTATGTGCCAAATAGTAGGTTTGAATTGGACATTAAAGACTCCCAGTTATACATAAATCAATCTGCTGTATTAACGCTTCACTGACGATAAAAGTAAGATGAAATGAAAGTATTTTAACACTTCCTGTATACCTTGAAAATATCTTTCAATTGCTGTTGTTTTTTCCCTAATTTTAGGAAGTAACACTGAGGCACAGGCTTTCCTTTCGCGTGGTGGACAGGTCATCATTCGCATGCGTGGACTTCCTTTCACGTCGACTTCACAACAAGTGGTAGGTCAACCGGAACACTGGTAATGGGAACTAATATAAACATTATGCATGAACAGTAATTGTAAAACTTTAATTGATAAAATGAGAAACATTTTTATTAAAATGATTGTTGTAATATATGTATGGAATATCCACCCTGTTGACTTATAAACATTAGTCAGGTAGTAGCATCTGTAGACAATTCGAAATCTTAATTAATACATTTTTATTTCATGAAGCTAAGTCATTACTACCTTTAGACTGATGTTGTAAGTTTGGGTGATATCCATTTTGCTGCAAAGAGTGTTTTCTTTTTTTTTGGTATTTGGGGATGATAGTTCTAGTGTGATATATACGACGAAATTTTAACCTAAACAAAACAACTTGCTACGTTTTTTCAGTTTGAAGGCATAGTTCCAAAGCTATGCATTAGTGTGCAATGAAGGTAAGTAAGCAATACAAAAGGTCATGGTTAGGTACATGGTTTCTGAGTGTGGCAGGGATAGGGTTTGGACGGGTTGGTGCCAAACTGTGGAGAATTTGGTGTTAGTGTCTGGGCCAGTGGTTCATTGCAAGTTTTACAGAGGTGCGGGGTGACAGGTTGCTGGCTCAGTATAATATATGGAAATCTCCACCTAGGCGTGGGGAAGGTGATCATATATTGTAATATTGTGGGTAAATAGGTCACTCTCATAATTATCTTTCATTTCATGTATCTTACCTTCTCAAAAGTATCTCAAAATGAACTGATAATATCAACTGATACAACAAGTATTTTGTTTGATTAGGATCACTTTGTAGTGAAGCACAATACCTCTCACTTTCTTTAGTCACGTGATCACGTTCATCACCGTGGTGATAACAATGGCGACAGGTGAATGGCTCTAACGATATCTGTCCTGTCAGTGTTTAGTTATGTGTTTTACATGTCAAATGAGCACAGTCAGTAACCAATAACACCATTTGTATTCAGTTATTATTATGTTAAATGATATTATTTGTAATGATAAATATGTATATCGTACACAGCTGTTGTCTCTGGCAATGTGTTTGAAGTAGAACTTGACGACCTCTATCAGATATCACCGACCATTATTTTTTCACACAAATTAGGAATATCTGAATGTAAAAAAGCTTTGTCAGGTAGAAGCAGTTGTAGTTTTGCTACATATCTATCTTGTGTTCTAACATTCCACTATGTTATACTAAAATTTTGATTTATTGTTGACAGTATCAATCCTTTATTCCGAAATTCCTTTGATTTCCATATAAATTTGAGTTCGGAGTAATGATATTTCACTGTTTGTATAATGTTATTGTAAGAAGGCATATTGACCCGTCCCATTCAGTTATAAACAGTATGTTCTGAAATCCATTTTTTTTATGAAATAATCTGACAAAAATTCAAAATATCTGAAAGCATTTTTTATTTCAAAATAAAGAACTGAAGATAACAGTTCATTTTGAGATACTTCAATATAGACGTACGACAGACAATTTACAACGGTATTGGGTCATTGGAGTGCTTTTACTGCATGAGGGTACAAAGTCATTTTTGATTATAAAATCGCTGTTGCTATCATATGTCTTTGCGCTTACAGCTAGAATTCTTTGCAAGAGAACCCAATCCGTGCACAGTTTTGGATGGCGAGGACGGGATCCTATTTGTTCACTACCCAGATGGACGATCAACTGGAGACGCCTTTGTGCTCCTGGCCTCAGAAGACGAGGCTTGCAATGCCCTTAAAAAGCACAGAGAGATAATGGGAACTCGCTACATAGAACTATTTAAAAGCACAACGGCCGAAGTGCAACAGGTACTACATATTAAGTGAATTTTTTTCCCAAAGGGACGGATATTTTCGGGGAACACATGCTCAAGATAATAACTTTTGAATCGATGTAGTACGATCCTGGTACCAAAGCGTATTCTTTTTTTATTTTTTCCTTTCATGATATAGAGGAAAATGTTCTGTATAACTATACTTGGTTATCAGAATATTACCGAAGTTGTTTTTTGTGTTGTATTTTGGGATTTGGATAAGGGGTTAAACCATTTTGCTATAGACAACATTGGAAGAGGTAAACAACGGGCCAGGGATGGAATTGTACTAACGGCAAACGATATCTAGCTAACATCAGTGTGTTATGGTATTCCACTTGCATGCATGTAATACTAACAATTAAACGGTGAATGTTCACATTGTGTCAAAAGCTGGTAAAATCTAAATATATATCTCCATTCTTTATACGGACATTTTATTTCCGGTAGATCTTGCATAAATCACTTGGTTGTTTGAATTGATAAAAACGGATTCCTCCCATTCGTTAATGATCCAGAGGAAAATTAGTAAATGGAAGGAAGTCTCGAACGTTAATATTCCTAAATTCAAATCAATGATTGTTTTATACAGTATCGTTAATGTCTAAAATCGTTTATAATTATGGCAGGTATATATCGTTTTGTGTTATACAGATTCAGGGCAAACATTCATGTAAATCATAGGTTCATAAATAATTACCTACAATTTCAATTTATAGTCAAGTGATTCATTCGATACAAAGTAATTTATCTGACGCTGGAGCAAATGAGGACACCTATAGTCTCATCGGTTATAATAAATTCTGTTAAATAAAGTGTTTTTTTTTAAAGCCTTGTCGGAAAGCTGCCAAATGTGATCAGCCATTAAACAATAGTTTTAATTATGATATTATATTTGAAATAGCGTTACACAGAAGGTTGATCGTAGATGTATTTACATAGCCTTTTAGGTATTTACAGTAACACAGGTGTCTGTCTTAGATTGAGAAGTTATGAGTCTCGTAAATTTGTTACATCGGTGTCAGCTCTCTGGCAGGTTTATGTTGTCTTGCCTTGCCTTTCATTCATTGCATACAATTAATACAGGGAATATGCCCGCGGATTATGCATCATTTTAGTATCAAATAAAACAGCCTGACTTTTGTTAGGTATTCAATCGAGCGTGAAGTTGGCAATTACATCTTTTACACATGGGTGTTTTTACGAATATTACAGCTCGTTGTTAAGATATGACTCTTGTATTTTGGTTAAGCTGTTCCCATAATTAAGGTTTAAAAACTGGTAATTTTACCCCTACCTAAATAATATTTTATATGAATTTCCTCTTATCTTCATTTGAATCACGTCAGGGAATATATGAAATAAAGTCATTTCCGTTTTGATATCCAGGTTCTGAACCGCAGTATGGACCCACGCAATCCAGAACCTCTAGAGACGCAGTTGCCGCCACTGATTGCCCAAATACCCCAACAGGCGGCTCTGCCTTACATTCCCCAGAATCTGATCACGAGTGGCACAAAGAGAGATTGTGTGAGATTGCGCAATCTGCCAAGTGTTGCCCAGGTGACAGATATTTTGAATTTTCTAGGAGAATTTTCACAGTTCATCGTCTACCAAGGAGTTCATATGGTTTATACTGCCCAGGTGAGAATGGTATTCAAAATATTAGATTTTAACGATATCATCATTATACTCGTTAAGAGAATATTGATTTTCAATTTACTTACCCTTACATACCAGAAAAAGTATGCATGCCTGACTTGGATACTCTCCGTATGTTCTAGGGAGAACCTTCTGGCGAGGCCTTCATTCAGATGGATTCAGAGGAGGCTGCACAACTCACAACACTGAACCGATACAAGAAAGCAATGGTTTTTGGTCAGAAGAAAAGGATTATTGACGTAATCCAGTGTTCTGGGGAAGATATGAACCTTGTACTCACCAGTGGTATAAGTAGCTTCCCTCCTGCTCTTCCACCTGCCACCCTGGCTCCCCAGCCGCCACCTACCCAGCTTGTACAGCGCCAGCTCATTTCTCCAGCTCTACGTATGTAATGTACTTTATTTAGTCTTTAATATATATATATATATATATATATATATATATATTTCAGTCTGATGAAAGGGCATGAATACATGCAAACACTTTACTTACATATCTATATTAAGAATCTTATTATCTTTGCAGATCCTGCCCCAACCATGATTCCGACGTCGGCGTTGACCACCCCTACGCTGCCATATGCCCACTTGCCACAGCCGTTCCAGGCGACCTTTCCACCAGCTGCCGTGACACCAATACCACCACGACCGACTTATTATCCGCCAATAATTTACTGGTACCCTAGCCCTCCTATTTCTCCACAGACTATAGTTTCACACACTTGCCCTGTCGTCTTGCGAGGCCTCCCTTTTAACACCTCCATGCAAGATTTAATGGCCTTCTTCAATGGCTTTCCAGAGGTATGTCATACTTCTCCTTCCGGTCAAATTCAACTTTCGGTTTCAAAAAATTCGAAATAAAAAAATGTTATAACCGATAAAAAATATGAAATTTGAAATTCAAATATGATTTTGTCTTTGTGAATATATTTGAAAAAAAAAACTTGTTTTTAAGAAAACTTTTAAACAAAATTTGTAAGTCAGTATTTCAACAGGACCGCCCCAAATATAGGAGAGTAATGACCGACATCTTGTACGTTTTTTGTGTGTTATCGGCTACTTGACACTGCTTCTAGTTAGACGAGATTCTATAACACGTTAACCTTGTGTGTACTTTTTCTCTGTCTTTGTTTTACTCGGTACTCACTCACTACTAAAACAATCTACGCTACAATCACTCACGGGCTTCTTCAACTTTTATATATTTATCAAGCTTTGCTTATGTGTCTTTGAAATATGGGCGAAATAAAAGTATTTTATCGAAATGAATATCAATGTTTAAATTGGATAAAGCAATTGACAAGAATATATTGAAACATCTTTTTGGAGGACAACTATTAGATATTCTTTTAATTACGTAAGTCAGAATTAATGACATATTTCGAACCTGCATTAAATAATAGTTGTGCTCAATTTCAAAGACACTTTTTACTCACTTCTTTCTATAAATGTATATATACGTATTCACTTAGCTGTTCATATTTGCATATCCGTATTGAGTAAACCATATTCCATATTATTTTCATGAATTTACATTCCATTTAATCATACTATTAATGTTAAACGTTTCTTAAAGTTGTGATGTGCTATCATTCATGGAGAGAATATGGACTGTATAGTCTTTTGTAATGTTCATTATAACTACAAGTTATTTACCTTAGGCTTTAAGAAACTGAAGACAAAACTGATTTAGTTGTGCAAAAGGTTCTCTTTTAATTAAGATAAATTGCATAACGTAAATTCATTATTAATTTGCTTCTTTTCTTGTTTTCGTCTTTTGTTAATCGTTTGAGTAGAAGGGATCAGTTCATAAATCTTATTAAAATGATTTTCAAGAATCGGATCATTATTTTTTCTGATTGCAAGTTCAAATGTAGTGTGTCTCAATTAACTTACCTAAATCGTTATTTGTAGGTAACACCTGAAAATATACAGATTCAGGCTCTACCAGACGGCAGACCTAGCGGAGAGGCTGTTGTGACATTCATGACACGCGGTGAAGCTGAACGTGCAATAATTCAACTGAATAAACACACCATTGGAAACTGTGTCATTGACCTATTTCTCGTGTGATAACCAGTGCATTCGGACATTTCCTGAAGACTTGATCATATTGGAGGCGTTGAAGTGTTCCAATGATATCGTATTATTATCGAAGAAGTATGACATCAAATATGACATTATGCGTGCGTGTGAATGTTTGTATATATATGTGTGTATGCATGTGTTTCTGTATACTGTGATGATTGTAAGTACCGTTTTATTGGGAATCTTATGATATTCCATCAGCCAAAACAGCTCAAGCGAGTCAGTATCTTGCCATGTCTCACACACTTGGTCCAAATGTATTTGCCTTCCGAAATGTCACTTCATTCAAATAAAGAAATTCGATAGCTGGTTTGGCGATCCTGTCTACTTCATTCTAAATTGACTGATATATGCTGTTATGAAATTCATTTAGAGCACAAACATACCTCGATTTTTTTTTTTTTTTTTTCAAGAATTGACAAATGGGCATTTTGTGTTTAGGTGAAGTACAAGAGGTATAGTGTCTGAAGACTGTGAGCAGATTTAGAACTGTAGTTTTATCATATAGTTTTAGGAAGCATCTATAAGTGCCTTTTCTCTTTGATCACCATTAGATCTGAAATAGAGACATATTTCCTTTGTTTCGGATGCTTGTACATATCATCAATCCATGACAATTTGATGTTTTATGTAATATTTGTTTAACTTTTATTTGTTGTTTTAATGCCGGATATGAAGACATTTTTGTGTCGTTGTTATTTTTGTGAATTTATATGCGTTTAATATTTCTAGTTTTTATTGTACACATAAGTTGTTTTCAGTATACTTTCTAAGTATATACAAATTTGATGGTTCGTTTGTTGAAATATATAAACAGATATTATATATGTGCAAAACACTTTCACTGGATGCCTTATATGTTAGGGTGCCAAAAAGAAACGAAAATAATACTATATATAATCAAATGTGATTTCTAGTCACTGAGTTTGAATAGAACTTCTAGGTAAATAAAATCCTGTACGCAAATAAGAAATGTAGATCTGATCAGTAAAATTTGGATGTTGGCTGAAAAAGGAAGTAATTATATCTCGGAATGCTGCTGATTGTATGTTGAGCTGATCTAGTGTTGAGTAAGTGCTAGCTGTTGGTATGGAAACGCGAAAGATGACCACGCGACTGACCAGGAATAATTAAATGTCACACAGAATCTCTCTTTTTTTTAAATGGTTGATATATGAATACCTTTTGCGCAGAACCTTATTTTTATTTAATGATTTGTAATGCAATAATATGAACCAATCAAATTCACCCATTGTGTTTCGTCAGCGATAAAGTCATATGTAGGAATTATCTGTTCAGGAAGAATTTATATATATAAATATATATATATATATATTATGTTTATTTTATTAATTATTGTTGCATATATACATATGTATGATAGAATCTCGCCGTGAATGTGAGAGAAATGAGTCATGAATTTCATTAATGATAGTAATTATTTGTACATATTTGTGTGAACATGTTGTCTGGTAGGATATGATAAATAGCTACAATATGCAAATAATGCGACATTAGAACGATTTACATTTCAAGTTCTATAAATGCCAGCATGTAGCTAATATGAAAACATTTATCACGGAAATGACTGTACCTTGTGCAATAATGTATACACATTCACGTGGCATAAGACTACCTTGGACGCTTTTCCATTTCTGAACTTGTAACGTTGTCTGAAATTTGAGATTGTGATTTCTTTTCAAACAAAATAAAATATCAAAATTTCTAGAGACTGAATCAAGCGTTTATCCTATAAAACATGCGTTTAATTGTCAAAAACAATATATGATACCATTTACTAGTGGTGTAATGGAAAGGGGTGGTTCTATGTCACGTGGTTTGTGGTCATAGTAACTGTTGTCAATAAACTGTGTGTAAATAGTGACACTAACAGTATTGTGGTACAATGGTTGCTGGTGAGCGGTTTGGCATGCTGATGTGGTTGTTGTGCACGTGTGTATTTGGGGTACCATAAAGGGAATATCCTATAAAGAAATATTCTAAAATGCTTTAAATCACTTTGAACTTCTTTCACAAAGAATTGGAAAGGTTAAGCAATAAAATGCTTTTTTTAACTGTCGATAAAAAATGTAATCAAACAATTGTCGATTCTGATACTCTCCAGTGTGTTAATTTCCCTTAATGGAACCCACGTGTTTATGTTGAATAGTTTGTGAAGGGATAATGAGGACCATCAACAAAATCATTCCGGTATCAATTTTACACAAAAGGGTAGTTATGCAACTATTTACTTCTTTCAGGCTACGCATTACACATGATGTAAATTGATTTACGTTGTAATATTACGTTTATATTTGTTGATAAATGATGTAGATACTTACTATATATATATATATAAATACATACTAGCATATAGCTTTAGAAATTTACATATAAAATGGCAATAAACAATCTAGTTTGCATTATTGGTGGTGGTTGCCGGGTTTTGGTGATTGGTGAAGGCTTCAGCTTTGTTTTCTATCACTGTATTATAGAAAACTGCGCATCACACGGTCAGTATGACGTAATCATTCGTGACATGAAGTTTCGCATATATTGCTTACGTCACTGAGTTTGCATATCAATAACTGGACCAGTCTTGTACTGATGATTGTAGGGTTTGGAACTAATATCTTTTCATTACGTAGAATTTTTACCTAGCGGTTTGGGTAACAAGTATATTTTCAATTTGAGATAATCTGTGATAGCATTATTTAATTTACGTTTTATCATTGTTTTCTAAGAAAGTTTATTTTTAATTTCGAGTTTTATTCCCAGATCAGCATTACTGAAGAGATTAATACTCTTTTGTTATGATCTTTTATTTTATTCTTTTAATTTATTACAAATTAAAAATATATAGAAATACCATTGTGATGCGCAATTTTCAAATTATGTTACTGGAAGACGGACGACTCCATAATCGCGACGGTTACTTGATTGAGGTGAAGGCTGGACTGATGATTTTGGATCTGTCCAAACCGAGGTTTGTGTTTCCCCTAGGAACCCTGAAAATGTGATCTAGAATATATTTGCATATATTCTGTTTTTGCTTTTACATGATGCAAGATGGTTAAAGCAGTTGTGTGCCATAAATTATATATATTCTAAAACGCCAAATACTCAACATTGAAGCAGTTTGGGCCATACTTAGTCACCTGGCCTCTCTAAGTCTTCAGATCTTGCCACGAATCCTACTGTTGACCAGTGCATTGTCTCGATCGGGTTTTCCGGTCAGTTTTTGGCAGCCATATGCCATCTTGCTAGGTGGAGTGTCCCTGTGCAATACATCCTGCTGCTGACTTGGTTCTTCAGGGTCATACAGGCGCATGCTGCTGGTATAACTAGTCAAATTGAAAAGATATCATTCCATTCACAATTTGCATGTGTTTTAATTTATTTATTCAAACATATCACTTTTAAAATGTTGCTTTATTTTATTCCTCTTACCTGAAGTAACGTTTAATCAAGAAAAACATATCTTCGTTTATCTTACTGCGACTGAGGATGTTACTATTATTTAACGTTTACGAGCTGTGTTCACTTATTGTGTTCAGTCACGGGGAGAGTTTGTTGATAATGTATCTTAGTTATTTTGATTAATAAATTCTATTTCAAAGTATACACTAAAACATCACAGTTGTATGGGGAGATTTCTTTGTTCTGTATCCAGCTGACTACTTTCACGACAGTATATCTTCTTACCTCGTAGATAAGTCACGAGTGCCCAATCGGACAAGATCTACTGTCACACTCTCCCTCAGTACTTGCAGTTTTTACCTTACTAAAACAGACCTCTATATTAGCTGTTTCGCAGTATTGTGGAACTGTTATTTATATTAGATCTACTTTTAGATATGCTTGGACTCGATCACATAATTTTCAATCCAAATGCAGACCAAAAGTTCTCTTATTAGATCCTATTCTAAATATTAATAATTTCTGATAATCCGTTTCTTTCATTTCTGCTGAAGTTTAATCATATTTGAAAATAATTCAATTTAGAACATATTCATTACATTTTTCTAGAACTTTGTTTTTAACAATAACAAACAATCATTAAGTATTGACTAAATGGAAAAAAAAAGATAAAATTTCAGAAAAAAAAAAACTAAATTTTATATTAAATGTGTTTTTCTTTCGTTGGAATGTTTGGTAATGCAGGTTTGATTCAGATGAAGTACTTGGTATTTTGTTTCCGATGAAATGAGTAACTGTCACTAAACTGATTATAATATTTAGTCTGAGTGATTCATGTCTGTGGTACCCAAATTTGCAAAGTTGTGTTTCCTCTAAAAGAAGATAACTCCTTTGTCATCGTCATAATCCTCGATCCATAGTCCAGAAGCACTAATTTTGTACACCTTGTCAATTTGTCCATATATATTTCTGTTGGTGTTACCCGTTGATATAATTGGTCGCGTCCCTAACTCCGATGAAAGATCGAATTCGTTTTTTTCGATTTCATTTTTGGGGTGAAAATTTAAAAATTATGTCTTCAGAAATTTTACATACAGTCATATTCACCAATTAATTTATAAAACCTGTTTTGTGTTATCCTGGCAATGTTTTCATCCCAAATAGAGTAATTAAAAACAGTACAGTAATGTCTTGGTAATGTGTAAATGTCTGATTAAAGTTATAATTCCGTATCAATTTATACTCCCAGATTTCAGATGAGCAATGTTTAAGAGAGCAAACATCGAGGTAAATTGGAATACAATCATGAAACATATATCACTGATTGCGTTAATTAAACCATACACATTAGTCTTCAGCTCATTGACCTACAGCGTTAGAGAGGATGTCATCAGCGTTCGAAGGTGGTAGGGAAAAATTACTGACAATTCGTAGTGATCATTATAGTCTAGGTATTACATCTACATAACGTAGACGCCGAGACGTCAAACATCTCTAAATATACAACAGTATCAACACGCAACGACAACATGTACCATTAAATTAACACATCAACATCCGTTGTTGATGTGGTAATGATTACCACATCAGCTCACCGGAAAAATTACACCTGTATACAATATCAACACAACAATAATATCTCACAACAAAGCATCAGAGAAATCATTACGCAAAGACAAGATGTAAAAAATGCCAACACCAAAAATAAACAATAAGAAAAAGACGAATATATCAAACCATCAACATAAGGCTAAATATTCCACAGCAACATCCACACACAAAGATGAAATATATAACAACCTTAATAATGTAGAAATGTACCAAAACATCCACACACAAAGATGAAATATATAACAACCTTAATACTGACGAAATATACCAAAACATCCACACACAAAGATGAAATATATAACAACCTTAATAATGTAGAAATGTACCAAAACATCCACACACAAAGATGAAATATATAACAACCTTAATACTGACGAAATATACCAAAACATCCACACACAAAGATGAAATATATAACAACCTTAATACTGACGAAATATACCAAAACATCAACACACAAAGATGAAATATATAACAACCTTAATACTGACGAAATACACCAAAACATCCACACAAAGATGAAATATATAACAACCTTAATACTGACGAAATATACCAAAACATCCACACAAAGATGAAATATATAACAACCTTAATAATGTAGAAATGTACCAAAACATCAACACACAATGGCGAAATATATAACAACCTTAATACTGACGAAATATACCAAAACATCCACACAAAGATGAAATATATAACAACCTTAATAATGTAGAAATATATCAAAACATCAACACATGACTTAAGTACATATTAACGAAATATACCACCAACACACAAATCTACCACGGTACACATTAACGAAATATACCATCAACACAAATCTACCACGGTACACATTAACGAAATATACCATCAACACACAGATCTACCACGGTACACATTAACGAAAAATACCATCAACACACAAATCTACCACGGTACACATTAACGAAATATACCACCAACACACAAATCTACCACGGTACACATTAACGAAAAATACCATCAACACACAAATCTACCACGGTACACATTAACGAAATATACCACCAACACACAAATCTACCACGGTACACATTAACGAAAAATACCATCAACACACAAATCTACCACGGTACACATTAACGAAAAATACCATCAACACACAAATCTACCACGGTACACATTAACGAAATATACCACCAACACACAAATCTACCACGGTACACATTAACGAAATATACCACCAACACACAGATCTACCACGGTACACATTAACGAAAAATACCATCAACACACAAATCTACCACGGTACACATTAACGAAATATACCATCAACACACAAATCTACCACGGTACACATTAACGAAAAATACCATCAACACACAAATCTACCACGGTACACATTAACGAAATATACCACCAACACACAGATCTACCAAGGTACACATTAATGTACCACGGTACACATTAACGAAATATACCATCAACACACAAATCTACCACGCTATTGATCGACACACAACTATAAATAACAACATTAGCATACGACGTAGCCTACAAAGCATTGAAAACAATGGTGAAACGATAGCTGAAACCCAGTAAAAAAAACACCAAACCAGGTGCTTAGTACACAATGGACACAGAACCATATGATTATGTAAACATTAAAGATGAGGGCGTGGTCACTGTTGGAGTCGGTAGAGATGGAGGAGGACGCGTCTAAACTTCAAATGAGGAGTTCCAAGGCTGGAGTTGGGGGCGTCATGACTTTCAAGAATTAGCATCACCTTCACAATATTATGACAGTAAAATTTGACTGAATCGTCGGATTGAGACCATCCACTGAATATTTACAGCACAGTCATTCAGAATTAGAAGATAGAAAACGAACAATGGCCTTGAAGTTGTTTTCACATATGACGTACATTAATATAACATAGGTAAGAATGACGTAATTACATGTTTATGTATATATCATATCGGGGAAGTAGCGAAGTAAATAACTGAAATCTATTTCTAGCGATAACAATTTAGAAATATTCGACCTATTAATCAAGTACCGGGTCAACAGGAAATAGAATTTCAATTAAGAAATAAATCATTGTATAAATTGCAGCCATATACTGAAATAAACAATAAACAAACAGAGGTAATTAACTTTTAGATCAAGAATAAAATCATCAGGTGTACCATTACATCTACATGGTACAGCGTCATATCAGCTGATACACTAAAATACTTCGACTCAAGTACCAAACCATTAATTATAGTAATTTGTGTTTATGTATCAATCTAGGAACAAGTCGTTAGATGAATCTTTACTAGTTCTTGGTCAAAGCCGACAACGGGAGATCAATTACAGTAAAACAAAGAATAAATCGCCAAGTTACTTTGATATAATTTTTCCTGCTGTGATACAAAAGTATTTGTTATTTAAAGCACCTATATATCCTAAACTTATTTAAAACTGCATTTTTTTTCTGTGATTGAAAACTGAATAGTTTGGACAAGAGTATGACCGATCAGAATTCTGATGTGTTTCATAAATTTAAAATATGTAAAATTGTATTTCAAATTAACTAAATGCTCATGTCCAGAAGAGGAACACATAAAACTACATATTAATACGGATAATTGAAATTCGACACGCAAACACAATTCATATTCATTATAAGGACCAGAAAATATCTTATCCTGATAATCATAATTGCCCACACATCCATTCACGTTAAAATTATAGTTTGTTAATCATTACTTTTGTTATCCAGTATATGAAATGTTTTTGTGTATTTTTCACCAGTGTAATATACCTTAGACTTGTTTTCCAATCGGCTTTGCCAATCTGAAATCGATTATCATGTCACAATATGGAAAATAATTTGAAATCTGTAATTTGTGATGATAATTCATGTAAAATTTAGTTGAAGCCTACACAAGACTCCAAGAGTTATATTCAATAGAAATACCTTAGCAACCAGAAAATGCTGCAATTGTTGACGTTATTAACCAAATTACGCCGTCAAGTACGCCGTCAAAAAATAGTCCACAAGCGAAATTTCCTCAAAACGTTATATAAAGCGCCTCCTTTCAGATTATAAGTACAGCCACAGCTAACAAAGTATATAAAAAAACACAGAAGTCTAAGATATCACGTTGGAATTAATTTCGTATTGAGTATGTCCTACTCCTTGTCAAACATCCGAGGGGTATCCTTAAAACCTGTCAATATATATATATTCTTAGTTATGTGATATAGTACACTAAATTTATTCCCATTTAATATGAGGTTTTATAAAAACTTGTCAATTTTCATACTTTACTTGTAAAGATGTCGTCAAATGAGAAATTACTTAAGCTCCGATATTTGATGATAAGAAAACATGTTATTGATAATCATAGTCCGACACACATACATGCGCACACATATTTCATTACAAGGGTAAGAAAAACACATTATATTAAAATTTATCATCCGACACACAAACATACGCATATTTCACGATGTAGATAAATATAATTCGACTTCCAGGCATGAACAAACATGTTTGGAGCTGTCGTATCTGTACTATCTGCAGTTTAATATAAAGTTACATGCGATGCCACGCCAACATAAGCTACACATGCAGACTTATACAGGTACAAAGTTAGGTAAAATCATCAGTCAACATAACCATGAAGTATCAATACACTAATAGATGTCAATTTATCATTTTTATCACCCCCTACCCCCACCGCTCATTTATCAAGAGACAAAACTGCATTGAATGGACGACGCCATGAATACAACCCACGACGGTGGTCCGGTTTCGCATTCTCATAATCTGTGGCTAAACATTTTGTAATGGCTAATACCATTTTGAATTTCGTATTTCTTTTCAACTCTCAGAAACTGAAATTTCAGATAATTACAAAGCATGCGCTTTTTTTTCGGAAACCAAACCGATTTTAGACACAAAGAGAAGAAATTTTACCGCTACACGCAGAACAATGTTTCGAACTGTACACAAAAGACAATTTACAAGATTGCTTATACTTTCGACTGGACAATAAATATCTATTTATAAGTCACATATACTATACAATTGACAGATACAATAGGCAGCGTGTGATTGGTGCAATGTACGATCCAATTTCGTACAGGACGGGTCGCGTTCGTGGCCACACAAAAACATAGACAACCTAAAACAAAACATATCTTACATACATGCTCAAACGGAGTCCTCAGAAACGCTTATATCTTTCACACGATCTCATTGCTTTGAATTCAAATATTTGCCATCATCAAGACGTTTGTGTCTGTTCATTTACACGTAATTTTCTTTATTGTTGTAAAAACTATTTGTTCTTCGTCAGAAGTTAATGCTGTTCAATAACTGTCGACTATTCATTGGCCCCGACTAAGGAGGAACCCGATACGTGTTAAAGCGCCCTCTGACATTATCTCTTTGTTTTTGGATGTGCTGGAATGATTGTTAAATATATCATGACAGTCGCCGTTCGAGACACGCGTGACCGCAGCAACCTTTTCTTTGTTTTCCCGTGTATTGTTAACTCCACCAGAGTTGTATACTTAACTTATAGGATGTCTCGTGTGTACAACACATCTAGAGTGGAGGTAAATGTGCCTTTGTGATCGAAAGACTTTTTTTTTCGTTCAAAGCACACCGACCTCTCCTATACGTAACCATTGGTAGATACGTTTTCGGTTTGTATTTTCCGAAGACCAATCTTCCGTCAACTTATAGGTTATAGCACGGCTTTTGGGTAACAAGGGATTTGTGAAAACCGATCGAAAGTAGGGTGAAATAAGTCCCGAGGAATGGGAAAGCATGCATTAACTGACTTTCTGAATACTTCACAGAGTGCAAAAATGGCCTTGTAAGCTCAATACCCTAACTATTCACTAATTTCTATATAACTGACCTGCATCTGTACGGGTGAGTATTGTTCGGTACCAGGGGACTCCTGGCTTAATACTTGTATCAATCTGTCATTATCCATTATAATGTACACAAGGATAACTTTCCTATGAAGGTAATTTATGAGTGCGTTTTTTTGTGTTTTTTTTTTACTTAAAAAATATTTCAAAACAAAATATTCTGAGGATTAGGAAAATTGAACACTATGTAGTCAGTTTAATTGGGTGACTTAAGCTCCAGTGGTGTCAAGAGACTGCATGGAGAGTCTGTTCAACAGTTAGATCAAGATAATTGACACGAGCGAGAATAATCAGTTCAGAAGCTTGACAAAAGTGAAAAAGAAATTTCATATTCTTAGCGTAATTATTCAAGACGTTGCAAAGAATACTTACACTAGTTCCATACACGCAGAATTTTCACCCCACAAGTAATTCGAGGATTTCCTGTTGGGTCAAAGTGAAGCACGTCCAAATTTGTCGTTTCGTGAGCAAAAGTAAACTGCTAATGGTGAATACAAACTTCCTAAAAAACTTTTGTTTTTATTCTTTTCTTGATTATAGAATTTTCAAAATCAATCAGATATATGAAAAATGTTAAACATCTGTTTGATGTACTTTATTTCATTTTTGTCACTACTATATCTAGGTTTAAACTTGGAAGAAATGAAATACAATCACAACACACCTCGGCAGTTTCTGTATTCTAATTGCTACATTTTTACGGTTGACCGGTTTCACACCATAGGTGATATTTCATCAGAACCATTCAAAACCCCAGGTTTAAATTTGTATTTCGTGTGTTAGTGATTTGTGTGTCTTGTACAATTTTTAAAAAATTATAACTTGTCATTAATGTATCATTAAAGTTTGCCCTTTCCGCTGTATATACTATCGACTCCATAATTTCTAACTCATCAATTATCTTGCATTTCCTTACAAACCAATGTCTTTATCATCACAGTCCACTGTACCCAGCCCCTTTCATAGTCAGGTATGCAATGAATGAACGATGGTAGCAAATGATTTATTACCAATACTTTCCCATAGTTAAAGGTGTGAAGTAAGTTTCACTAATATCATAAGAATAATAATGTACTGTATGCTATTAGTTTTCTTTGATCTCCGAATCATTGAAGTCAATATGCAATGACATGTCTGTTTTACATGTAATTGATTGATTGACCAAGTAACTACCTATTAGTACAGATTTAATTTATTCCGCTTATAGAACCGTATTACGTAATGTATATTCTTACGTTGAATATCATTCATTTTCTCATTATCTTGATTTTATCGCCACTGCCTCCATGCTTTAAAATTATGTAAATATCTTATCTATGTTACCATATATTTATCATGATTTATTCTATCATTGTATACATAAATCTACATTACTTTATCTAATATCGTCATGTTTAACGACTGTGTGTAATAGGGGAGACAACCGCGTGAACGAACCAGTAATAAAAATACAGACGATTTCTTTGTCAGGTAAAACATATATGCTATACATTTTTCTGTTATTATAAAAGAAAAAAATCTCGAAATTGAACGTGCTTCTCTTCGGAACTAGAGCTTAGCATTTCTTTCACTCGGTTTTTCTTCAGTCGTCTCAAAAACTTAAAAATTTTAACTCTAAGCATCACTGAGGATTCCTAGAAGGACGTAATAAAAGCAGCTTAACTCAGTGTTTGATTCTAATTATAAATTTGTATTGAATGGTGCTGTTCATCTGTGTCTTCTGTACAATCTTTTCGCAGCTAACTAACAAGATCATTCGAATTAATTTACTTAGTGCTGTCGGGAATTAGGCTCTGGTTAGTGACAGGGAAAATACATAAAACAACCAACCTCTTCAACTATCTTTCTTTATTCTCCTCCTAACACATGAGAGTAACGGTAAACAAGGGAGGCAATCATGTAATACAGTTATCGAAGTTACCTCCCCTTTGACCATCTGTGGATGGTTTACATACAGCTACCTTTATGTGCAAACATAACAGTGTCTATTATTAAAAATAGTTCATAGATTCTATAATGAAACCAGCCAGATATCAACCGAGTTTGAAGGGATATTATTCCATCTCTCAGTGTTAAAATTATGTACAATAGCAATATTGTAGATAAAATTACGACCTGTAAAAACACAAAAATGATAAATAACTGATCATATATCAGACATTTTCCAAGTAAAAGGAGATGTTATGACTTATGACTGTAATGTTATGTGAGCCAGATCAGGTGTAGCGATGATACGGTACACTGGATATGTGGGCCAGATCAGATGAAGTGATGATACGGTACACTGGATATGTGAGCCAGATCAGGTGTAGCGATGCAACGGTACACTGGATATGTACGCCAGATCATATGAAGTAATGATACGGTATCTGGTACCTTTCAGTTCAGTCTATGGTACATGTGCATACCAATTCCACCAATGGGAATATTAAACTGTGAAAAGTTTACGTAAAACAATATACACATGGTTGAAAGTTTACATATAGTAAAACAATATACACATGGTTGAAAGTTTACATATAGTAAAACAATATATACATGGTTGAAAGTTTACGTATGGTAGAACAATACATACAGTTAAAATTTTACGTATTTTTCGTTATGGCAAGACGGCGGACGAAACGGGATGAGTTTAAGTCATCATGATCATGATCTTTTGGGTAAACTGACCTAAAAACACTATTCCCATTCTTACGTAAACCAGGATAATGTTACATATTATGCTTAAAAATGATAAAACGTTTTCAAACACCATCAGGTAAAAACTCCATGTGGTAATATATCTGACATAAGCAGCACACTCCCTTGAGGTATTAAATTTTCCACTTCATGGTTTCCTGGATGTATAATTAGATTTATCAGAACGTCAACACACAAAAAACAGCTTAATATAAATATGGTCATGAATTCCGTAAATGGTTCTAGTTAACACAATATCACCAAAAAAAACTTGATATTAATGTTTTGGATAAATTAGTGGTAAACGGCAGGGCGACTGCTAATAAAAAAGAGCTCCCAAAAGTCAGTAAACAACTTGATTAAGTTCCAGACATATGAATAAAGCTACGGGCAACATAATAATACAACCAGACAGCCCCTCGCCGTTTATCTTCCACTGTGGTCCGCAGTAGGTCCCGGGGGTGTTGGTATAAATACTCCCGAGGACCCGGGGGTTCAGACTGTTCCACCAACAATGCAGCAGTGTACTCGGCCACATGGAATAGCTGAAAATACACAAATCGATTAATCACGAGAAAGCAACGAGAATAACCCATTAAAATTTATAATGTATAAAAATACTTCTCTACTGCTGCCACTTACCTAGCCTTAATGGCGAGCCAGCCGTGCGGAAAGGCGGATATTACACAAGACAAGCATTGCACAACGATCGTCCGAACCGGATGTTCCGTTTTCAACTTCTTAGTAAGCAAGATCATGACAGCTACGTGAAAAAATCCCCAAGCAATTCCACTGTAAAAACAGCATCAAGAGGTCAAGTATTATCTTTATATATGATATGATATATAACAATTTTTAAGAACTGAAAGTTTATCTATAAGTATATTAAACAAAGAGTCCAGCTTGCTGTTAAGATCTCTTTACTATGGACAATGAAGTGTGAAGGGAGCATATTGATAATGAGTTGACCTGTAATGAGAGGCATCCTATGAGGTGTGCGGGGAGAACCATGGAGGTTTACCTGATGAGAGACAGCCTATAAGGTGTGTGGGGAGAACCATTGAGGTTTACCTGATGAGAGGCAATCTATGAGGTGTGCGGGGAGAACCATGGAGGTTTACCTGATGAGAGACACCCTATAAGGTGTTCGGGGAGAACCGTGGAGGTTTACCTGATGAGAGGCACCCTATAAGGTGAGCGGGGAGAACCGTGGAGGTTTACCTGATGAGAGGCACCCTATGAGGTGTGCGGGGAGAACCATGGAGGTTTACCTGATGAGAGACACCCTATGAGGTGTACTGGGAGAACCATGGAGGTTTACCTGATGAGAGACACCCTATAAGGTGTGCGGGGAGAACCGTGGAGGTTTACCTGATGAGAGGCACCCTATAAGGTGAGCGGGGAGAACCGTGGATGTTTACCTGATGAGAGACACCCTATGAGGTGTGCGGGGAGAACCATGGAGGTTTACCTGATGAGAGGCACCTTATGAGGTGTGCGGGGAGAACCGTGGAGGTTTACCTGATGAGAGGCACCCTATGAGGTGTGTGGGGAGAACCATGGAGGTTTACCTGATGAGAGGCAATCTATGATGTGTGCAGGGAGAACCATGGAGGTTTACCTGATGAGAGGCACCCTCCGAGGTGTACAGGGAGAACCATGGGGGTTTACCTGATGAGAGACGCCCTATGAGGTGTGCGGGGAGAACCGTAGAGGTTTACCTGATGAGAGGCACCCTATGAGGTGTGCGGGGAGAACCATGGAGGTTTACCTGATGAGAGGCAATCTATGAGGTGTGCGGGGAGAACCATGGATGTTCACCTGATGAGAGGCAATCTATGAGGTGTGCGGGGAGAACCATGGAGGTTTACCTGATGAGAGACACCCTATGAGGTGTGCGGGGAGAACCATGGAGGTTTACCTGATGAGAGGCACCCTATGAGGTGTGTGGAGGTTTACCTGATGAGAGAGAGGTGTGCAGGGAGAACCATGGAGGTTTACCTGATGAGAGGCACCCTATGAGGTGTGCGGGGAGAACCATGGAGGTTTACCTGATGAGAGGCAATCTATGAGGTGTGCGGGGAGAACCATGGAGGTTTACCTGATGAGAGACACCCTATGAGGTGTGCGGGGAGAACCATGGAGGTTTACCTGATGAGAGGCAACCTATGATGTGTGCAGGGAGAACCATGGAGGTTTACCTGATGAGAGGCAACCTATGATGTGTGCAGGGAGAACCATGGAGGTTTACCTGATGAGAGGCAATCTATGAGGTGTGCGGGGAGAACCATGGAGGTTTACCTGATGAGAGGCACCCTATGAGGTGTGTGGGGAGAACCATGGAGGTTTACCTGATGAGAGGCAATCTATGAGGTGTACAGGGAGAACCATGGAGGTTTACCTGATGAGAGGCACCCTATGATTTGTGCGGGGAGAACCATGGAGGTTTACCTGATGAGAGGCAACCTATGAGGTGTGCAGGGAGAACCATGGAGGTTTACCTGATGAGAGGCACCCTATGAGTTGTGCGGGGAGAACCATGGAGGTTTACCTGATGAGAGGCAACCTATGAGGTGTGCAGGGAGAACCATGGAGGTTTACCTGATGAGAGGCAACCTATGATGTGTGCAGGGAGAACCATGGAGGTTTACCTGATGAGAGGCAATCTATGAGGTGTGCGGGGAGAACCATGGAGGTTTACCTGATGAGAGGCACCTATGAGGTGTGCAGGGGAGAACCATGGAGGTTTACCTGATGAGAGGCACCTATGAGGTGTGTGGGGAGAACCATGGAGGTTTACCTGATGAGAGGCACCCTATGAGGTGTGTGGGGAGAACCATGGAGGTTTACCTGATGAGAGGCACCGTATGAGGTGTGTGGGGAGAACCATGGAGGTTTACCTGATGAGAGGCAACCTATGATGTGTGCAGGGAGAACCATGGAGGTTTACCTGATGAGAGGCAATCTATGAGGTGTGCGGGGAGAACCATGGAGGTTTACCTGATGAGAGGCACCTTCCGAGGTGTACAGGGAGAACCATGGAGGTTTACCTGATGAGAGGCACCCTATGAGGTGTGCGGGGAGAACCATGGAGGTTTACCTGATGAGAGGCACCCTATGAGGTGTGCGGGGAGAACCATGGAGGTTTACCTGATGAGAGGCAACCTAAGAGTTGAGACGCGTGTGCCCTGGAGGTTTACCTGATGAGAGGCACCTATGAGGTGTGCGGGGAGAACCATGGAGGTTTACCTGATGAGAGGCACCCTATGAGGTGTGCACCCTATGGGGAGAACCATGGAGGTTTACCTGATGAGAGGCAACCTATGAGGTGTGCAGGGAGAACCATGGAGGTTTACCTGATGAGAAGCACCCTCCGAGGTGTACAGGGAGAACCATGGAGGTTTACCTGATGAGAGACACCCTATGAGGTGTGCGGGGAGAACCATGGAGGTTTACCTGATGAGAGGCAATCTATGAGGTGTGCAGGGAGAACCATGGAGGTTTACCTGATGAGAGGCACCCTATGAGGTGTGCGGGGAGAACCATGGAGGTTTACCTGATGAGAGGCAATCTATGAGGTGTGCAGGGAGAACCATGGAGGTTTACCTGATGAGAGGCAACCTATGAGGTGTGCAGGGAGAACCATGGAGGTTTACCTGATGAGAGGCACCCTATGAGATGTGCGGGGAGAACCATGGAGGTTTACCTGATGAGAGGCACCCTATGAGGTGTGCGGGGAGAACCATGGAGGTTTACCTGATGAGAGGCACCCTATGAGGTGTGTGGGGAGAACCATGGAGGTTTACCTGATGAGAGGCACCCTATGAGGTGTGCGGGGAGAACCATGGAGGTTTACCTGATGAGAGGCACCCTATGAGGTGTGCGGGGAGAACCATGGAGGTTTACCTGATGAGAGGCACCCTATGAGGTGTGCGGGGAGAACCATGGAGGTTTACCTGATGAGAGGCAACCTATGAGGTGTGCAGGGAGAACCATGGAGGTTTACCTGATGAGAGGCACCCTATGAGGTGTGCGGGGAGAACCATGGAGGTTTACCTGATGAGAGGCACCCTATGAGGTGTGCGGGGAGAACCATGGAGGTTTACCTGATGAGAGGCACCCTATGAGATATGCGGGGAGAACCATGGAGGTTTACCTGATGAGAGGCACCCTATGAGTTGTGCGGGGAGAACCATGGAGGTTTACCTGATGAGAGGCAACCTATGAGGTGTGCAGGGAGAACCATGGAGGTTTACCTGATGAGAGGCACCTTCCGAGGTGTACAGGGAGAACCATGGAGGTTTACCTGATGAGAGGCACCCTATGAGATATGCGGGGAGAACCATGGAGGTTTACCTGATGAGAGGCAATCTATGAGGTGTGCGGGGAGAACCATGGAGGTTTACCTGATGAGAGGCACCCTATGAGGTGTGCGGGGAGAACCATGGAGGTTTACCTGATGAGAGGCACCCTATGAGATATGCGGGGAGAACCATGGAGGTTTACCTGATGAGAGGCACCCTATGAGGTGTGCGGGGAGAACCATGGAGGTTTACCTGATGAGAGGCACCCTATGAGGTGTGTGGGGAGAACCATGGAGGTTTACCTGATGAGAGGCAATCTATGAGGTGTGCAGGGAGAACCATGGAGGTTTACCTGATGAGAGGCACCCTATGAGGTGTGCGGGGAGAACCATGGAGGTTTACCTGATGAGAGGCACCCTATGAGGTGTGCGGGGAGAACCATGGAGGTTTACCTGATGAGAGGCACCCTATGAGGTGTGCGGGGAGAACCATGGAGGTTTACTTGATGAGAGGCACCCTATGATGTGTGCGGAGAGAACCATGGAGGTTTACCTGATGAGAGGCACCCTATGAGGTGTGCGGGGAGAACCATGGAGGTTTACCTGATGAGAGGCAACCTATGATGTGTGCAGGGAGAACCATGGAGGTTTACCTGATGAGAGGCACCCTATGAGGTGTGCGGGGAGAACCATGGAGGTTTACCTGATGAGAGACACCCTATGAGGTGTGCGGGGAGAACCATGGAGGTTTACTTGATGAGAGGCACCCTATGAGGTGTGCGGGGAGAACCATGGAGGTTTACCTGATGAGAGGCACCCTATGAGGTGTGCGGGGAGAACCGTGGAGGTTTACCTGATGAGAGACACCCTATAAGGTGTGCGGGGAGAACCGTGGAGGTTTACCTGATGAGAGGCACCCTATGAGGTGTGTGGGGAGAACCGTGGAGGTTTACCTGATCAGAAGCGCTATCTGTGGTGTGAAATAAGCCATAAGACAGGGCAGAAGGTAACAGCGCCACCCAATCTCCTCTCCGGCTGCTCTGAGAAATCCTGTGATCGACACCGGGTTTCGCGCAGGTAGTGGAGCAGGTTTGGTCTTAACTACAACGACAAATGACGTATGAATGGTGCTGAAATATTTAAGCGCTTTGTTTGATAGTATTGTAGAGTTTGGATTATTTCATACAGATTTTAGGTAATTGTTGATTATGGAAATCTGTCGTGCATTTTTACAATTATATGTTTTATTACTAAATACAAATTGGGTTGAAATCGTTAACAGTAAAAAGCATTATATCCTGGCACTATCGGAAACTTGTCAGATAATTGGACACACTGTTGGAATCAGTGGACCAATCGTTGCAAAGGGTGGTGTGACGTGGAGTTTAGAACATTGACAGACTTCCCGGATGCTATAATTTTGACATTTATAGAAAACACGACATTTTTCCCCTACAGGATGTACCAGTCTTTCATTGTATCGTCACCCTAAAGAATTTGCTCTTTCAGATACAATTTTGTTGTGAGTAAAATAACAAGCATTGAAACATTTTTTAATGTAGATACAGCTCAATTCTTCAAAAAAAAATATCAATATTGACATTGGCTTTATAAGTACAATATTACTTTATTGCCGATCTGTTATATAAGGGAGATAACTGAAGGTGTTGACAGATAACCTACTGTATGTACATTACCCTTAATTTGATGGATACTTTACCTGCCCATCCGAGACTGACACCCAGTCCTACACATCCGTACACCAACACGTAAGTCATCACTATTGCCATCCCGGAGAAGATAACGCTAGTGTAGAACTGAAACAGGAAAAAACATTGTTACTACACGTGTAATCCGTTCATTCCCTTATGTTTTCAACCCTTCTTTAAATAACTTTTATCAGCCCATTTCATCTTTTCAACATTCTCTCTATCCTCAGTTCTAATTGGTATTTATTTCTTTGTTTTTTACGCTTAGGTTCACCACTAAATCCAATATTATCAACGCTTTCCGTAGTAACAATGACTATTGGTGAGTTATCTGCGCGGCACATTAACAATTATAAAATATGTTTTACAGTAAGATCTGAAAGAAATAGTGCGAAGTATTAAGAGAAATGTTGATTTCAGTACTATGGTAATACTGTTGATAGTTCCGACTGTTTTCACGAATATTTAATATTTATATTTCAGCTGGAACACGTGATAGATTTATCTAGATATCTAAATTTGCATGTAAAGGTAAAAGGGCGAATTCAAGATGAGATATGCAACCAATGAAATTCTGAGGATAAATTTCTCTTCGTAATGGAAAACGCTGACGATCACAACTGACTATCGACCTAGAAGTCCCAAAATCACGTCCTACCGATTGACGGCCTATTATCTGCCATAGAAAGGCGCTGACGTAATCCACAAAGGCGAGTGACATGGCACCTGGCAGGTACATCACCTGGGCTATGATAGAGAGCGGCATATCCCTGGCCACATAAACCCATATAGACGTCACAGTGTCCACCACTGTAGCGAACAATAAACACGTGTAGGCAGCCATCTTCTGTGTCCTCACTAGTACTGAAAATGGGGTACAACTATCGATTGGTATGCATGGTCATGTTTACGTCTACCGAGTGTGAATTGTCAAGTGTCGTTGTAGTATGATGTGACAAGCGTGCCGCCTATTTATCTCAGATATACCTTGGTACGTCAGTTGTGGGCGAATATTTTATCCACGCCACAGTTGTGTATGTGTATATGGGTAGGGGAAGGGAGGTAACTCGAATTGATTGGTATTAAATTACTGTTTGGTTGAGGTTGAAACTCTTCATATAGATGGGAGAAAAAAAAGTGATAAAGAATCAAATTTTAAAAAGTTTGATAATTTTCCTCTCACATGCAGATAGCGCTTACACCACAATAAGTAAAGCGCTCCACGTGACAAAATCTGCTTCATTTGGATTCCATGTTGAAAGTTTGAAAGTCTGGGGAAAAGACCTTTAGACTCCCACGGAGAAAACATTGTTGTAGTGTTAAACATTATTACATATACAAAAAAAAAAACAAAAACAAAAACAAAAACAAAAATAACCTCCGAGTCATGTACTGAACTCGTGGCAAGATCGAAATATTGATTGTTCGAGTATGTTAAAGAAAAGATCACTGCATCGTTACCTTAAAATATACAGAAACTAAATTCCTAAAACACAAATTATATATCACAGTTGTTTTTTAGTATCGTGCGCCTTTTAGACGAAGATTATTTACAAAACATCATAAACGATACAAATCCTCTCGCAGCTCCACCTCGACTGGTGTTCGATCAGAAAGATGGCTATGTGTGTGAAGTTTGATCAAAATCCTCTTAGGAATGAAAACACTGGAATGCTGATAGGAACATTTGTGAAGGTAGTACCGGTGACCTTGAATTTGACCCTAGCTCTGAAACTTGAACTCGTCCGTGATGATAAAGTCCTTAATATGAATGTGATTTTAAATAAAAATTCGCAAGACCTCAAGAAATAAAGCCACTGCTGACAAGTTTTTCCTAAAAATAGTAACGGTGACCTTGACCTTGGCGCCTTCATTTAGATCTTCGAATTTGTAGATTTTTCGCCGTTGAAGAAAGGTTGGAGCTAAAATTTCAATGTTTAATCATAATACATAGATTCGCCACATTACCTGATCCCGATGATTGAACTGTGAACTTGTCATTCTGGTTTGTTTACGTCCAGACCTATCCTGTCTACAGACAGGTCGAGGCTTATTTAACCACAACATATTACGCGGATACCCAACATAATCGACAAGTAAACTAAGGCGGAATGTTCCTGAAGGGTAAGCGTCCTCTGCTTCATCGATGATGTATGTCAGTCCAAGTAATGTGAAGTTCCTAGTGAGATCAAGGTCAACAACAATGAAACCACAAGACATACTAATGAGCTTCAAACTTCATAACGCACAAGGAAACTTAATATTTACATCATTGTCACGACCTTAAAACTTATCTATAATATTCCTCATCTCACGATATCTTGTCCTGTGTGTTTATCGTCAGCTGTCGATATCTTGTCCTGTGTGTTTATCGTCAGCTGTCGATATCTTGTCCTGTGTGTTTATCGTCAGCTGTTGATATCTTGCATGAAAATCCTGACATCGAATATCTAACCAAATAGGACATTGAAGTACCTGTGTTTAAAATAAATAACGACAAGGGGTCGGACAAAATTTATTATAACTTAAGTAGCGCCCTCTATATACAATAAGATCAATACAACATTCAGCGAACCTAGACTGTAACAATTAGTTATACATGTTTCAAATCTAAACTCTGTTACCGGGCTTGATGTAATTATGCACGTATCTAAAAATACTAATATTTATATTATCATTAAAGTTTCATAACTGATCAAATAAGACCATTCTACTGGTAACAATTTTAATATTCAAAGAAATAATGATAAGCATTCTCATAACCATTTCCACAACTACAATGGAGTCTATTGGTAACGTGAACTCAAACAAGTCGTGATTTAATTGGCCACATCGAAGTCTCAGTTTAGTGTGTAATATATTAGTCCTTCTATCTCCAAAATAAAAGTATATTAGGTATATACTCTGGGATTCGCGTGTCAAGTTTCTTCTGAAAGTTTCTGGTGAAGGTAAAGACCTAGTCTCTTCATCCAGGTCATTCTACATGGGAGACGAGGATATAAAAAGGAGTTGGTAAGAGAAAGTCTGTATTGTGGGATTCTGTAATTATTGTTATTATTGAAAGTTTAGGAGGTAGAAGTGAACAGACCGTTTTTGATTATAAACAAGAAACATTTAAGATGACGGCAGACCGGTGGTAATTTGTTTTTTTCCAATTTCAAAGAATCCATTTCTGAACATGCATCCCACTTTACACTGGTGAAGCAGGAATAGCATGGTCGAGAAATGGAAACAACATCGTGGAGAGCCGCCCCTGTTTTAAGCTGCCTTTCATTTTAAAATGCTGGTGGTCATGTCGGATGGTCAATAAATCATTTTCGTTTGAAGACAAGGCATCACCAATAAGATGAAGGCACCGACAATGTCTTTGTGAACTGCTTTGATAAGTTCTTCCACAAATGCAGCTTCTAATGAAAATAAACAAGTCAGCCAAAGGAAGGACACAATTTGTTCCCATAGCTATATCAATTGTCTTTGGATCTCACCACCAAACTGGACTAAGTTACTACAACAGGTAACCCAAGAATAGGGTCTGCTGTATGCCACTGCATGTTCGTAAAAGGCATACTCTGCAGGTTTTCTTCAGTATCTTCTACTGAGGTGACATTAAGAGACAAAAACAAAATTGCTGTTTCCCATTGCAACACTTAGGATATTGATATCTACCAGTGGTGCAGAATCTCCTACAAGATCATGTACTGCGGGTACATCAGGAAAATCTGCAGAAGTTCTCTTGGCCTTGGTTCCTCGGCTGGCATCTTTACTTGGAGGTTCACATTCAAATAAAGTAATTCTGTCCATAAATTGGCTCTTGTAACAAATTAGGTATACCTAACTACCCTTTAGTTTGTGGTCCACTTGATTATGTTTTTAAGTCAGTTGTTGTTCATCATTTCTGTATCTATGTGGTCAATAGTGACCTTTCACTGCAATATTTTTGTTCCACACAATCAATTGTTTGAAGTTTAGCACCTATCATTTGCATATTTTACATACAAATAATAATGGGTTTGATTGGTAGTAGATAGTCTTGAAATTTCAGGGGAGCATTTAGTCCCTGCTTTGTCTTTGTCCTTTCATGTTCATAGCATAACCTTGCCCACAGTCAAGAAATGATACATACATTGATCATACTAAATCAATGTGTTCTTTACCAATGTTAGGGTCCAACAATCCCTTAATTACAGTTACTGTCCTTTGTTAAAATTTTGTATCTGGAGCAATTTCTAAGTAAGAGAAATTAATCTAAAGAGTCAGTTTAACACTGGGAAGGTAGAAAATTAAATACCACAATTAAAGGTCCTAGATATCAAACATTACACACATTAAAGGTGTTTCCTGTCATATGTGCATGTCATGTGGGCTTTAATGCCTCACTTATATCACATTGCTGTTCTGAATTTCCTGCAATTGTGTTTCTACTCTTTATCATGATGTTTCAAGGGGAAAAATAATGGATACCCAATGAGTATTTCAACAGATCCAATTTACAAAAGTAAACTCGGTTTTTATTTTGATTGTTTATTTTTCTTTCACCTTCAGAATATGCACCATCGCACCATCTCGGTCCCCCATCACACATCTCAGGAAGCATACCTCTTATAACACACAGCATCTCAGTCCCCCTATCACACATCTCGAGGAGCATATCCCTGTAGTTATCAGATCACGATGGAGTGGTTTCCATCATTAAGACATTAACAATCCTCACTAAGGCTGACACAGACCTTCCTTACCTATAACTCTAAAGAGTTTCCAAGGCTGTAACAGTTGTATGTCCAGTAAAACATTTTACACTGTCACATTATAAACTGTCCATGTTGAAGTTTTTCAAGAATATCAATTTATTTAATGTGTTTTAAGGATCAAATCCATTCCCCATAAAGATAATATATTATCCTATCTAAGTGAATCTCCCTTGCATCCAATCATGATCTTTATCATTATAGCAATTAAAGATACCTTTATCGTGGACATCTATCTACATCATTTACATTCAATTCCCATCTCAAATAGCGGACACGATTTATTCAAAACAGTTCTCTAGACTAAATTCTCTGACAAGTTATTATGTTATGTATTCTATATTCATGTCAACTTCCTTCGGAGTAATTTTTCCAGACACGACAGTTTGTTGATGCCACTCTTACTACATAAAAGTATATCTTAAATAGTCCAGCGGACACTTCACCAAGAAGTGACAGTTTTCACTTGGAGCAGGGCTTTTGTGGAACCAAATGTTTTGGTAATTTTCCTTGATTGTTCAGGTTTTCAGATTTTCAGTGGTGAATCGCCTCACCAGGAACTGAAGTTTCCAAACTGAACTCCAGTAACTTTACTTTTCTTAGCACTTTCTGCTGGTTCTGATGATTCTACTGGCCTCTTCCTACAACAATCAAATCAAATCTTTATAACTGGTTCATCATAATTCCCTGGAATTGTTATTAAACCTTATCTAATATCAAATTCATGAAACTTTAACCTCTTCTCGTTGATCATGAATGCTATATTTTTGTAGTATACAATAATATTATATGTATATGGTTGTAGAAAAATATGATTCAATGATCTGTACTCGATGAGGTTAGGAAAAATTTCCAACATACCTAATATTACTATCAGCATGTTTCAAGTCAATTTTAGTATTCAGGGAGATTAAAATGATCAAATTCATGAAAGTCTTTCCATGGTTTTATTTCTGAAAAACATCAGTTATTTGTCACACTAAAGAGAAGGATCTTGTGTGCCAACCATTGGCTGATCCTCCTTGACCTTTGCTTCTCTATTATCTATTGTACTGACAATTTAATAATTAATGAATCCCATCAAACCCAAAATGGCAGCCACCTTATCACAATCTATATGTTGCATGCAATACAGTGGCTGATTTTAGAAGATGTTGCTAAAGTTTTGAAATCTGTTCAGTTGTAATTAGAAACAGCACTAACAAACTGAATTCATCAAAATACAAAATGGCAGCTGGTGGTGTTTGATTGTACTTAAATGTGACATGTAAGACAAGGACTCATATTTCACTTGTCCAGTTCATTTCAAAATGTCCATTCAGCAGTTCTTTTGAAATAATGATTACCAAACTTTGAAAATCAAAATCCAAAATGGCCACTGTCTACCATCTAAACATATGATTAACTAAAATGTGACACTTACATTTTTTTTTCTGAAGAAATTTCTATACAACGAACCACTTAAGGAGTCATTTAATTTAATTAAATAATTACAGGAGAAATTAATAATTCTAGTCACCAAGTACAGAATACTTGTTCTGTGGACCCTTTTATCCAGACTGATTTGTGTATTTTCTCAGGCATTTACTTTCCTTCTTTAGCAAAGAAAATTAGAATTTAGACACCATACACAGTATAAACAATATCCAGTCCGTGTGTACTTCAGAAACCATACTTACTAAATACAACCTTACAGAAATCATATTTTTAAAATTATTGTACCGACTAACAAAATACATGAAAATTGTTCTGAAAGTTGCACTATAACATATATGTTTCAGACTTTTCACTTGAAGAAACAAGTTACAGTATCTTTGTATACTTACAATGTACTTGGGTTAATGTACTTGCCAACACCAGACTTGAAGGCTCTAGGTTTATCAGTAACGACTGGTTTTCCCCGAAGATTTCTTTTTCTTTGTTCCTCTTTCTCATCAACATCTTTCTGCTTCGCACTGTCCCTTTCCTGCTGCAGCTGAATTCACACAGTAAAATGATTAGTATACTTTCAGTTGTTAAACAGTGCCCTCCTTGTGTATTTAGAATCAGTATATTATGGGTTTAATGAGATGTATCTGTAGGGAACAGACACAATGCCATGGTAACATATTTAATGATCTTACACCAGATTTCATAAATTAACATAAAAACTAATTTTACAGTATGGTGAATTTAAAGATCATTATAAAACTTTTCAATATGAGAATTTTACCATTTCATCTGCCTCGTCATATGGGTTGACATAGATGACACATTCCTCTATCTTTATTTCCTCCTGAAACAATAAAATCGATATTTTTCTGTTTTACTCAAAAACCATCAACTGTTAACTTTCAGATTATAACACTTATAGATATATAAACCCTCGATATTTTGGCTAATGAGACAAACAGGGAATACAAAGTATATGAAGTGTTGTTTTTATGTGATTTATCCTGCAACAGTCAGTGTCATTAATGACGTCATGATTATTGTGACGTCAGGTGCTGGCATCATGATTATTGTGATGTCAGGTGCTGGCGTCATGATTATTGTGATGTCAGGTGCAGCCTGAACTGGTATACTAGGTATCAGTGCTTATGATAAAGTGACCTGTATATTTGATGAACAAGGTGATATAACACCAATACCAGAAGTGAATACCAACCTTAGGTCGATCTTTCTTGTCTGTTTCCACTTTTTCCATTTTATCTAATGTATCTAGTCCACCTACCACCCTGAAAAGAACAAATGTAGATAAATTTACACTCATCTCAACTATTTTTCTTGTCCACATTTCACCTGAAGTCTTAAACAAACTCCTTCAAAATCTTTGAATTTTGTGGAGCAAGGACATAAATTTCTTATCATAGTAAATGTGATCTTGTCTTTAATTTTCTTGTATTTAAAAACATATGAGTTTTATGATCTTAGGATAAGAAGTTGAGTCTGATGACACCTAAATTCTGTTTATAGTAGCCCTGCCCCGACCCTACACAGCAGAAACACACATTCACATTCAAACCAGAGGTATTGTTTGTGAACATATACATAAACTTTTATGAAAATATCTAAACTCTACATTTTCACTTGATATGTTTTCTGACACTCGGAGCTTAACCTAACTTCTTAATGTAATGACGTAGACACAGATTGAAAAAGTTCATTTCTATTACTGATTTAGTTCTATTATTACTGCAAGACAAAATTGAAAAATTTTTGCAAATATTTTGAATTTTTTTTTTCATTTTCAAAACATCAAATTTCATTTTAATACTTACTTGCCAAACACAGCATGCTTTCCATCTAAATGATTTGCCGATCGATATGTGAAAAAACTGAAATCACATTTAAAAATCAGTCAGTAAAGTAATAATAATAATTAATCTCATACCACAGCTTCAAAAATCAGGAGTAGGACATTCAAAATTGTAATTTGCACTTTTTACAGCAAAAATATAAGATAAAGATATGATTGGTAGATAAAATGTTAGATATATATGTTGTACGTCTTGTTATATAGAATGGTATCAACTAGTGAAGATATCTAGGGAAAGATAGCTCATAACATACAGGGCATCTAGATCTGTAGTAGGAAAAAAAATAAACTAAAATAAAACTGATGGAATCATGTAAAAGTGTAGTACAGGTGGAAATTGACAAGTAACAAGATACTACAGGTGGAAATTTATACAGGTAACAGTTTAGTGTACAGATGAAAGTTTACTACAGGTAGAAATACACTTGGAATATACAGTACAGGTAGAAACACTGAAGAGTAACAGTACAGTACAGGTAGAAGCATTGACAAGTAACAAGATACTACAGGTGGAAATTTATACAGGTAACAGTACAGTACAGGTAGACATATATATGTTAGGTAATAGTACAGTACAGGTAGACATATATATGTTAGGTAATAGTACAGTACAGGTAGACATATATATGTTAGGTAATAGTACAGTACAGGTAGACATATATATATGTCAGGTAACAGTACAGTACAGGTAGAAATATATATGTCAGGTAACCCATTGTGAAAGTACAGTACCACTGATAACTGAAACTTACAATCTTTACAATAGATAGTGATGGTACAACTTTTTATTGTATCATCGTGATCAAAAGAAACAGGTGAATATGACGTTGACACATGTAGTTTTGTTAAAATGAGGTAAGTGTATCAAAGAGGTGGTTTGACGAGTAACTTACAATTGTGATTTGTTTGTATTTGGTCCACTGTTAGCCATACTCAGTACCCCTCGACCAGTGTGTTTCAAGTTGGGCTTCAGTTCATCTGCAAATGGCTTCCCCCATATTGATTGTCCACCTGTTGTAAACATAATATTAAACTGTATCATTTCAAATGTGATGTTTTAGATTATGCAACATTTTAAAATCAAGATCAAGGCAATTTTGCATTGATGAACACCTGTATGATGATAGCCTGTAACAGGACAAGCATCTGATTAATGTTCTAGGTAATACAGCAACTTATTTAAGGTCAAGTGCTGGCCACATTCATCTTATATAAACATGTATATTCATCCTGTAAAACCAACTTTACTAAATCTTGACATTTACATCTTAAATCATCTAATGAAATCAAGACCAATGAAATAGATATAGGTTTTAAGCTTGTGTTCCCATCCCTTAAGTATTATATGTATATGTGATTGTTGAATATTGAATAAAAATATTGTTAAACTAAGACCAACTTTAAATACTCATCCATTGAAATCAATGCTTAATAAATCTTGACCTTAATTGAATCATCCAATGAAATCAATGCTTACTTATTCTTTACCTTGTGATAAATAATTATCGAATAAAGGAGAGTGTTAAAGTCAAAATCTTGAAATCAAAATACATATTAATTTTTCTAAACATTTACAAATTTACAGAGATACAGGTTATGGATGCTGTCAGAAACCAAGTACATTTAAACAAGAGATAGGTAAACATACTTGGTTCCCATCAGAAGAATTTTTTAGTTATCTGTTAGACTTTCCCTTCCTTTTTTGTGTTTTCTTTATCTAATAGGTAAATACACAAATGAAATTTTCTGCAGACACGTAAACACCTACCAAGTCCAGTACCTTCTGGATCACCTCCCTGTATCTGTAATACAAAAACAAGAATGGTGATTTTAGAATTTGTTATAAGCTGAAATTAAGGACAAATCACATTTTATATGTGGAAAAAAGTAGTCGTTGTAATGGCAGATGCATAGATATCATTTATAACTCTTGTTAATACCGGCTACAATATACCACTTGGGTACAGATAATGTAACCCTTGTAAGTACTAGCCGCGATATACCATTTGGCTAGAGATAAGTTTCTTGAACCACAAGAATACAGGTATGAATGGTGAATTTTGTATATGGTCTGTCCGTGACCTTGCCATACTCACAATGAAGTTGCGTATGGATCGATGGAATACAGTTCCAGTGTAGTAGCCACTAGCACAGAGCTTCAGGAAGTTGTGACATGTCCTTGGCACCTAACAAAGACAACCAATAACTTTAATGAAGTGACATTTTACCAATATTACAGTGTCTAGCGTAATTCAAGTTTGTAAATTATGACGTTACTAACAGACTACATCATTGTAACCTGTGTATCATATGACTTCAACTGTAAATAACATGCATATTTGATAGGTAGAAATAGTATATACCGGTAAGTCTGGTATTTTGAGAAGTTACTCAGTTCTGAGGATGGCATAACTAGTCTGCCGAAACATGTCAACTATTCAAACCGTTTTAATTCTTCCTACGGGTGTTGTCTGGGCCTCTATATTTGCTATTTAAACATCATTGAACCAGACCCCTGTATTCCACTAGGAACCCATCCTAGGAAGACTGCCGATATTACTGAATCTACAAGACCTGACGCTGGGTCTTTTTTTCTGTAATATTACAAAATGTTCTGAATTTTGAATTGCAAATTTAGATAACCAACATTAACTTGACACTCAATCAGACTTACAACTCTGTACTTTGAATGACATACATTTGATGATTTGAACTTTCTTCTATATAAAGGATAATAGGACTAGGTTGATAATAAATGGTATGAAATCTACCAAATATCCAGCTTAGCATAAATTACCATCACCATTCCTTAACTGAAGCCTTACCTGGTGACAGTAAAGTTCTATGTTCAGTTCACCCAAATTGGTCACAATCTTCAGATAACCTTTCTTTTTCACCCTCTCATATCGCAGTAGGTCTTCATCAATAATGGCTGACAGAGAAAAACAGAATGCCATTATCTTAAGATTTGTAGAACCAATGTCATTCTTCTTGTAAAGATAGCGCAGGTTTCGTTATCCCTTGCTTGGATACCTCCAGGTATGCAGTACAATTAAAGGATAGTAGGAACTAAAAGGTAAGAATCAATCACAACAAGCTCAGGATAATGAAATCAGTAACTATCACTTATGTCTACCAGTTTTGTTCGAACATGTGGGCTTCTTCAGGACCTTGAGAAACCCACATGTTCAGGCAAAACCAGTAGACATAAGTAATAAAGATACTAACTGAGCTTGTTGTGATTGACTATTACGTTTTAGTATGTTATCATTGTTTGATTCTATATAGCAGCAACAGATGTTGAAAACGCTTCACTCCTTGTATAGATAAGGAGGTCTCTAATACCTGGTTTGTCAGAGGTAGCAATAGCCAAGTGGTAACGGTGGTTTTATCTGACGGAAGAGTCAACCGGCAAAAATCTGACCTACAATGTGACCACTAATTTCTAAGTGCGGGGTAAGGTTAGAAACTGGTTCTGGTTTGTCAGAGATACCTGGATGTGATAAATCCAAAGTGTGGGGATATATGGCAGATTTCACTTGTGCCTGGTAATTGTTAAGAAATGAAAAAGGCCTTAGTAAACAGATAGAGTCACAAATTCAAGGAAATCTGACAGGTAAACCTAACATCTTAAGGACAAGGAAAACATATTTTTCACAAGACAAACCTGCTTCATGTGAAGTAGCTGGTGCCATGGCAGTTGAGGTAAAGGACGCTGCTACCCGTCCTGTGGAGTAGTGAGCCTGAAAATAGACAAAGGATTGTATAATGACACATCATATAATATCACAGGCCAGATCAGTTTAAACTTCATAATGACCATGAATTCGACCAATATTTTAAAACAGTAGGCTTACAACTGTCAAACTGACCATTGTGGCTATTTATCCTCATTTGTCTGCTAATTTTAATATTCTCCTCATTACAAATCAGCTATTAACATTCATTTGTTACATATACCATACCATGAAAAGTTTTCAATGATCATGATCTCTAATCTATCAGTGTCTTAGGTATGATTGGATCAGAGCATACATGCATACAGAAATCACACTTACTCTTATAACTGTGATCTAGGGATATCCTAGGATCATTTGAAAGCTTGAATCAAGTCATTCATCAATAACTAGTATACATATACTTACAGCATTTAATGAGTCAGCCATGGGCTTCTCTTCTGGTGTCTTTTCCTGAAAAATTAGAAAAATATGAATTTTTAGGTATCCAATGAAACTACTTTTGTAAACATCCTCTTATTTCTCACATTGAAGATTCCTCTCGAGTTGTGTTCAATTGGCCTTAATTTACTTTCCCCTTCAACATTACATGTGTCCTCTATTGTTTAGTAGAACCCTCTAGCTACAAAATATTGCAAAAGTCGTCTCCCTTGCCTACCATGGGTTTATATTGTCTTTCAAGTTCATCTAATGCCTCCGCAGTTTCAGCATTAAGGGCTTTCAGATGGTAACGTGGATTCTTCTTTGCAATTTCTTCATCTGTAAAAGGTTCATTCATTGTTTAATGCCCATCGATACGAATACTTTACTTAAAATAAAATTTTCAGTGAGATACTATATTTTTTGTGTATATAATACTTGCATCTATGAACAAAATTCATAGTTAAAAAGTTTTTATAGGAAACATTGACTTAGTGTAATTGAATTAGAAGTAACTTATACAAAGTAACTTCTTTTACTAACGTTATCTTCAGTTTATAGAGTTACAAGTTACATACCTTCATCACCAACCTTGAGATTATGTTTGAGATGGTGAAATGAACTGATGTTGAACTTTTCAAGATTTGTCGGGTCCTATAATAATTAAAGATCCATGTCAAAAATTTTCACAAATGAAATGTCCATGATAAAGTACAAATTTTTGTGAACTCATTGTTTTTTTTTCTCTAAAAACAAAAGAATAGCTGACATTTGTCATTGGTCTTTAAAGCATAGCAATGACAGTATTTACGAAGATGAGAATAAAGAAATGAAATAAAGAGTGTTATTACAATGTAAGAAGGAATAAGTGAGTATAGATAAAATTGTCTTCTGCCTCCTAGAATTTTCTACACTAAGTAATGATGACTTTGGTCAATACCTGGAAATTATAATTAACAAACACTTCTACAAATGTCACAAAGGTTCTCAATATCACTTATGAAATAAGGCTGCTACAGGAATTAGTAAAACTGTTAATAATCAGTGGTACCTGTATTGTTATGATGTCTGATCTTGTAAATTCCTCATCTGTCACAAGATCTCTGTAATACTTGGGTTTGATGTTCAGTCTTTCAATTGCCTGTCACAGAAACCATGGCAACAATTACTATAATCAACACAATATGTACATCACAGAAACCATGGCAACAATCACTATGATCAACACAGTATGTACATCACAGAAACCATGGCAACAATTACTATGATCAACACAGTATGTACATCACAGAAACCATGGCAACAATCACTATGATCAACACAGTATGTACATCACAGAAACCATGGCAACAATTACTATGATCAACACAGTATGTCCATCACAGAAACCATGGCAACAATCACTATGGTCAACACAGTATGTACATCACAGAAACCATGGTAACAATTACTATAATCAACACAGTATGTACATCACAGAAACCATGGCAACAATCACTCTAATCAACACAGTATGTACATCACAGAAACCATGGTAACAATTACTATAATCAACACAGTATGTACATCACAGAAACCATGGCAACAATCACTCTAATCAACACAGTATGTACATCACAGAAACCATGGTAACAATTACTATAATCAACACAGTATGTACATCACAGAAACCATGGCAACAATCACTCTAATCAACACAGTATGTACATCACAGAAACCATGGAAACAAACACAATACTCAAAATGATATATGACATCACAGAAAGAATGCAATGTTGTTTCGAACTATAAAGCACACATTGATCTACGACTAAAATCACCTTTATCTTATGGTCAATAACACAGTAAATAACAAATCACCTTTATCTTATGGTCAATAACACAATAAATAACAAATCACCTTTATCTTATGGTTAATAACACAGTAAATAACAAACTCTGTACAAACATCACATCATACATTATATCCAGGCTTCATGGACATGTGTAAACAGCACACAAATATGTGTCTGAATTGATTTTTTCATTTTATCATTTAATGATTTTTAGAATTGAACTGATTTAGATATAAAAAGACAACTTCAACATAACAAATTTCATGGTTTTCAGGTGCTTACCTCATGAGCAAATACATTGCCACTCGTCCTTATCGCAGATATGTGTGTGTTTTCATTGAAAATTTTAAATGTCACTGGGCAATGGTATTTTCCTGATGAGAGAAAAAAAAAACATTTTTTATGAAAGGAGTAAAAAGTTTTGAATTTTGGTGCTGTGAATGTTCCATTCATTTTTTGTACATACAAAATATATCATAATCATTCAAAATAGAACCAAGAAGAGCTCATATAACTGATATCCAATAAACGTTACACAGTATTGTCATTACCAAGAGATAAAGACAATGATAATTACATCATGACTGAGCTTTAATTTTGACCTTAGCTATAAAATATTTATACTGCTTTTCTGTTGATGGCTAGGCTAGCTGGCTGCAACATGTAAACCACAAATAAATCCACAGAAATCAGATGCAGAAATTTGATTTATGTCATTTTTATTATACAGTATTGTTCATAAATCTGGCTTCAGATGCTGGTTCTCTTCTTTTTCTTCATTCTATTCCCATATCTATAGGGTTCTTTACACCACTAGGTATCCCTATGGAAACACACCACTAGGTATCCCCATGGAAACACACCACTAGGTATCCCTATGGAAATACACCACTAGGTATCCCCATGGAAACACACCACTAGGTATCCCCATGAAAAAACACCAGTAGGTATCCCTGTGAAAATACACCAGTAGGTATCCCTGTGAAAATACACCAGTAGGTATCCCCATGAAAGTACACAACTAGGTGTCCCCATGAAAGTACACCACTAGGTATCCCCATGAAAATACACCACTAGGTATCCCTATGGAAACACACCACTAGGTATCCCCATGAAAACACACCACTAGGTATCCCCATGGAAACACACCACTAGGTATCCCCATGAAAACACACCACTAGGTATCCCCATGGAAACACACCACTAGGTATCCCTATGGACACAACTATGTGTATCCCCATGAAACACACCACTAGGTATCCCCATGGAAAATACCCCATGGAAAAACACCACTAGGTATCCCTATGGAAACACACCACTAGGTATCCCCATGAAAATACACCACTAGGTATCCCTATGGAAACACACCACTAGGTATCCCCATGAAAACACACCACTAGGTATCCCCATGAAAAAACACCAGTAAGTATCCCTGTGAAAATACACCACTAGGTATCCCCATGAAAATACACCACTCCGTATCCCCCTCTCTTGTCAACAGGTTACACATTTGAGGGATTTGTAAACTTTACCTACCTTCAGAATTTTTGCTGAAATTGAGTTTTATTAGCTGTTTGGCAGTCATTTTCTGAAAGAAAAAATCTCTGTAATGCATTTGCTCACTTTCGAACTTAAACTGTGTACCAGCATATTGAATTCATGTTTGTCACAGTCAACAACGAAAAGTCAGAACATGTACATAGTAACTCAAAACATTGTTATAATATCTTCGAAAAAATCAAAACTATTTTATTCCACTAGAAAATTTAAGATTAATTGTCAGTATAAAAAAAAATGAAAAATTACATCTTTCTTTGATAGGAAGTTTCAGATTATTTCTTCATATATATTGTCAAGTTACCAGGTAATACCACTTTATCAACAAAGTTATTCTGATTTACCTCCCCTGTGACTGGACTAATGCCGTACTTCTTCAGAAAGGGAACAATGTTCCTATCAACAAAACCAAAATAAATGTTCAGAAATAATCATAGTTAACAATGTGTTACAACATTTTTCATTCCTCACTACTACAGTCACAGAGAGAACTGGAGTGTTGTTTGTCAGTCTGGGACTAAAGGTTAGTATTGTGCTTGTCTTTCTGGAACTAAAGATGTGTAAAATGCATTCAGTTCATCTGTATGTGATGAGAAGTTTGTATTCCATATATCTGCCTGGAACCAAAGCCTTACATTCTGTTTGTCAGTCTGTGACAAAAGGTTTGTATGCTGCTCATCTGTTTTAAACTATAGGTTTGTATTCTGCTTGTCTGTCGGAACTATATGTTTGTATTCTGTTTGATCGTCTGGGACTAAAGGTTTGTATTTTGTCTGTCTGGAACTACACATATATATTCTATTCATTTCTCTGGGACTAAAGGTTTAATTTTTTTTTCTGTTTGGAACTATAGGTTTGTATTCTGTTTGTTTGTCTGGCACAAACATAACTTAGTCTATATTCTGTTTATCTGTCCAGGACTTTAGACTTATATTCTTTTTGTCTGTCTGGGACTAAAGATTTCTATTCTTATTATCTGTCTGGGACTTAAAGAATGTAGTCTGTCTGTCTGTATGTCTGTCTGTCTGTGTGTCTATCTCTTGACACTTGTATACCAATATCTCTTTTTATGTTGATGAAGTATAACAAACCAATATAAGTATGGTCCATGTTCCACTATGATGTGTTGATAGTTCTGACATTTTGATCAATTTGAAGTAGAATTTTTAGAATTTGTCCACATGTAATATAAGAGGAACAAAACAACATTAGCTGCATTGTTATTTTTACCTTGCTTTTCTTTAGGGGAGGATGGGGAGAGGAGCTGAGAGAAGAGATTTATATTGGGTAGTGTTAGGGTTTGTGCCAGGACCACCATTATGGCTATTACACATCAAAAATTCTAATCTGATCTCAAGCAATAGTACTTAATCATTTATATAAATATTCTTACATTAGATCAAATATTATTCCTTCTTTTGTGCAAAGTGGATTTTCAAATGGCTGCATGGACAGACTGAAAGATGAAAAGAAAACTTAGTTATTCTAGTTACAGACTTGGATACTGGAAAATACAAAATATACAGTATATATGCATACTCTACATAAATAGAGTACTACAAAGGCAGCACAGTTACAGTTGTAGAAAACCAAACAGTGTTTAGAATGTGTTTCTAAACAATTATCATATTGGTCAAGTATGGTGGTTAAACACTTCACTGTAATTGTCTTTAATTAGTTACACTGATGTAAGATTTATAAATAACATATGTAAAACTTCAAGCAGACTGAGAATACAGCAACAAATATCAGGAACTATTTCATCTTACATCAGTACACTGCATCATGAGAGGAAAAATGAGTCCTCTAGTAATGAAGAATTGACTTCAATTATAGTCAAGTTTTAAAAATATGTATATTATTCACCTGCAGCAGGAGAAAGGAAGTCGTCTGAATCGCGACTTTTCTCCCAGGGACTTGTCTCCCTTGTAACCACCATATGTTGTCTTCCATTCTGTAGTGGTCAGATAACTATGGATACAAAAATAAACAAGAACACAATGTGTTAATAATATAACAAAGGAGTCAGTCTTTATAAAACAAATCAACCCCAGATTTATTGTATGTGGAGAAACATGTAAAATAAATTTAACAGAACTAACATATTTTCATCTTACCTTTAAAGGGTGACATATATAAAGCAACAAACAGAAAGTGCTCCATTGGATATTCACCATATTCATATAAGTTATAAACAGAAACCTTCATTCCCAGTAGCTACCAACCATTCCAAGAAAAACAAATATATGATCTGGCATACAAGTATGTCTTCTTCCTCAAATTTCCTAATTGTGAATCTTCCTTAGATTTATATTAAAGAACAGACATTTCAGTAACCATTTGAAACATGTTATCCTGATACAATCTGACGATTTATTTTTTCTTTGAAATAGAAAAGACTAAAATATGCATCTTCCAAAACTGGTTTTAGTTATTACAAAACTTTTGTTCAATAACATTTTTAAGACATTCCAGTTTTCAATAGTAAAAGTCTCTCATCATCAATCGTGTGTCAACAGAAGACATATTCTTTGGTAATTTATCACAGAAAGGAAGATACTGTCTCCATCTTCATTGAAAACTATTTGTCAAAGTCACATATCAGTATTACCATCAGTCACGATCGAGACAGATTTAAATTTACATCAAATCTGTTAAACACTCCCAGTGCACTGGAAGGAGATTAAAATACTTCATCATCATTTGTGAGGTAATAACCGTAGAGTAAAATCTGATCGTACAGGCCTAGGTAAATTTTGTATTTGCTGTTGGAAATTCCATTAAGCTTACAGTTTTTCAAAGAGGGTTAATGAAATGAACTATTAGACCTAAGCAGACCAATACTAACAAACCATGAAAAAGATCGACGATTCGTGTCGATCTATATTTTCAAAAGTTTATTAATAAAAAAAAAGGAAGGGGAAATAAAAACGTTTGGAAACTAAATTATTTGTCAAGTCTACAAGTCATTTTCATGAAGTTCGTCTCCTGTAGCCAAGCAGTGTTTATGGTATATGCTGGGAGTGAATGATAGTCAGTTCTAGTCCCAGTGTTTAATTGATCATTATCTAGTCAAGGTATCTGAAGTAAACATTCACAGAAAACCTACAGTTTATCTTTCTGATGCTGTTTCTTTCCCATCGCTACTTCTGTGGTAGTTGCCGGAAGTAAACACAGGATCGTGATTTAGATTCCGGGCTGATTCTGCTAAAATAATCTCATTGGCTGAAATTTCATATGTGTTTTATTTTTAGAAAAGCACATGTTGACGAACATATAATAGTTAATGCGACTCCGCCACGCGACACGAGGAAAATGAAAATGTTGATAACTGCTAATCAAATTCAAACGTCATAATTTGATACAAAATATAAAAGGAAATGGTCTCCAACAAGATAGAAATAAATTTGTAATTCTGTTTAAAACGTTTCATTTGAAAAATTGTTCAATATAATCTGGTTAATTGATGCATTCCCCCAAGCTAACCAATACCCTAGTAAGATGAAAATTGATGGTATAACAATAAATATTTAATGAAGGTAATAAATACAGTTGACAATCAAAGCTTTAATTTTATCATCTAGTTCTAGCTATGAAATCATATAAATATATTACCGATATGCAAGATCAACATTTTAGTATAACAATCACAAGTTACAGATGATATATCATCATTTATCCTCCCAGTCAAATTAATGGCTTTATATGCCAAAACTGAATTACCAAAACAGCAGTATAGATAAATGACACCTTGTTAATTAGCACTGTATAAATAGGTTTTAGTAGTAGATGCAGTATGTACCTGTTGATGAATGGAACTACAGCTCCTAAGTCTTACAGAAAGAGCTATAAAAAAAAAAAAAAAAAAAATCTAGAAACTTTGGTTGATCAAAATTGGCTTATCATAATAATATGTATGTTGAACAAATGTTGAATTCTGAAATCAATCAAATTGATAATTTAGTATTTAGGATATAATTTGAAAAAAAATTGAATACATACAAGATCTTATAAGTGTTTTCATATGAGGGAAACATGTCTATATCTCTTCCTGATACATATATCTTTCTTTTAGTAGTTCTCCTTCTATCTTTTATTAATATGTAACACAATTAATAAATTCAGATTTTTTGAGAATTTGTGTAACTGTGGTAGGTTGATCAGTATACATGCCCTCTGATTTTAAGTCTCCATCCTATTTTTAAGATTGTCTACTTTCTTAGAAAGGGAGAAGTTTAGAAATTGTGAAGCAACAACATAAAATAACAAGAGATCTATAGGGCCTGTATCTCTCACCAGTTAAAATTGATTCCTTTTGACCCAAGGATGCTTAAGAAAAGACCCAATTTGGTCATAATCCAATCATTCCTAAAGGAGGAATATGATTTTAAAGAATTTGCTCTATTTTCCATGTTGGGTCACGATTCTCCCACCTAAGAAGACTGAGAACCTTCGTTATACAAAATTGATTTCCTTTCACCTAAGAATGCTTCAGACCAAAAAGGGGCAAATTTCAAGCATTCTCATAGGAGAAGGATTGAATAGAATTTGGTCTATTTCCCCTATTGAGCCTCTTCCCTCCTGCCTCAGGAGGCTGAGACCTACTTTTTATTTAATATTAATTCCCCATAACCTAAGAATGCTTCAAGCTAAATTTGGGCAACATTCAATCATTCTTACAAGGGTAGGATTTTCCAATTTCCTCTATTGGGCGTTGCCCTTCACACACTAGGGGGCAGAGACCCACTTTTGATACAAAATTGATTCCCCTTCACCCAACAATGCTTCAGATCAAATTTGGGCAAAATTAAATCATTCCTACAAGCAATCATACCTACAAGAGGAGTAGGATTTTAAAGAATTTTCACTATTTCCCTTATTGGGCCCTGTCCTTTCTGCCCCAGGGGCCAAGACACATTGTTGATACAAAATTGATTCTCTTTACCCTAAGAATGCTTCTGACCAAATTGGGGCAAAATCCAATCATTCCTACAAAAGGACTAGGGTTTTCCAATTTCTCCTTTTGGGCCTGAACACAACATTTATACAAAATTTGTTATCTTCCCTCCAAGGATGCTTCTGACCAAGTTTAGGCGAAATCCTGTAAGTCATTTATGACTAGTAGTGATTTTGACAAAAAAGTTGACGGACAGAAAGACAGACAACAGACGCTGTGGTATGCCATAAAATCACTTGGCACTTTAGGGCAGGTGAGCTAATAATACTTTATTGTTAATAAATCAAAATAAAAAAAAAACAAAATTTTATATAATGTAATTTTCTGTATTTTATTAACAAATTGTCTGGTAACAATATAGGTTCATCACACATCTCTCACACAGAAACATATAAGCAGTGTAATCACAGCAGTCTGATGTCCCTTCACAATCCGTTATATGATGCCATAACCTAATTGGTCATAAAGACACCTGTTCGATATAATCATAGGTCGGCACATCAGAAATCACAGACTTGTGTGCCCAAGTATCAAAGAATTATAAAACTACAATCAAAATTCACAAATAAATATGCTGAAATTTGAGATCCTCTACCTGTTTCATGATCTAGCTATTTTTTGAAACTTCATTTATCAACATCAATGATAGTGCTAGCCTTTGTAGGAAGAATTCAACAAAAGTATAGGCTATATATAGCCTATTAGGAGATCTGTAGAGATCACAAAGAAACCATTAAATGAAAACTAACCTTCAGACTGTAAAACTGGCACTTTCAGTTAGGTATAAAAATTGAAGGCCCAAGTAATGCATGCACCAACAATGCCAACAATGAGGTTTCAAAATATTATTACACCACAAAGGGTACACCACAGAGGTTACACCACACAGGCTATCGACGGAGGAGGCTGCACCATATAGGCTACACCAAACAGGCAACACCAAAGGCTACACCATACCATGGAGGCTACACCACACCATGGAGGCTACATCACAAAGCCAACATCACAGGCAACACCACAAGCTACACCATATACCATATAGGCTACATCACACAGGCAACACCACAGGCTACACCATATACCATGTAGGATACATCACACAGGCAACACCACAGGCTACACCATACCATGAAGGCCTCACCACACAGACTACACCACACAGGCTACACCATACCATGGAGGCTATAGCACAAATGCTATACCATGCAGGCTATACCACTGAGCTTGAGGCTCCACTACTACACCATGCAAACTACACCACAGAGGTTACACTATAGAGACTAGATGACAGAGACTACACCACAAAAGGCACACCACAAAAGGTACAGATACACCATGGAGGTTACACCATTGATACTACACCATACAGGGCACACCATAGACGATAAACCATGGGGGTTACACCATGGACACTACACCATACAGGGCACACCATAGATGATACACCATGGGGTTACACCATGGATACTACACCATACAGGGCACACCATAGACAATACACCATGGATACTACACCATACAGAGCACACCATAGACGATACACCATGGAGGTTACACCATGGATACTACACCATACAGGGCACACCATAGACGATACACCATAGAGGTTACACCATGGATACTACACCATACAGGGCACACCATAGACGATAAACCATGGGGGTTACACCATGGATACTACACCATGCAGGGCACACCATAGACGATACACCATGGAGGTTACACCATGGATACTACACCATACAGGGCACACCATAGACGATAAACCATGGGGGTTACACCATGGATACTACACCATACAGGGCACACCATAGACGATACACCATGGAGGTTACACCATGGATACTACACCATACAGGGCACACCATAGACGATAAACCATGGGGGTTACACCATGGATACTACACCATACAGGGCACACCATAGACGATAAACCATGGGGGTTACACCATGTATACTACACCATACAGGGCACACCATAGACGATAAACCATGGGGGTTACACCATGGATACTACACCATACAGGGCACACCATAGAGGATAAACCATGGGGGTTACACCATGTATACTACACCATACAGGGCACACCATAGACGATACACCTCTTCAGCAAGCTTTACAAGTATCACATTCTTTTCCTAGTAGAACTATGTACATTTCCCCGTACTGATAATTGAACAAAAACCTGACATGATGGCTGATAATGGTTCAAAACCTGTGATATAATTTCTGATTTCTTCTGCAGTCATGGTGTTTTGGTCTTTTGATTGCTTCTTCAAGTTTCAAAAAATATAAATAATGTTCCGACATGTCTTTTTATTCCTGTTTCAGTTGTGTCATGAAAATGACATATCAGACTTTGATGTGGATTTTGTTTCGCGGGGCTGGTTCCAGTTTTCTAGACCTTTTGGTAGTGAGATATCTTCATCCATAGACCCAGTACCTTCTACAAACTCCTCGTAGGTTGACTTTTCTGAGAAAGGCCTCTTGCCTAAAACTGCCTCCATATCAGTCTTGTCTATCTTTTCCTTTTCCAGTAGTAACACAGCAACCTGTAATTGGTATTTAACACAGAGATATCTATGTTGTTACAGTGGTCATTTTATAATTTTATAATGAATCTACAATTAGTGTTATATAATACATGTAATATAAAACGTATAGTGTAATACAGAAAAATTGTCTAACAGGAAGGAGTTTCATTGATATATCAACGTCCTCACATCTCCATATCAAACAACAGAGAACACTTGTTGTGTTCATATCCTAGCATGGTGGGAAGAATTAAAAAATGTTAAGCTTGTTCAAATGAATGACCTTGAGTAAGTATTAAGGTAACTTGTCTTAAATGTCTACTAAACCAAGGATCTGTATTTGGCCAATGATCCTTTCCAATTGTACTTGACGTTCACATTAAGATGTGTAAAAAGTGAACTGTAGTTCTAACAGGCCTCTTACAGCAATTCCAGGGCCTGGTTATGAGTAAGAAACAATAGGGCCAATTCATAGTCACATGTCTCACATTTGGCCTCTAGCTGATTTGCTATTTTATTACAGAAACAGTAGGGCCAAATCATAGTCACACGTCTCACACTTAACTCACCTTCTCTATTAGATCCTTTTTTTCAGTTAGCAGATCCATAGTACGATCATAGCATTTGGCTACAAGATTTCTAACCTCCTCATCAATAAGTTCAGCCATGTCCTCACCATAGGCTTTGTGGAACGATCCCTCCTGCTGGCCATAGCCTACCTGTCCTATTTTATCATTCATACCTAAAAGGGTTACCTACAAAGGAAAAGTGTCAAAATCACAAATGGTATGGGAGGGAGTTTAGAACAATAGAGAAGTGTTAACAACAATATATTCTGTATTAGTGACAATGTATCCTGTGTAAGTGACAATGTTTCCTGTGTTAGTGACAATGTACCATGTGTTAGTGACAATGTATCCCGTGTTAGTGACAATGTATCCTGTGTTAGTGACAATGTATCCTCTGTTAGTGACAATGTTTCCTGAGTTAGTGACAATGTATCCTGTGTTAGTGACAATGTACCATGTGTTAGTGACAATGTATCCTGTGTTAGTGACAATGTATCATGTGTTAGTGACAATGTATCATGTGTTAGTGACAATGTATCCTGTGTTAGTGACAATGTATCCTGTGTTAGTGACAATGTATCCTGTGTTAGTGACAATGTACCATGTGTTAGTGACAATGTATCCTGTGTAAGTGACAATGTATCCTCTGTAAGTGACAATGTTTCCTGAGTTAGTGACAATGTATCCTGTGTTAGTGACAATGTATCCTGTGTTAGTGACAATGTATCCTGTGTTAGTGACAATGTATCCTGTGTTAGTGACAATGTTTCCTGTGTTAGTGTCAATGTATCCTGTGTTAGTGACAATGTATCCTGTGTTGTGGCAATGTATCTATGAAGTCTTGTGTAAATAACAATGATCCGGTGTTATAAACATGTGTCATGTGTTGATGACAATGAATCTTCGTGATTTACCTGAGCATAGGCCATCTTGGTTACTTTCTGTAAATCATCTTGGGCACCAGATGTAATTTTACCAAAGAATATTTTCTCTGAAACTCTTCCCCCAAGTAAGGTACACATTCTGTCCATCAACTATAAAATAATGATATTTAATGAACATTAATATACATATATCACATAGGTGAATCCAGATACATAAAGAATGGATACATCAACTGCAAATCTAAAATGTGAGATCTGAATTATAAACCTTTGATCAAATAAGAATTAATAACATGTACTTCAATAATCAACACTCAGATCTAATTGATAGAACCACGTATCCTGAATCGTACCTGTTCTTGAGTCATTAGGTAGTTTTCCTTGGGTAAATACATGGCATAGCCGAGGCCCTTACCACGAGGTATGATTGACACCTGAAATTTAATGAAGCATTATCAACAAATATTTCTAAAAGATTTTGAAATTCATAATTTGTATATCAATTAGATACTTATCAACAGTAATACACATGTCACTGGTAAGTGAGGATGTTTGTTATATAGAAGATAATGATATAACAGAGATATTTTACAGATCTAACATGTGGTGCTTATCATCTTGCTTCAATGCATGTATATCTTCCTTTATTTCTTTTGAATAAATCTATATTGATATTGGGTAAATAATGTGATAACAGCTTATAACACTGATAATGCCGTGTTTGAAATTTACAGTTGTGATTTTAAAACTATTTACTTTATCTTAAAATTTTGACGATGCTGCGTTTGAAATCTACAGTTGTGATTTTAAAACTATTTACTTTATTTTAAAACATTGACAATGTTGTGTTTGAAATTTTCAAACTATTTACTTTATTTGTATAATAACAATAACCAAAAAAGCTAATATCTTCATTTTTGTTTAGCTGGATTAAAGCACGAAAGGGGTCTCACTATGGGAAGAAACTGGAGTACTTGTAGAAAGACCACATGGTTGAGTTGGTAACCCTGTTACCTTTTCATGTCTAATGGAAGAAATAAATCCCAGTTGCCTAGGAGAAAGGTGACTGTGTTACTACTTTTCCATGTGATCAGATTTTAGAAGATCCATCAAGCACTGTCTCAGATAAATTGATAACAAATTTGCGCTGTGTACATCAAAATAGCTATTTCATTAATCCAAGTAATATCAGAATTAATCAGGCATAACTAAGGACCAAGAAGAAACTTTATATTCAAGATTTGAAAAGATATTCAAGCATTTTCCACAAGATTTTTCAGTCCCTTAAAGCATTGCCTTAGATGAAGATCTGTGGTTCAATGCTCCCTAGTTTCCTGCGAAAGTTGTTTTTCAGGAAACCTAAAAACAGACTAGTCTGTGCTGATGTGGTTGTGTCCTTGGGCAAACACTTTACCCAAATTATTCTGGATGGACCATATAACAAGCCGTCTGTATATTGCTCTGTGGAGAAGCTACCAACAACAAGGAGACTCTACCTTAAAATGACCCAACTGTTAAAAGGACAATAAATCCAGCAAACTGAATTAAAATTTGTCAGATCAAATAATTTGGTTCCTCCAAATTCTTCTTTAACTGTAAAGTGGTTATTTGATTGCCTTCTCCTGTAATCGTTCTTTCTGTATTCTGGCGATATTTTAGGATCCCATTCCTTCCATTTGTAAATCTATTTTGTGCAAATTGGCATTGAGTAGATTCTCATCTAGTGTGCATCAAAAGCTCATACAGTCCTGATAGCTATGTCGACAAACTATCAATTGACCATTGACTGCCACGGAAACAAGGCATTTTTTAAAGATATTACATGTCTCAGTTGGACAGAAATCATTACAATTTAATACAAAAATGCTTTACACAGGCCATATTTTCCCACTGAGAGTCTCATGATTGTTTATCGTCAATGTTGACCATGTGACTGTATATAATGAACAAGAATGAAAAAGCCATGTAATTTAAGCTTGTTACAACACTATTACATAATTTATCTTCATTCAAATAGGTCAGTATCCCAGACACTCTGACATACGTATCTGAATATGATTCTTTAATAATAGCTGTTTTATTTATAGTCTAAATGCAGACTTTCTAGTATCAGCAAACCTTTACAAACCGACCAAATTATGTTATCCCAGTGTTGTCTAGTGTAGACTGAGTCCACTGTACATTACTATATATATTCAGTAGGGAGTAACCAAAGAAACTATTCAGTTTTAGTGTTTACCTTCAGCAGGGGGTCACCATGCTCTAAGAACCATCCAGCAATGGCATGGCCAGCTTCATGGTATGCCACGGTTTTCTTCTCATGTGGCTGTAAGACTTGTGTTTTCTTCTCCAATCCTTCAAAGGAAAAAATGGTTTAAGGTTCTGAATCACTTGACAAGCTACATGTGGAATGTTTTAATATTGATATTATTACTATAAAAAAAGTATGCAAAAAGACAATAGAACTGATCTGAGCGTATCAAAATTCATCATTTAAAGACACATTGAATGTAGAGCAAAACTTATGGCAGGAAGAATAAAAGATAATGTGACCAGATGTATACAGCCACTTTTTCCACTTACATTTTTCAGATAGAAATATATACACAATTTATTGATATATGTAACAACAAAACACCATGAAATATTACCAATACAGTGCTGCTTACCTCCCACGACCCGTTCAATAGCCTGATCAAAGTGGGTTGCAAGGACAGATTCATTGAGATCCCGAGCTGCGATAAGCGCTGATTCATTACAAACATTACTAATATCAGCTCCTGTTAAAATTTAAAAGTAAGTTTCAGAAGTGATTCAACGAGAAACAGAATTTTCTACAAGGATCACTCATAATTAGACAGAATTTTCTACAAGGATCACTCATAATGAGACAGAATTTTCTACAAGGATCACTCATAATTAGACAGAATTTTCTACAAGGATCACTCATAATTAGACAGAAGTTTCTTCAATAGTCACTCATAATTAGACAGAATTTTCTACAAGGATCACTCATAATTAGGCAGAACTTTCTTCAATAGTCACTCATAGTTAGACAGAACTTTCTTCCATAGTCACTCATAATTAGACAGAACTTTCTTCACCGTCACTCATAATTAGACAGAAATTTCTACAAGGATCACTCATAATTAGACAGAATTTTCTACAAGGGTCACTCATAATTAGACAGAATTTTCTACAAGGGTCACTCATAATGAGACAGAATTTCCTACAAGGATCACTCATAATTAGACAGAATTTTCTACAAGGATCACTCATAATTAGACAGAACTTTCTTCACAGTCACTCATAATGAGACAGAAGTTTCTACAAGGGTCACTAATAATTAGACAGAATTTCCTTCAAGGGTCACTCATAATTAGACAGAATTTTCTACAAGGGTCACTCATAATTAGACAGAATTTTCTACAAGGGTCATTCATAATTAGACAGAATTTTCTACAAGGGTCACTCATAATGAGACAGAATTTTCTACAAGGGTCACTCATAATGAGACAGAATTTTCTACAAGGGTCATTCATAATAAGACAGAATTTTCTACAACGGTCATTCATAATTAGACAGAACTTTCTTCCATAGTCACTCATAATTAGACAGAACTTTCTTCCATAGTCACTCATAATTAGACAGAATTTTCTACAAGGGTCACTCATAATTAGACAGAATTTTCTACAAGGGTCACTCATAATTAGACAGAACTTTCTACAAGGGTCACTCATAATGAGACAGAATTTTCTACAATGGTCACTCATAATAAAACAGAATTTTCTACAAGGGTCAACTTTGCAGTACACTTGCAGATCAATCAAACTTTTACTAAATTGACAGAAAAAAACATTAGTCTAGTAAATTAATCAGATCAACAACTTTAAGGTTCCAACACCTAAACACATACCAGAAAATCCGGGGGTTAGAGCAGCCAGTTTTTTGGCTAATTCATCCTTGGAAAGATCTGTTTTGATACCTTCAAGATGGACCTTAAAAATGTTTGCTCTGAAAAATGGATAAAGGTACTTTGTCAAAGCTAGCTAATAAGAATGCAATGATATTCAATGTAAGTAATTAAGTCCGAAGTACCACAAAATTTGTAATAATGACCAAAAGTCACATTCCTATACTTCACACATCTCACCTGCCCTTGATGTCTGGCAGAGGAATAAAGATTTGGCGGTCAAATCTACCCGCTCGTAGTAAGGCAGGGTCTAGGACGTCTATGCGATTAGTGGCAGCCAAGACTACCACTCCTGACTGGGAACTGAAACCTAAAACACACTTCATATTTACACTTTGTTTTTGGTTTTTTATTTGTTAATTAATGGTACGGATGTACTTCTCTGAGGAGCAAAACATTTCAGTGTAAAACTTAATTTAGTTAGTTAGTTATTGCACTACTTTTTCCAGAACAGAACTTTTTTCAGAATATGTTTAAGAGGAAATCATTCATTTCCATATATTATTCATATTTTTTTCCTGAATAAGAGACATTCTCTGTTATTTTCACAGCAACCTTTTTTGAAATAAATTTTCATCTTTCATTATGTAGTTAGGGTATGATACTTGGACATTAAGAAAAAATATGTGAAAATACTGAAATTTCATGAGCTTTAAACTGCCTAGCAACCAAAAAATGAAAATATTGCAAAAATACAGATACCTTTTATTTAACGATCTTCTAGTATTAAACATTTTCTTCTAATTTTAAGTTTTGATACAGAAATTTTCGAGGGGGTCTCTGTGCTTAATATTTTGCAATCTTTGCAGTTTTTACAAAATGAAGAAACCAGCTAAAAAATTCATTTTCCAGTCTGAAAAATCAGGTTATCAAGTCTGAATTCATGAATTTGAAATCTGTGATTTGTGGTGATGATTCACACATAATTAAGTTTGGATCTTGCCAAGACTTCCAGAATTATAACCAAGAAAAGCACCTCAGCAACCAGAAAATGCTGAAATTGTTGAAATATTAACAGAATAACATCACCAACTACACTGTAAAAAAATGTAGTCCATGACCGAAACTTCTTCAAAATGTCATATAAATCACCAATTTTTCAGGTAATTAGTACAACTAGAGGTGACAAAATACATAAAAAGGCAAACAACCAAGACATTGTGTTGGAATTTGTTTTATATTGAATTATATCTTACTTCTGGTCAAAATATCAGAGGTCAAACACTGCTGATTATATCTGAGCTGAAATGATCACTACCCTAACACAGATCATCAAACACTGTTGGTTATAAAGCAGAGATCAGAACAGGCGAGTGCATTTAAGGAAGTGAATGCCAGTCAAATTACTTACCATCAAGTTCTACTAGAAACTGATTAAGGGTGCTTTCTTGCTCTGAATTCCCCATAATTTGTGAACCACTACGTTTTCGACCTACTGCATCTATTTCATCAATGAACAGTATACATGGGGCGTTTTTCCTGGCTTCCTTGAACATGTCTCGGACCTGTAAAAATATACACAGTTAAGACCAAATATTACAGAATGAAAACTGCAATATCATAAAAATCAGAAATGGTAAAGTCAGTCAGTGAGGAGAAATTTGAATCTATATTGTTATGTACAGTGTATTACATATAGGCACTTTTGTAGAGCTATATGAATATTTTTTTCCCGAAACAATGCTGTGTAGTGATATTTAAGAAGTTCTTAATTTGTAGAGAGTGAGATATTGCCACCAAATAAGGGCACCAATATTAGGACTTCTCTTTTTTACCTCTAATAATATTAAACACGTTTTGATTCTATTTTTACCACTAATAATATAAAATAAATCATGATTTCCTTTTTCCAGAGACACAAACATTTAGATTCCAAATCCAAAAATGGTTGCCTGTTGTCTGTTTTATTTTTCTGATTATCTCAAATCAAAAGGGCATTACTTGGGATCTAGAGAAAAAGTCATATGAAATTTGAAAGTCTGAAAATGAATTTACTTAAATCTTTGAGTATCTTTAATTTCTGCAAGTACAATCATAATATTTTTAAGGCTCCAATTCTCCCCGCACATGCATAGTAATACATTTTTTGTGTGTACATAAGATATCAGTCACACACCCACATGTGAATATGACAATAGATACCAGCTTACGGACTGCATACATGACATTTCAAGCTCTAAAGTAATGGAAAACTAGATGAAAATCTATTGCACTTATATTTCACTGACATTAAGAATGGTTTACCTCATGGAGAACTTGACAAGAAGAACAAATGCTCTGAGGCAGTTAGGTTACACTACTATAAAACACAGCTATTTATTTTGACTTTTTTTTGGTGAGGAAGGGGGTGATGGTGGGGGTGATGGTGGGGGTGGTGGTGGGGGTGGTGGTGGTGGTGGTGGGGAAAGGGTTGAAGGGGGATGGACAAGTTAATTTCACAAACAATGGCTGACACTTCTTTATGCATTTAAATGAATATTACCCTAGCAGGACCAACTCCAACAAATATCTCCTGGAACTCAGATCCGGACACAGAGATGAATGGAACATTTGCCTCTCCAGCAGTGGCCTTGGCCAAGAGTGTTTTCCCTGTTCCTGGAGGTCCAGTCAGCATGGCTCCCTTTGGGATTTTGGCACCAAGTTTAAGATATTGTTCCTTATTCTTTAGGAAGTTCACAAATTCCATAATTTCTAATTTGGCTTCTTCACATCCTGCTACATCACTGCAGACAGAAATAGGATACATATTCCAGTGTGTGATACCCTACCAATGTCAGAGGTCACATGAAAAGTTCAGAGCACTAGAGAAATTGTGTAGCAACTGAATTCTTATCTGATGGTTTCATTTTGTTTTTCAATACATTCAGGTATCACTCTGAATAATATTCAAACTTTTTAAGTTTGAAATTTCCGCAAATGTTTTCAAATGCTAGAGTCATGGCACCATAATCAATAAGTATTACATCTACCTCTATTTCAGTGATATACATAAATTAAGTTTAAAGTTTTCACATTTGTACTCTACAGACACTTTAAAATATGATCACAGAGATTAACAGGTACTTGAATCTAGTTTTATGTATATCAAGTACAATATTGAACACTAAAGGATTTACAGGTACTAAGTTCTAGTTTTATGTATATTAAGTACAACACTGAATACTAAAACAAACTTGTCTTTTTTAAGTTTCTCAGGAGAATCACAAGTTAAAAGAGAACATGTTCTTGCTAGATTTCATACAAACCTGAATTTCACAACAACATTTGAATTTGGTTGAAAGATCTTGGCTGTGGATTTCCCAACACCAAAAATCCCCTGAGTACCACCAACACCTTTTCCAGAAAACATACCACCCACTCTCTACAAAACATGAAATAGACCAACAATAATATCATAATTTCACAGCAATTAGGTTATGAGAATCTCATCTATCATAAAGATGGAAAATCGTAACTTTCATGTTATACCAGTAGAACATCAGACTTTCATGTTATACCAGTAGAACATCAGACTTTCATGTTATATCAGTAGAACACCAGATTTTCATGTTATATCAGTAGAACACCAGATTTTCATGTTATATCAGTAGAACATCACACTTTCATGTTATATCAGTAGAACACCAGATTTTCATGTTATATCAGTAGAACATCAGACTTTCATGTTATACCAGTAGAACATCAGACTTTCATGTTATATCAGTATGTTATATCAGTAGAACACCAGACTTTCATGTTATACCAGTACAACATCAGACTTTCATGTTATACCAGTAGAACATCAGACTTTCATGTTATATCAGTAGAACATCAGATTTTCATGTTATACCAGTAGAACATCAGCCTTTCATGTTATATCAGTAGAACATCAGACTTTCATGTTATATCAGTAGAACACCAGACTTTCATGTTATACCAGTAGAACACCAGACTTTCATGTTATATCAGTAGAACATAAGACTTTCATGTTATACCAGTAGAACATCAGACTTTCATGTTATATCAGTACAACATCAGACTTTCATGTTATACCAGTAGAACATCAGACTTTCATGTTATATCAGTACAACATCAGACTTTCATGTTATACCAGTAGAACATCAGACTTTCATGTTATACCAGTAGAACATCAGACTTTCATGTTATATCAGTACAACATCAGACTTTCATGTTATACCAGTAGAACACCAGACTTTCATGTTATACCATATCAGACTAACATGTTTAGACTGAAGTAGAATATCTGATTTTCTGATCCTATTAGTAGGCAAGTGTTTGGAGTTTTGCTCTAAGACTTCAACCTAGGCTAATATAAGTATTCCAGCTTGACAGGTACTTACTCTCTGCAGAAATGTTAGGAAGATAACAATTATTGCAACGTCAATGACAAAAACGAGGATGTCACTAAAGCTGAAACACAAACACAACAATTATTGCAATGTCAAGGCAAAAACGACGATGTCACTCAATTGGAAACATAAACACATCAAACTTGTACAAATAAAACTGGAAATTTTTCTAACCTGATAAGTCTGAAATGCACACAATATGCAAAATACAACCTACCCATAACATTTTCAAAACTATAAACAACCTGCTGGTACCTACAGAAGGTATATAACACAAAATTGTATTCTAGACACCTGTTCAAAAATCCCTATATGATTAAATAACAAGAGATCCACAGGGATCTTGACACCCACACATCTATGATACATGCCACTATCAGTTCTTTAATAAGATGGATTTTTCCCTCTCTTTTTCTTCTTTTCTATACTTTTCATATTTACTAATTATTATATGTTGTATTGACATGTGAATCAATCCTTTGCTTCATCAACAAAGAAAGCTTTTTATTTTTTTCATTTAAAGATCAGCTCCAAAATGTCATCAAATGCACACTATGGGTCTAATGGGAACTTAATTTGAGAATAATCTAGTCAGCACAATTTAAGAAATAGCAATAATGAAGTACTCAAATAAGGAAGAAAACAATCTCTGGACAAGATTGAAATACTGAAAAGAAAACATGGCAATAACAATTTGAAATATGGTAAAATCTAAATGCTCATGTTATGATTTCAAATCTAAAATGTCTTGATCAAAATGGTTAAAATCTGAGGGAGAAAATAAGATTAAAATGTTACCCCAAAAAATGGGCAATAACTCTTTCTTTCTAAAACTCTAAAATGTCATAAAATGTCATTAGGGAAAACAAAATGTCCAGTAAAATGCTGATTAAACCTATCAAGATTCACAGAAATAAGATGAAAATATAATCATAATGATAACTACAAGGGAAAGTAACTCTTCCAAATACAAAAAAACACCCATTCAGAAAAAAACACAACTTTGTGTCATAGTGACTTTGCATACCAAGATTGAAATGAATCTGTTGAGTAATGAGAGAGGAGATCTTCAGGCAAGGTTAACATTTTGAAAACAATAAAAGATGCATAACATACAGTGTTGCATGAAAAACCTGTCATGTTTGTCAAATCGTTTCCCTTCTTGTATTACCATATCAACTTTGAAAGAAATTCTGTAAGACAAACTCGTTTCAGCCATTTTGGTATGGAATATTTGTAGCAAGTTTCATTAAAATTAGTCTATAAATAAAGCTAAGCGATAGTTAACCAGGAAAAGTTAATAGACAGACAGCATATGGTATACCATAATACTACCCATTGTTGATGGGTGTATAAAAAAGATTTATGCAATACTTATCAACAAATATCTAGGATGTCTTCAGTTCAAGGAGAAGAAGGATTTTAAAGAATTTGCTCTGTTTCCGCTATGAGACCCCAACCCTCTTCCCGCCGCAGGGCGGCAGGTTTTGTTAAGAATGACAACAGTTGCGAAATCATATTACAAAATGGTCGTCAAAAAAAAAACCCAAAAACATTTGCTCCAACTCTCTACATCATTTCATGCAAGTCTGAGCTAAATCCCACTAGAGAAACTTGAGAAGATTGAAATCTGAAAAATTAATGCATAACTGAACATGGCCTTACCTGAAGTTAGATTCGACATATTTAACATCCACAAAGTCATGTTTGCTTATCTGCATTTCCTCTTGAGCTGTCCTCAATGCTTCTTCGAATACATCTACACTTCCTATTCTGAACACCACTTGTCTCATTAGGGCACTCTTTAAGCAATCAAAAGGACACAGATTTAAAACTGTAGACACATTTCCTGTTTTAGAAGATCACTTTCAAAGTCTTGAGACAAGAATGCCATGAGGCCTGTATCGCTCACCTTGACATTTCAGCTTTCATATTTAAACATTTCTTTTGATAAGTATATCATTATAAGTTTTCAATCAGAAGAAAAAGGCTTTTAAAGCTTCAAATTAAATTTTGACGATATACCTACATCAAAGCAGAAAAAAAATGCTTTTAATCTCTTGAATCTATTTCCCATATTTGGATCTGATTCTCTGCTCCCTAGGGGGTCAGACCTTAGATTTACATAATTGAGTCCCATGTACAGAAGGATATTCACAACGAATCTTGGTCAAAATACTTTGTAACAAAAGATGATAGATTTTAAAGTGATTCTTCTGTTTGTCATAGTGGGCCCTATCCTTCTTCCCTTCAGGGGTGGTCAGATTCAGATTGACTTTTCACACAAAATTGATTCCCCTTCACCCAATAATGTATTCAAAACCAATTTGGACAAAATAACATCATTCCTGAAGAATTGAAGAAGTATATGAAAGAATAAATCTTGTTAAAATGGATAATCATGCATCAGTATTACAATCATTTAGATTGCCAGTTAATGATAAGGATAAAGACCTCCTCCACTTATATTGGATTCCTAAACTTCACAAGATCCCATATAAACATTGTTTAATTGAATCATCTAGCTGTCCAACCAAACCTTTGACAAAACTACTAACTACCATTCATAGTGCTATCAAATCTGGGTTACCGTTTTAATGCATTTTAACCTATGGTGTGACAGTTGATTTGATATTCAAGAGCCTACGCCCATTATCATAATTTTCATAGAAGTTGTCAACTGACAGACAAACTGGTAACACAAGGTCTCAAATGATGATGGGTGATGAAAATTACAGGGAAGTATCATGGTCATCATATTGATCTCACTGAAAAAATATTTCATTTCTTTGTGCAATGTGAAGCTGGACATGATTGGTGCTCGTTAGTTTGCCTGCATAACTAGGTGTGGGACTGAGAGGAACTTGCAAACAAAATTTGAAATTAGTTCATCCAGTACCTCTTAAGGTATAACTACACACATTTACTATCAAAACCAACGTGTGCTGCCATTTCTTATCAAACCCAAAACCAAGTGCCATAAAAGGATCAAGGGTGCCCAAGTGTAAAATTTGAGAAAGGCCTATCTATTACTTTTCAAGAAATAGTGACAGCAAACTTCAATAGTCAAAATCCAAGATAGCTGTCAGCCATTTTGCTTTTGTAATCAGATCCAAAAGCAGAAAGACACAACTAGGGACCAAGGAGAGCCATTCCTTTAAAAACTTAACAAGTGCTAATAGGCATAAAAAGGAACCTACATGTGAACTTTGAGAAAGAACCATCCTGTACTTTTAAAGAAATAATGCTAACAATGTTCCATAGACAAAATCTCTAATGCATACCAGTCAGCCATTTTGCTTTTCTGATCAGTCCCAAAAATAAAAGTTTTAGGCAAATTCACCCTGTGATATTACCATCTATTATCATGATGACCCTGTGTTTAATATAGGTCAAACAATGTCCATCTTTATCCCATTTAAAAGTTTTGAAAAATTTAACCGCTTTGACCTTGAATACAGATTAAGGTCATTTCTTTTTGCAAACTTTGTCTGCCTCCATTTAGAAAAGACCTCACAGCCAAATATCACATTTCTAGATTTTCAAGTAGTGCAGAAAAAAATCTTTTCACGGTTCTGACAAATTTGACTCCTGTGATCTTGAATACAGGTTAAGGTCATATCTTTTTTTCGAACTTTATTGGTCTTCATCCAAAACACTTTTAAGCCTAATACAACCAAATATCATGCTTCCATGCCTTCTATTACTTCACAAGATGTTGATAAAATATTTCGACTATTTTTACTCTCATGACCCTGAATATAGGTCAATGCCGTTTATTTTCGCAAACTTTGTTGGGTTTCATTATCTCAACTCACCAGCCAAATATCATGATTCTAGACCTTTCTGTAAGCCAGGATTTGTTTAAATGTTTTGACAAATTTTCCCCCTGTGGCATTAAACATAGATCAAGGTCAAGGTCAGAGACACGTTATGCTCCCCAATTGGGACAAAATTTAAGTATGAAAAATAACAAAGGGCAATAATTCCTAAATTATTCAAAAGAGAGTGATGGTTCATGTGCAATGCACTTTTCCTTGTTGAGATCTGTTTACCTATGAAGTTTCATGTCGATACCCCTTATATTTTAAATGTAATGCTCCATAATAACAAAGGGCAATAACTCCTAAAATATGCAAAAGAGTGATGGTTCTGGTAGATTGCACTTCTCTTTGTTGGGATCTATCTACCTATGAGGAACAGACAGAGGATGCAGCACCACAGCATGAGTTCATTTGCCAAGAGAGCAGGTGAGCTAACATGGAATGGCATATCTGTACATACAAGGGATGGTAAACTTGTACTTACAAGTTATGGCAAACTTATTCCTACCAAGGATGGTAAATTCACACTTAAAAGGATGGTTAACCTGTATTTACAAGGGATGATAAACCTGTATTTTTAAGGGATGGTAGACCCGTACTTACAAACTCGGGTTTGAATTTCACTTCCACATGTTCTTTGTTGGTAACAATAAGGCTTTTCACCTAGAAATAAAATCTAAAGATATAGTTCACAGTTATTATCAAATGATTCAGGTCTGCTATTTCCTGTGGGGACATTTAATATAAAATTTCACTGCTATATACATTTGACATATGTAATATTTGTCATTTTGACTTATACTGGTAAACTAACAATTGACACATATAGACATCTCCAGATGTACAATTTCATAGCTTATTCTCAACTGCAAGGGACATAAAACAGAAAGTTAAACAAATAATTTCTTATGCAAAGAGGTTTTATATCAAGAATATTTCTATCTCAAATGATTGATTGACAACAGGTGAAAGCTGTTTATCAATCAAATGTGAAAATTCTAATGAAAATTCCTCAACCCAAACAGCCATAACACTGAAATACATCTAAGTATATCTGGTAAAAAGTAAATGAGCAGAAAAGGAATTATGATGGAATGAAGACAAAATGATCAAGGGGCACAAATAATAACTAAAACCATTGATAACTTATTTCCATCTTACCATTCCAGTTTTGAGGTAACTGTTGATAAATTCCTTGAATGATACTTCTTTTACCATGTTTGATGAAGCTAAATAAAGCACCAGTGATGCTAATATAAAAACCGTGATCGGCAGCGTAAAGTCATTTCTGGAAAAAAAAAATTATGTAAAGAAAGAAATAAATGTATGTAAAAAAATTATAAAATCAGTGAAACTGATGAGTGGTCTCCGAAAACAACTTCATTGGACACAAAATTTTACCAAAGGGCAATAATTCTGCAATTAAAGGGTTGCAGACTCTGAAGTTGGTATACAACACATTCTGTTAGAACGAAAAATGTATACACCAAGTTTCAAGATCTTAGATTTAATGCAAATAAAAAAAGAGGCAAAGTCATAGAAAGTTGTGTGATAAACGTACTCATATGAACCAAAAGCCATATAATTTCAATCAAGGTTCACACTCTTTGACATGTATGTACATCTTACTTCGGGGCTTTTGGTTTTTCCGATTGTTGTTCTTGTTCCTTTCTATACTTTTCAAAAGCTAATTTCATGTCTTCAAACATTTTTCCTTGCAGATCTGCCCACGGTTGGTTATCATCTTTCTTGTCCTCCTTGTCTTCTATCTTGGAATCCCTCTCTTTTGTTTCTGGATTTGATATAAATAAAGGCAGCGATCATCATCAGCTTTATAATAAGAGAAAAGTAAAAGCATGCTTTTGCTTCTGTGATTTTTTTGGTTTAATTTTGTCCATGAAAGGTTCCTGAAATATTTCTGTGAAATCAGTTCAGGGGTTTTAAAATGGAAATAAAAAAAAATATGGTAAAGTTAACGTTACACAACACACATGACATCGGACAAAAGGTGATCGAAACAGGTCATCATGAGACTATGTCTCAAATGCCTTAAATATTGTGTATGTGGAATCAATTGATATAGTCATTTAATGTTTTGTTCAGCATTACAGTAACAAAGAACAATAAACTAACCGTCTTGTTTTGATCTGTTTTTCACCTTTTCCTTAAAATTTTCAAACCCTTTTGGGAGTTTGTCTGAAAGCCTTGGAACAGTGGAGCTGAAATGCCGCATCAGAGAATCCATTTCCCTTGACCGCAAAAATTTTTTCAGCATTGTTATTTCTCTATTGATCTGCAGAAAAAAAACCCAAACATTAAGTCAACTTTTACCCAAACATTAAGTCAACTTTTAACCAAGGATGCTTAGGACCAAATTTGGGCAAAATCCTGTTATTCCTACAGAATAAGAACTTGAGGGAGATCTTTTTTAACAATAAACTTTTTTCAACACTGAAACAATTTGATCAAACATTTAAACAGAAATTCTTACTTTATCAATAGTAATTGTACCATCCTTTACAAATAATTAACTGATTTACTCTTCAACTATGCTCTTGTACAACTGAACCAAGAAGCAATACGTTTTCTGATACCTGAATTTCCTCTGATGTTATTAGACAAAATCAATACAAAAGCAGAATAACTACAAGAAGTTTGCGAAGGAAAAATATTTGGGTTCATGCTTAAATTTATCAGTTATTATAATCTGTTGAACACTTGTGAAGGGTATTAGAATATTATCTGCCATATGTCGGGGTCTAGGTGACGAGTTTAAGTGCAAAGATTTTGTGACTTATTTTAGAGACAAGCAATATAATATTTACTGTCTTTGAGACAATCACTTTACAGAGGAACATGAAGATATTTTACAGTGTGAATGAAGATAAAGTTAATATCTTAATTCTATTTAATGGAACTCCAGAGGGGGTAGTAATACTTATCAATGATAACTTTGAGATGAGGTAAAGGAGAAGAAAAGATATTGACAGGGAATTTCTTTTGGATCAAGAAGTTGAAGGTAATAACTGACTTCAGTTACATTATATGGTCCCAATTCTAATAGCCCAACCTTTTATGCTAAAACAGCAGAAATTCTTCATGAGTCCAAGAATGATAGTTATATGTGGTGATTGCAATTTAGTGCTGGAAAAATGATAAGAGCCCAGTGTTTTTATCACTGAAAGGTTGATTTTGAAAAGGTTTTTGATTGTTTCTCATGTGTGATAAAATTTGCTCACACTTATTGGTAGAATAAACATAATTAAATCTTTATGATTAACCATCTTTTAATTTCTTTACCTTAATCCAGCTAAAAGCTTTAACAAGACAGCTCAATTCAGTCCTTTTAATCTTTTATCGAAAAGCAAAACTGATTTGATCACACAAGACAAAGTTATTCATAAATACATGAATCTGGCCCATTGGGCTTAAAACGATTTACTTAATGTCTTCTATTGAAACTCAAAACGTAAGTTAGATCAAAAGGATCTTTAGATCAAAAGGGAAATGGTAAGTATTTTCAAACTGCACATTACTGACTTTTCTTGCACTAAAAATATTCTCCACAGTGAAAAGACACTAACGTAACATGGTCGATACAATTTATTTCTTCATTATTTGCCTGTATTGGCCATCTTTAGAATAGACAATGTATTATTTGTCTGCATAATATACAGCTGCATTAGGTTGAAGAGGGTAATGTTTCACAGGGTTGAGTAGTGTTATATATGAATTATACCGCAGTTACTAAACTTGCAGGGATCATATACAAAATATGAAAAAAACATTCAACTTCTGTGATTTAAATAGTATAATATCTTAATTCACAGATAAAATTCTGATTTCTGAGCATGTTCTGAACAGCAAACAGACTCATATTTTAAGACAATTGATTTTTCGTATATTTGTGAAATAACTGGCCTATGCTCAATGTTTAACCACAGACTTTGAATATATTCTATTTAAGGCCGTTGGCAGATCGACTAAATACGAATATAAACGTATGACATGGAATTTTGTCTACACTCACGCACTGTCAGTAATACTCCCGTTTTATATATCAATTGTACATGTCATTGATCAAACTGCGCTCGGTTCTGGGCACTGCATATTTTATATAAAAATTGTTTGGTTGTGTAACGCAGGCCTAAATGATCAGCTTTTCAGTTGACAGTGCATTTTCCCTATCAGATTTCACAAATATCATCTTAATTAAGCATACTTCAGTAATTGTTGATCGTTCCGAAAAGAGGTTCCTCAGAAGAACACTCCCTCTACGACCAAAAGTCATATAACGGTGAGACATCTTGATGTGTTTACAAAGTTCCCCAAAGGTTACTGCTTGCCTGCTAGCTAGCATTGCTCCCCGGAAGTTCTCGAATAAATAGTTTCGTATCACGATGGTTCTTAACATGATTTTTGTATTATTCAGCTTTCCTTTCCGGTGAGGTTATTAAGCATCAATACATACTTTGTATTTTGATCTCTACCACACCTTAAATTATTATAAAATCTCCATTGTATTACTTTAATCATTTTAGCACAGTCACATTTTCGTACTTAGAAAAGCCATTTCCGGGAAAATCGGAGCACGTGTATTTGTTTTGCTCTGCTACACCACTTCTAAAATGTCAACGTTTAAGCACAAGAAAGGGAAAGACAAATCACAAGAGAGTAAGAAAAAGGACAGAATACCAGATGAAGTGATTAATTACTACAAAAGGGTATCAGAAACTTTGGACGAAGAATTTGACTCAAGTGAAGATAAAGGTACTCGTTGATTAGCCTGCTGTTGTTGGTTCATTGCTATACTGCAGTCATATTGACAGAGTTTATTCGATGTAAAGCTTCATTCACTGGATGCGAGTTTTTGTTTTTGTCTTTAAAGTAAACGTTGATGATATATTTGTCTGTGGGACTGGACTTCGAGTTGACAAATACCACTGCACTTTACATATACCAATGCAACCTGCACAGGTACTAGCTACGACTGTCAATACAATCATACACCGATATACATGTATTAGTATATGGGTGTATTGACAGACGAAGCTAATGCCTGTGAGACAACTTCATGTATTTCACAAATGCTTGAAATTCTGGTTGTAAATTGAGAAATCTAAAAAAATAAGGGCATTACTAAAACCTTTTTCTCCCATTATACAATGTACACAGAAATTTATTTGAATCAAGTCGTTCTAGCCCCAAGTTGATCCAAACCCCAACACAGTTACAGTCAATATAGGTGTAATTTGCGTCAAAAGACAAAACAAGTATCTAACAATTAGAGGACTGGAATGACATGTATTCATTTTATATGATGTATTTCTCAATTTGCAGTTAGAATTTCAGACAGCTGTGATGTTATTTACAGTTGAACAATAGCATGGTAACCAATCTAATTAATAGAAGCAATTTGTTCCTGCTTAAATAGAAATGTGCATATAACTATGTTCAAACTTTTGTTTTACAGATATATTCCTGAATAATGTATTTGGTCAGCTGAAAGAGGATGGTTTAAAGGTTTGTCACTTGGCTAGTACCAGTCGTATATTCGAGAGATTGATAGGGCTTAGTGAAGCAAGTCACATCAGAACTCTTCTACAGATATTTAAATCAGATTGGTCAGACATGTTAACTGACCGCTTTGCAAGCCATGTTTTACAGAACACTTTAGCTCAAGTGCCAAGGTGTCTGAAAACAAAGCTGGAATCAGAAGATGTAGAGGAGACTGAGGAGGATCTTACATTAGAAGGTTTATTTTTAAACCTGTGCTGTTACGTGAAGGATAATTTAATGAACAGTTTGGATGTTTACAGTTCACATATTGTTCGAGTGATTCTTCAGATTCTGGCTGGTGTTGCAGTGGATGAACAGGTCATCAGAAGTAGATTGTCAAGGAACCAAAGAAGAGGTTAGATTCATGATTGATTGATATACATGTTATCTTAAGAGGAAGGAAATTCTTACCAATAAACCCAACCTGTGTGTTTCAAATTGGACAATGTATGATTGAAAAGTAAAACTTGATAAAATGGTCACTTTTAATATGTGCTCATGTATGTAGAAGTTTCATCACAATTCATTTAAGTGGTAAATGTTTAGAAACTTCTAAACAAATGAATGATTATATGCAAATGTAACTTCCACCTAACATTTTATAATTTCAGATAATCAACAAAATATGTTACCAACGTTTGACAAATTTGAACCGCCAGATTTATTTAGAAAAATGCTGAAAAAGATGACAAAGGAAATATTTCGCATGGAAGACTTTAAAGGTAAACCTAATTTTGTTTTGAAAAAAAAAGATTAACAGTCGTAAGCTCAATCTTTCATGTTTGCTATTCCTAATCATCAATTTTTGTTGTATTATAAAGGTGCTTAGAATGATCCAACTTTCCAAATATCAAATATCATATTGAAGTACTCAATTGTCTCATTACCTGGATGTCAAATTGTTCTGATCTTGAAACAATGGATGGAGTTCGAAAGTATTTTTAATCTGAATGCAGTAAGGATCGTGTGAAAGAAAGTACTGATGCTTAAATTTGTGTTTAACTTAGTATAAAAATCACTGTACTGTTGCTGCAGACATTCTTTGAAAAATGAAATCTAAATTATTAGAAATAAAAAAAACAAGACAAGATATTTACACCTTATTATAGCTGATAATGTGTAGGTTAAAATACATTTTAGATCGCTTGTGCTCCTCCACCACCAATCCTGTCATACAAACACTGCTGCTGGTTCACCATCAAAAGGAAGATGAAAATAAAAAATACCTGCTCAAGGTCCTCAACACATCTGATTTGTGTTCTGAAATGGAGAATGATTCCAGGTAAGATTTGCTCAGTTTAGAAATGGAAGAGTATTTCATGTAAAGCTCTTTCTGTTCTGGAATAAAGGAGGGAAATCAAAGCAAGGCTGTCTGTTCAGCAGTTGAGGCTGATTGGAGCTAATTCTCTCTCTGTTCTGATATGGAGAAGAATTCCAGATAAGGCTTTCGCTGTTCAGAAATTACTAGACAATGTGTTACGATAGGGGGACATGGCTAGACCATGTTTTGTGGGAGGCAGGTTAAGTTCAGGGCTCTCACACCCCATTTTGGGACTGGGGCCCGGGGCCCTTTGAATTGTGAAAAATAATGGTGTTTTCCTTAGAATTGTGAAAACTTGGGGTCTAAATTGGGAAAAAAAGATACTATTTAGCATTGGGAATGGGGCCGAATATTGGCCCCAAATCTGGCAGATCGAGAGCCCTGAAGTTCCACTGGCCATAAATTAGTATGATTTCACCAATGGAAACTTCACAATAATTAATTTTACCTGTCACCATGATACTTTTGTTATTCTATTACTTATTGTTCTCAGTCTACCAGCGATAGCAACAGATGAGATCGGTTCATTCCTGGTGGAGCAGATATTAAATCTTGGGTCTGAAGACATGTACAGAGATATCTACAAGAAAGTTTTCAAAGGAAAGCTTACGTACTATGCCCTCCATCCTGTTGCCAATTTCATTTTACAGAAACTTCTTTCTAATGTCAAGGAAAAAGAACTTGTAAGTATTTCTGTTCTTTAGATTTGTCCACAACATCTATATATATATATACCTCAATATGTGAAATAAAATATATTATTATGTTGTTTTGCCTGTGAAATATCTTGTTGATAAAACTAGTGGAAAATAAATTTTGCAGACATACACCTATGAAAAATCATCTTATGGAATTGACAAATCATAAAACCCAAATGATCACAAAACCAGAAACCTAGAAAGGTTGTTTACTAGTCAGCAGGAAGTCAGCAAACAATGCAGCTCAAATTACCTTATCAGAGATCAAACCCAGTCAAACATCTTGAAAGTAGATCTAGACATTTCAAAAGTATTCGTGTCATCAATAGCAACAGCTAAGTTGCTGCTATATTCTTAGCTGTGTAGTAACTTGTCACATGTTAAACTCTCTCTGAATGCAAATTTTGTCTGTTAGTTACATTAATAAGTAACTTTTTCTTTGTTAATATAAAAATTAATTTACATTGAAATTTAATTTTGTGTTTATATATTTTCAAAGATTAAAAAAAAGGGACAATATTTTGTCGCATACTGCAAAGTTATAATGAGTGAGTAGTATCCGCAACAAGCACAGTCAGATTCTTCCTTTTATATCTGTACTAAATATGCCAGTCATTTGGCTATTTTGTGCGTGTAAAATGTAATAAATAGAATATTTAGTAGTGTATTCAGTGATAACAAATATATGTCATTGGTATGTCTAATATTTTCACTGGTGAAAGATACTATAATATTAGACACTTTTGTTAAATATATTTGTTTTTACTGAAGACACTATTAAATATCCTCTATTTATTATAATTTTGCTCATGAAATATAAAAAATATCAATTTTATAGATGCTTTATTTATCACTTTATGATGATATAAAAAATCTTTGTCATCTAGTGAGGATTTACTTTTTCCAGTGAGGAGATATGTTTGTAGTTTTGACCAATATGAATGTTCCTTTCCATTACTAATGGTTGAAGTTCACAGATATTCCTGTTTAGTAGTACAGTGAAACTCGCATAATATCATGTCCTATTTGTCAGGGAAAAATGTGATAATAAGCAGAACATGACATTAAGAGTTTACACATGTTCCATGTCATCAGCTAATGTTTGGCCGTATAATTTATTCAGCCATTACTGTTTAGGCTTCATAATGGTGTTGGCTGATTTTGGTTGTAATATTACACAGGTCGTAAAATACATATAAAGCGATATAAGAGAACGTGAATTAATAATGTCAGATATTTACCATTTTCTTATATTGGTTGATATCGGTGTGATCTCAGATGAGTTCAATATTGATCAAAATGAGATCCAACATCCGAGTGCCCTGGTGTGAAAATAATACAGGACTCTAATAATGAAAATAATAGAAGAAATGGTAAAAACAACAAATTCTTCTCTTCATTTAGTGGATTTAAATATATGCTGGGGTTGTGTGTCTGGTAATTGCTATAACAAGCATTTTCTTATATCCTTTTAGAAAATGCTCTTTTATTTAGTGCATTCCTCATGACCTTTCGCATGATGGTACCACATGTTCACCTTCAATGTATTGAAAAACTTCCTCTCAGTGTAATGTTTTACCCTGATCTTTGTTTAACCTTCTCAAGTGGCTTTCCCTTGAGAATGCAGTGTTTCTCAAACATATCTTGTTTCCTTCCAGAAATGTAAAAAAAAAAGAAAAAATTTATGATTTTTCTTTGAATATGGTATATCGCTCTCATGTTACAGAATATATATACACAGTATTTTTCAGTCATGCGATATCTTTATGCTGTCATACTTGTAACATATTTCTGATATTTAATTGAAAACCATTAAATATCATATATGTAGAGAACAAAAGCTGCATCTGTATGAAGTGTGTTACAAGCTATAAATGGTTTGCTGTTTGTGCTACAGTTTGAGGAGATGTTTGAAGAGGCGAGTGTCCTAATCGAGGATCTCTTGGCTCTCAATCACCTGGGTGTGGTAACAAGAATGGCTGAAACTTGTCTCCGACTAGGGTGTAGACAAGAAAAACTGGTTAGGGTAAGTAGACATTGCATGATGGTACAGAAAATTTAAGATAAACATAATACCAATGGAGAATTGGCTTTAATGGCTAATATTTTAACTACAGGGTATCTGAAGGTATTTTTACCTAATTTTACAAAAACAAACAAAACTCTGAAACATATTAAAGTAGGTCCAATATACAATATCCATGCTGTAACATATTCTAAGGTTCTGGATCAGCTTGAAGTTCATTTTGAATTTCAATTGTTGCTGGTCTTATTTGTCTAAAAGGTTTTTGGAAATAATCAATGTTTGGTTAATACCTCTTCTTGTTCTTAATTTTGTAGAGCTGAATTGAAATTCTGTTTGGTCCTATTTTTTACAAATTCAACTAAAATTGTGCTTAGTCCATCATCGTCCCCATGCGTAAACTTTTGACATTTCAAACTTCTTCTCAAGATCCACCAATGGGATCGAGTTCAAACTTGAATGAAATGATCCTGAGATGGTCCTGACCAAATGTTGTTATTTTTCTGGTATGTCTGAAATCCAAGATGGTGCCATATAGCCATCTTGTAAAACATATTTTAAACTTATTCTCCAGTTCCACTGGTGCCATTACGCTAAAAAGTGGTGGGAATGTTAATGAAAGGTAGCCAACAAAGTGTTGTTATTTTTCTACCTTTTCAAAACTATGATACGGCAGCCAGGGAGGCCATTTTGTAACATGATTGCGCAATCATGGTTTTCCTGTGCAACACCTATTTCAAACTTTTAAAATTTCACCAGTGGGATTGAGCTATTATTTCATGATGATCATCATCTCTTTATGGCCCTAAATTACCAGGTAAGCTAATAAAGGCTTAAAACCCTAGCTAAGTCATTAAATCCCTCAAACTCCTTGTTTTTGTAAGTCTTCTGAATCACCATTTTCTCTGTCTGCTCTAGCATAAAAAGGTTGTCATTTTGATTTACATAAACTGAAGCATTTTGACCCCCAAATGTGATGCAGGAGATATAGATTAGAATAGCTACTAAGTTGGGAGTTAAATTCAGAAGTCCAATATAGAATCTTTTTCATGAAATAATTGGAAAAGTTTGAAAATATATCTTCATTGTAATGTTCACCAATCGGTTGGATTAAAAAAAATTGTAAAGAGTATGTTGATGATAAAAATGATATTAAATATATTGATATGAAAAGGAAGTGATCTTTATCAGTAAACTTTTCGTTTTTAGTGCATTATGGGAGCATTTCATTGTGCAGATCCAGTGGAAAGACAGACTAAGTTGTCTCCCTTGCTGCTATCTCTTTCCACATATGAAGTGTACTTTGGTATCGATGAAGATGCAGATAATGCTGATAAATCAGTAAAAACTGAGGTACAACATGATTTTATTGTTATCAATATAAGATTACTTCATCATGATTATGGTCACATGCCTGTCTGCCTTTCCTCATGTCCATTCACATTTCTGGAGATTTTTTCAAAATGATATGTAGATGTAAAAAACTGCTTAATATAATCAAGGTCAAGTTCACTGTTATTTTACTTTTTAAAGCTAAAAATACTAAACACTATAAACAGCATGTTATTTATACATCTTCAAACTTTCCTGACAAAATTTAAATATCCATTTATTATGAGGAAATGAACTCTACAGAACAAAAGGATCACAGATCCAGAAATATTGTTTTACATTAGAGAATATGTTGATGTTTCAGGAGAAGGAGAAAATTGTCCCTGTTTTGAAGAACATAAATTATCATGGTTCAGTGTTGATGCAAAACTTGCTGCGCTTTGGTAACCCTAAGATTGTAGTCAGTGGAATTCTGGACCTCGCACCAGCAGAGCTACGTAATTTAGTGTGCAATCCCTGTGGCAGCCATGTTGTTGATGTTTTCTGTCAAAGTCCCTCCATGGGGGAAAAGAGTCGTGATCTGCTTTTCAAACGAATGAAGGTTGGTTTAAATCTTTTTGACTAATCATATTAACAAGTGTGATACCCTGAAGTTTTGCATTGATCTGTTACTGTTACTTTAACAAGTGTAAACAGTAGAAGTCATAGTGCAACATGTTTCTTGATCTCAATATCGTCTGAATATGCTAATTGTTTCAGTCAAGTAAATTTGAAGAGACAAATGTTTCAACATTAAGGGATTAAGAAACAAATAATGCAATGATCCTTCTGAGGTCCATTTGTAGGCAGTACAGTATACTGTTATATCAGAGCATGCCCTCCTCCTTATTGATAAGTGGAGCTATGAAAGGCTTTATCATTCTGTTTGGAGCATTTGGTTCATTTTTCAAGTAATGTATCTGAACCCACATGTTGACTCATTGATAATCATAGATAACTGACTGCTAGAGATATTGTATACTTCTAGAATTTCTTACATACCGTAACAAATTTGAAGGCATTATGTTGTAAGGAGCATCCCACAACCAAGAAGATAAAATAAGTTAATACGGCAAAACTATCTGTTTAAAGTGCTGCTTCAGATTAATACATTTGGTGTACCGGGTATTTTTAATTAAACTATGATATTAGTGTTGTCTGATTCTACACATTTAATTTACATGATTCTCATGAAACTTGGTTGATATCTATTGTCTACAGAAACAAAGTAGATATATTGTGTACACTATGTTTACACCAGCCATGTCCTAAAACTGATATACCATTACTGTGCACTTCTTTCTTACTAATTTTTAAACATTTTGTGAGAGATAACTAAAACTATAGATGATTTTGAATCAATATACCAAACTTTACTTGTCCAGGGGACGTACATGGACATAGCCTGTGATAAAAACGGCAGTAGAACTCTAGACAACATGTGGAAATGTGCAACCCTAAATCAGAAACTCATAGTGGCAGAGGAGTTAGGGCGTAATGAGTCAAAGCTCCAAGGCGACAGATTTGGCTTTTATGTACACAAAAACTGTGGCATCTTTCACTACAAACACCGACTACAGGAGTGGAAGGAAGTCCAAGGACAGAGTCAGAAGAAACGAAAACTGTTCAATGAAATTCTCAATGAAGGTAAAAACACTATACCTCTACCCATTGTTATTCATTGGATATCTTAGAGTGTTGTCGTTAACACAGTATTTATATCCTTACCTAACATATGTAAACATGACTTTATGATCTTTTTATCTAACACATATGTGCATGACTTTATGATCTTGAACTTAACACATATAAACATGACTTTATATTTTTTCTTAACACATGTGTGCATGACTTTATATTTTTTCCCTACACATGTGTGCATGACTTTATGATTTTGAACTTAACACATGTTAACATGATCTGCTGACCTTTAACCTAACAGATGTAAACATGATCTGATGACCTTTCAGGGCTCTCGATCTGCCAGATTTGGGGCCAAATTCCTAATGCAAAATAGTATCTTTTTTTCCCAATTTAGACCCGACGTTTTCCCATTTCTAAGGAAAACACCATTATTTTTCCCAATTCTAAGGGCCCCGGGCCCCAGTCCCAAAATGGGGTGTGAGAGCCCTGCCTTTAATCTGACAGATATAAATGTGATCTTCTGACCTTTAACCTAACATATGTAAACATGACCTTATGATTTTGAACTTAACATATGTACGGTAAACATGATGATCTTTAACTAAAGAAATGTAAACATGACCTAATGGTGTTTAACATCACAAAGTTAGATCTAATCTGATGACCTTTAACCTGACAGATGTAAACATGATCTAATGACTTTCAACCAGACATGTAAACATGATCTGATGACCTTTAACCTGACAGATGTAAACATGATCTAATGACTTTCAACCAGACGTGTAAACATGATCTGATGGCTTTCAACCAGACATGTAAACATGATCTGATGGCTTTCAACCAGACATGTAAACATGATCTGATGGCTTTCAACCAGACATGTAAACATGATCTGATGGCTTTCAACCAGACATGTATACATGATCTGATGACCTTTAACCTGACAGATGTAAACATGATCTGATGACTTTCAATCAGACATGTAAACATGAACTGCTGACGTTTTACCTAACTGATGTTAACACGAGCTAATGGCCTTTAATCCAACACAAACATAATCTGATGATGACTTTTAACCTGACATATGTAAACATGATCTACTGATCTTTAATCTAACAGATGTAAACCAGAGCTAATGACCTTTAACCCAACATAAACATGATTTGTTGACCTTTAACCTGTTGATTGTGTTTAGGGCCACCTGGGAAAAAGGCTAAAGGAAAAGAAACGGGTTGGAAAGGGACCCAGGACCATGAGATGGAGGCAAACCCTCTACGGTTAGATATGGTAAGTCCAGACTTCCTAACTCACTATGGTATAATTGGTCAGATATCAATGAACATATTCCTAAACCAAGCACACACATTGTTAGTATCGGGTACTTATCACTGCTGTATTTAGTTACTGTATTTATTGTGGTTAATGTATGGTTCAATGTTTAATTGCTGTAAACACATGGTTGTGCCATTCTACATGTTTCAGTTGATTGAACTATTACAGGAGTCATAAGTCAGAAGTGAATTTAATTTTTGAATTTCTCTATGAATCTATGTCGGACTCACTGTGTCAATCACTCGTGCATGAAAGAAATATATACCTGTTACTGCAAGCGTACAGAACTATTTTGTTGTAATAATGCAAGCTTACATGTCTGGTTATTGTTAATCACTCAAGCATACAGCATCAATATTTATCATGGATCTATATTGTTGGTAGGATGATGAACCAACTTTTAGCGGAGGAAAGAAGAACTGGCAGCCAAGGTCCAAACAAGGTTATAAAGGTGAAGGTAAAGGATACCATATCAAGGACAAGGGCATGAAGGACCTACTCACTCAGATGTCAAACACTAAAGAAGAAAAAACCCAGAAGTACACAAAGAAAAAAAAGTCTCGCTGATTAATATTTTAAGTTTTATATAATAAAATTTTAACACAGGTGATATGAGTTGTAGTGATGTTTTCTTCAGAATCTGATCACTTTAGAATATTTCGGATGAGTATCACATCTTCAGGTAGAGATCTGGTCAAAAGTCTTGATCAATCAAATGCAGTCAGCTTGAAAGTCAGATACAGAGCTTGTAAGACTCTGGTCAATAAGATGCAGTCAGATTGAGCTTTGGGTAGAGATTTTGTGAGATTGCTGGTCAAAAAGAAGCAGTCAGGTTGAGCTTTGTGTAGAGAATTTGTCAGATTTCCTGGTCAATAAGATGCAGTCAGGTTGAGCTTTGTGTAGAGAATTTGTTAGATTTCCTGGTCAATAAGATGCAGTAAGATTGAGCTTTAAGTAAAGATCTTGTAAGATTTCAAGGGTCTGATCCTGTATGTAATCCACTTGATCTGGAGGGCAGTAGTCATCGTTACTGGATCTGGAACAACAATAATACATGAACACTCAAGGGTACTAAAAGGAATGTTAAAAAAGTACACATGAGTATGGATTGGAACACAAATGCAAATTTAAAAGATGGTAAGGAAGTCACACTGCATCATACAACCATTTCATCCATTTTAGACTTATGACAAAATCAAGGAAAGTTAAAATTAAACAAACAAAGATCTAAAAAAGAGAGGGAGTTGCATCAACCAAATTAAAATAAATTTCCAAAAATGTCCTTGTTAGTTAATGTCAATGGACACTGACTTCAATATTTTCGCACACTATCTTGTCAAGACCACAATGATAATTAAAAAACAAAACATTGTGCATGTCAATTGAGTAAAAAACTTGCCATCTGACCCTGTTGGGAAAACAGTATTAGTATTAGTTTAACTGATGAATGCTCCTTGAAAATGACTGTTGGAACAAAAATTTTAACAAGGGGCAATAATTCTGTAATTAAGGTGTTGCAAGCCATGAATTTGGTACACTGTTAATTGTCTTGGTATGATCTATGTAACAGTATACAGCTAATTTCATTATCTTAGTTTAAATGCAACCATAATTATGCCCCAGACAAGAATTTTAATAGAGCCTAGAGGGTGATAACTCTTTAAATGAAAAGTTAGGGGCCCTTAATTTAGTATGTTGCTATTGCCTTATTATTACCAATTTCTACACTAGGTTTCATTATCCTTGCTTCATCAAGGGCAAAATTATGATCTGAACATGAAAGGATAGACAGAAGGAAGGGATAGAAGGATAAAGTAGTAGTTATATGCTTCCAAAAATTTTAGGGGAGCATAAAAATAGATAAAAAGTCTAATCTATTGCTTGCTGTAGAGGCAGTATTGTTACACATTCTTTTACAGAGGGGTAGTACCTTGGTCTATTTTACTGTGGGTACAGACTAGATAACCAGTTTATCTTAATTACAGAATAATTACACAACTGTTACATTCCCTATAAAGTAACACAACATGCAGGCAAGTCAAACAATATGCATCTTTGAAGTTTAACAATGATAAGGTGAATTATTTCAATAGTTTGACAGAAGAAAGGACAACTTTTGTACTGCATAAATGTAAGGTTTCCCAGTGTCTATTTACCTCGCCATAGTGATAATAGTTGGTTTGTGCATGTGACACAGTAGTTCCTGAACAGAGTCTACTAGGAGAGTTATCTGCTCCTGGCTACTGACATGATGAGGCAATTCTGTATCATCACATGTACAGCCAGCATCATGTAGTAACCCAAAGTCCACACCATCTTCTCCAAAATGTTGTCTTAGGTCTTCAACCAGAGTTAGGATCAGCTCAGATCTGTAGTAAAGTATTTCATAATGTTACTGTTTTCTCTACAATTGTGTGTTAGGTCCTCCGTCAGTATTAGCTATATATGTACTTGAATGTGTTTTCTGCTAATCTATAACAATTGTTGTAAATATAGATGAGACTTGATGTAAAGATCTCTGAAGAAAAATATTGTCCTGTGTTCTTGGTTTTTCTATGTTCATGAAAAATTTTTATGGGAAATATTAAGGTATGATGTTGCCCACCTCAAACTTTTTTTGTCTGGAGATCTCCACTCACACTTTTCCACCAATCTGTTGCAAACTTAGTAGGCTTAATTATCAAGACACAATTTTGTGTTTACCTGATTTTACTGTATTTCAAAGAGTCACTTCCCCTTGTCATTTCATAATGTTAATCTTGTCCGATTATCAGCTCTCTTATTTTCAACCAATTTCTTTCAAACTTTGCCTAAGCTTCATAATGATGTTCATAAAATTGTGTTTTCCTACACAGCAGTTCAATCAACAATTTTTGAAGGAGTTACTGCCCTTTGGTTTTTTTTTTCCAAATTTTTATTTTCTCCAGATATCTCCTTTCTCAGTTTTTGACCAAATTCTTTGAAATCTGGTATACTTTAAAACAACATGAGATTGTGTTCTTATGAACAGCATTTTGATTCAATAGTTCTTAAAAAATAATGTTTATTGTTCCTTTCAGGAATACAATTTTGTTCAGAGATTTCTTTCAGTTTTCAACACGCCTCTTTAAAACTTTCGATTTTTATTCATCATTAAATCAGATAGCACTGTTTACCCCTCTTTACATTCATGATTTCTGTTGCCATATTTATATCCTTTTTGATAAAATAAATCATGAATATTTCTCTGGCATCAAACAGGTGTATTTAAAACATCTAACTTATCTACAAGATTTCACTTGAGTTACCTGTCATGTTTTGGAATCACACCTGGGTTATCCCCCATTGACTGCAATATCTGTTTTAGCTCAGACAGTTGGGCCTCTCTTTCTTCTACACATTTTGTGATGGCCTGTGTGAGAAATAAACTTGACAAATTTCAATAACTCAACAGAAATTTGAATTTTCATCTTTTTTGTCTGTTTCTCATGAACACATCAACTACATAATGCAGGTATTTTCCAACACAAAATTCATGCTCGCTGTATTCCCTAGCTACATGAATTTATGAATAAATTATACTCAAGCAGTTCAAAATTACATGTATTGCAGAGCAATAAAAATTTCTTGTAACAGTGATTCCTCAAATGAAAACAAGATTGATTTTGGATAGCGGCACGTACGTTGAATTTTGGTGCAAAATTTAGGTCATCAATGTATTATGACTTTGACTGCAGTATGTGAAAAGAAAAAAAGGATTTGTTTAAATGAGGTAGGGGCATTACCTTAACAAGTCAACTTGAGCTATTGTATGAACACCAATTTCTTTATTCATTGATAGTGATTTAGGTACTCAAGCTATCAGTGGTACCACCAACAATGACCTTTGACATTTAGATATGAAAAATTTACCATTGCCAGCGTTTCTGATTCACAAAAACAAAACCATTCAATTTTTTGTTTGTGTGCTCATTTTTTCCCCTAACAAAGCTTTAAAAAAAAGATAATTTGTGTTATCAGCACGTTGCTGGAGCACCTCGGGTCAAGCAGCTGTGTTGTGAAGTGACTAGTACTGCTTTAAATCATCGCTCAACACCTGAGATATGATATAGAATTACTGGACAAGGAAAAAATGGACTTTTTTAATTTTTACAAATCTGAAAATTTCCAAAAAATCATCCTGGCATAAGACATAGATAAGTCCATCAACTCTGCTGTGACTGAGCCAACAGCCAAAAATCTTACCAAGGCCATAAATAGCATGTCAACTAACAAAATAAGCCATCAAGCACTTCAAAAAAGCATCTGAAACAATTTTCATGTACCATATGTTTCACAAACTAAACAAAATAAAAGGTAAATCCGTAAAATTTCTTTTTGTACAAATCTTTCCAGAGAGAAATACTGTGAGAAGTAAGGAAGATCCGAACAAACATGAAAATCTGAAACAGTGATGCATACCTCATCTGAGTCATCTGTAGGCTTGGAATACACATACAGGTCCTGTAGTAGCTGAAACTGTCTTGGGCTATACAACTCTTGAAATGGATTTTTAGTTGAAAAAAAATCTAAATCTATATCTAAAACAATGTGACGATCTTTGAAATTTTCAAATAAATTTTCCAACTTTAAAATGAGTTCATGTGACAATGATTCCTGACTTAGGTTACATGGACTACTATCACTGTTTTCACTTGGGCTTAGTCGTTGCTTTTTCTTCGGACAAATACTTTCATGGCAAACATCTGAATGTAATGTATCTGTGTCATAAACACGTTTACTTCCAGTGTCCAGTTTGCAAGACTCTCCTTGACTCAAAACATCTGTATTTTTATGAAGATCTTCTTTAACTTCTGATTTAGTTTTCTCATCTGAATGGCACATATTTCTCTCTTTTTGTCCATTACCTACACCATTTTGTTGGCATGTATTTATTGATTGTTTTTCTGACCAGTTGGTTGGTTGAACCGTTATGACAGTCAAAGTGAGAGATTTTCTGTTGAGAAGATTTTCTGCTGGCCTATATAACGTCTCACTGACGAAGTAACTTTCCTTACAGCTGGTTCTGTAAAATTGATATTCAACAATTGGTCAGTGAAAGTGAAATTAAACAAAGACAAAACCCTGGTCAAGTTTTTTAAAACCAATAAACAAAAGCCACCCAGTAAACTGTTGTTAAAGGAAGTCTGACCTTTTGACCTTGAGTAATTGATATTTTCACCTAATGAATATAAAGATATGTGCACAATTCAACACAACAGAAATAATATTCACTAAATTGAAAAATGCCACATAAAGAAAGTAGGAGAAAATAAGTTTCTTAATATAACTTTCTAATGATTCATAAGTAATTGATACAAATGATGATCTTATTCCCTGATAATTACCTGAGATAACCTGTTGAGGAACATTTCCCGACATCAAACTGAATTGTCTTGTCTCTGATCTGTTCACACCAGGGAGGTTTAAACCAGATAACATTACTGATGTGTCCTGCATAAACCATTGGTAGTATCCAGTTTTCTATGCTTTGACTCCTACACACGTAAAACAAAGTATCATTAGGATAGGATCACACAATGCTACAACCACAAAACATGACTTCAATGTGCAGATAGAAATAAGCTCCAACACCACTATGCCTAGATGTGGTGCTGCAGCTTTAAGCATATTATTAATGTACATATGGAATTGACATTGCTATGTGAAGACAGGATGGAAGACTTGGTTGGGCAAGCAGTCACAGTGGTAATAGTAAAGTCTTTCACCAAGGTGTGTAAAGAAATGGGATTACCTACCATATCCATTACTTGTTTCATAAATATTTGTTGAATTATGAATAAATTTCATGTATACCAGCAGGGATCATGGGGATCATGGTAAGTCACTATGGTGATTTCTGTGACAGTATAATTGTTATGGAATCAACAAAGATTAAACTTTTTGGGGTAGCAAGCTGGCACACAAAAATGTTTTCTAGCTGTTTTTTAGAGTAAGAGGGAGAAGAGTTGAAGTGGATTAACTGAGTTTGGTGCAAGACACAGGCTAAGGACGCAGTAGAGTTGGTGGTTTGCAAGCATTGTGCTAGACACAAAAAGCGATGAGGGAAGACAGACAGATTGTTCAACAAGCATGGTATAGCCAAACAAGGTGATGAAGGAGTAGAAATGGATAAGTGATCGCCAGGTGCAGTGTTAAGGACCTAGAAAAAGGGGCAGGAGAGATAAAGTGGTCACTGTGTGAGGTGTTAGACACACAGGTTGACGAGAGTGGAGAGATGAAACAGTTAACAGGTGTGATCCTAGTCACACAGGGTGATAAGGAAGGAGAGAAGTGGTCAGCTGGCACAGTGCTAGACACACAAGGTGATAAGGAAGGAGAGAAGGAGTGGTCACTTAAGGTGGTACTAGACACACAAGATGATGAGGCTTCTAATGGTTAAGCAAACTCCACTGTAAGAAATCTGATGTAACAGGCTACCATAAAAAGTTGATCAGAAGTGAGAGGCAAACATTTTATAATTTGGCCTGAACAATCAACCATGTTTAGTCCTCTCTGTGATGTAAATACTTCTAGTCCTACTTATAACAGAAAATTGAAAAGAGGTTGTTTATTTTACTTACTCATAAAGGATATCTTTGTTGAAAATGTCATCAGCCTTAAGTTCTGCTGGGATGAGTAGATCTGGATGAGAATCAAAATGCACAAAGATGATGTCTGACATAGGTAGGTATCGTCCACCTATAGCTCTGTGTATGAATGGTACAACCTTTTTAAACAAAAACAAAAAACAATGTTTAATGTAACATCTATGTAATAAGAATTCAAGCCAGTATTCAATTAAAACACATTTAGCTGCACCATTATAAATTCAGACATTTTCAATTTCATGTCCATTCCAACAAAAATCAAATTAAAATCAAATCATCGTATTTGGGGCTAAATTTACAATGAATACAACAGTTAGTAGAAAGAAAGTAATGCCCTCCACAAACCAATTTGTTTCATTGAATAAATTAAGCAAAACAACTGACAACAGTGCATTCAGTGGTCATGTTTCTTACTTCATTGTGGTCTTCCACTACATACAGAGGTATGGTTCCATATTTCCTTAATTTTGCCATATCTTAGATTTATACTTGTAGGCCTAACTGTTGAGGTCTTGCCAACCAAACAAAGGGTGGATACCACTCGAGATGTCCCAAATGTAGCCATTGTTATAGGTAAAAGTCCGAGGAGTATCGATTAGAGTATACTTCCGGCGCTTACCATGCCTGTTCGCAGAATGACGGGTCGTTTATCTTGTGGTCGTGACTATCATTGCTGTCCCGACATTAATACGACGTTAGACAATGTCTGTAAATCTGGGTAAGTGTAATGTATTTGTTCGAAATTGCAAAAATCCGACATACACTGAAATATCGTTGAAATCAAACAACGCACGTGCGTTTGCAGTTCCATCTAATGTCGCAAAAGTTTTAAAAGATATTCACAGACCAAGAATAGTTCAGGTTCGTCATTAAAGCAGACCCATTCCCTTTACCTTTACAGTTTTCTTTCGAAAAAACATATAGCTGAATACCTCCCAGCACAGGTACTTGTGCAATCAATTTCAATAGCATTAAAATAACAAACAACACAATAGCCTACCACACAATAGCCTTATAAAAACTAATAAGGCTATTGTGTTGTTATTTTCAAATGCTATTGAAATGGAGTTCACAAGTACCTATGCTCCCAAGTGCACAATAGGTGTATACTACAAAACCTCTAAAGTCATCTAACTGGGAAACGGACACTGAATTCTGGCTCCTTATGTAAAATATGAACTTGAGCTGGCGGAACTGCTTAAAGGGTAAACTGCATAATGATAACATGTATAAAATGAGCATGGACCAGCATAATATTAGTCTATAGATGTATTACTCATGTGTTTACAAATGAAAAAGAAGAAAACAAGCAAATTTCATGATTTTGAAAAGGTCACTGAATTAGCAAAAGAAAGGATATGCGAAAAAAATCTTAAAAGGTAATATAAGTACAGGTGGCAAGGGTGAGACTACGCTGAATTAATCTGATGTTGTATTGACTTTTATATATTGGCTTTGAGTGGAGTCCAGACCAATATTAAAGTTGATAGAACATCATAAGTACAGGTGGTGAAGGGAAAGACAATATATCACAGGCATTAAACAACATGAAGCACCTCATTCTTTTTAGCCTACCATTTTCAGATCAAATTGCCCTTGTCCATGGTCAGTCTTCTGTCTGTCATACACCATTCATCAGTAAACACTTCTTATTATTGTTAATTCTTGTGATGTATGGGATGGATATTTCTCAAACTTAATTTTTATGTCCCTCTCTCTAAAGTCAAGCCCATTCAGTTTTGAGTCTGTTCAGTGAAACAAAATGAATAACGGGTAACCATCTTGTATTGTGATATTTGAAGATATTTCTCTCGCTAAATTCTTGAGAATTACTGAAAATATTTTTCAACTTGATAACTAGGTTCTCTAGGTCCCATTCAAATTTTTGTCTATACAAGAAAAACTAAAACTAAATGGCTGACAGGAGACCATCTCTAAGGCTATTTTGAGGATTTTTTTGGCCAATTATCGACCCCATTCCTTTTTTCATATTTCGGCAATTTGCAATCATTTTCTTCTCACTTCTGCTTCTCTTAATTCTTCCCGAAATGAGACAAAAATTCCCAATTACAAACCAGTGGAAAAAACCAAGATTTTGGATTTTGATTGTTACAGCTCTGGTAAGATCTTTTTAAAGATTTCATGTGTAGGTTTCCATTGTCATCAAATGATTAAGACAAAAAGGGGAAAGAAGTGAAAAGTAGAAACTTAAGGAAAGGTCAGTCTTGCATGGAACCAATAAAGATCATTTAATGGTGGGCACCTAGATCACTTTTGTCTTTTGTACATATATGTGTCTCTGTAGACAGAGTGACACCCTTCTCCATATGGCTGTGACTGTTATGTAAGGAGTGTGAAATAAACACTTCTACATTATTTTCTCCATTTCAACTTTAAAAGTCTTATTTTAAAATACTGTTGTAAAAAGTCCTGAATGGGCTGATATCAACTAACTGATTATTAACACATTTTAGAAATTTATATTTCCAGGTTTGATTTTGTATGCCTACCAATAGTGAATCCAAGATACAAGAGGGAATTTATCTATGGCCCTGCAAAGGACAGGCCTGGAGCCATGACCCGTTCAGACCTGGTATTAACTGGACAAGGTAAGGAGTGAGATTTTGTTTTAGGAGCCTGTTCTGTCAATCACTAAAATTTTGTCATTATGTATTGAAGTGATGAACATGTTGGCATTCATGGGCTTATTTGATTCTTTGCTGGGTTTATCACCCTATGAACAACCTGCAGGGTCATTTTGAGGCAGTGTCTTCCTGTATTAGTGGTTACCTCACTGAACACTGTACAAGATGCCCATGCTATTGAATTCAAGTAAGAGCAATAACTGTAAAGTGCCCTTCAACATTATCATGCAATCACAGATCAGTCCATTCTCATCTTTACGCCATGAGTAGGGGTATAGAACAATACACCTCAGATCATCACTTAAGGTTACATAGACCACGTGTCATTGGTAATATGAATGTCAACTGGATAAGAGTAAATTCAGTGATTACCTACTAAATGCTGTTCAATGCTTATTGATCACTTTCAGTGTTGAACTCTTATTATGCGAGGTATGCTCAATTTTCATTACTTGCAAGTCTTTCACCGTTAGGAGCTCATGAGCTAGTAAAACACAACTGAACTTTGTAAGCTTAGGTTACACCATAGAAATGCTATACAATGGTTAACATTCATAAATAAGCCCATGCCAGGTGATCACTCCCATCTATGGGAGTTTCAGTAGGATTACCAAGAATGGTATATCATTGTACTGTCAAATTCATCCCCCAATCAAAAGTAATATTTAGCCCTTTTGGCTGTAGGAGAAATCTATCATCATTACCTCAGCAGGTCAAACTAACATGATGAAAAAAAGACAGTGTGGTCTTATTTCTATGTTATACAGATTGGAACACTCTCATTGTGGGCAAGGTTTCCCCATGGATTCAACTGGATTCAAAAGTAGAGACCATCAGGAAGAACTCAGAAGTGGTAAGTCCTGTTACTAAACAAAATGTGAAAGACAAATGGTTTTTAACAAGTAGGTAGGATATGTGTTTAGTAAATATAACATGGATTTTGACACTAACTATTTTTACATATTCTTAGCATCACTACATGTTGTTGTACTGAAATATATATTTTAAAATACACAGTGACACAAGTAACTTTACTGAGAAAAAAACTTTGGAATTAAAGACTGATACATATCAATTGATTTCAAGAGTGATAATCAGAGACATTATTCAGCATGTGGTGTTTTATCAGGGTGACATAAAAAGTAAGTAGTAATGCTTAGAAGTGTAATTATATTCATATATGAATGTTTCAATGTCTTAAAAGAATTTTACATGTATCAGCTGTTTTCACGTAAACCCGTTGAAATGTGTCAGGTTGTACATATACCAATCTATCCTGTGTTGAATTAAGTAACAAGATTTAAATGCAGTATCAGTTTTCTGTCCAACTGAAAACTATGAATGAAAAAGAAATAGTTTCATGTTCCTGAGAACTGATCATTATAACTTTTCCTGAAATATATATGTAAGAGTGCATTGACCCTGTTTGATGCTGAATTTCTGAGAACTAGTTATAATCAGCCATTTTTGTTTTGGAAAAGTGTTGGGGATGGAGATGACAAGGTGACAGTGTCATCTCATTCCAAAGGTGGTTTTCGACAGTGCATAACAACAACATTAATAGTCTTCACTTGGTCAAGCTTCTTACACATGCATTTCATTAATGTTATACTTTTTTTGTTGAGTATTTCTCCATTGTGAATTGTAACATGACAAGCACAACCCTGCTATTTGATTAGCAGGTGCTGAATATTCTGTGGGCCAGCATAAGCCTTTGTATATTTACTCACAAGCTTTACCAACAATCTGTGTCTTTAATCTTTTTACATAGGCTTTCAAGCAAGAGCTGGCTTATGCCTCACATTTGGGTCTGCCTGCCATACTCATCTCCCTACGTAACAAGAATGTGAGCAACGTGGCCAGGTGTCTGAACCAGCAGCTTATATCCAGCTACTTCCAACAGGTATAAGGAAAACCACAGGAGGAAGTATTTATTTCATTTTTCGATGAATTTTTTTCTGTACAACTTCTTTAATTATCTTCAAATTAAATTTTTGTTTATATTACTTGCAATAAACATTAATCTCAACAACATAGATATGATTTTTGATATATATTCAATTAGATATTTTACAGTGATCTTTTTGAATTTGTGTTATGAAGGGAAGTCAGCGTGGGTAGAAAGAGATTCTTCTTTTATATACCCAGTGATTGATTTTGAAAGGTTTACTGTAACTGTAATGGTTGATGAGAAAAAAACATATGCAATTCAGTAGTTGTATTTATAGTTTATAGAAAATGTGGGACTGCAGTAGCTTAGTCAGTAGATAGAGCTAATAAAACCGCAGGTGAAGATATAAGGTGTTTAGTTATATCCTGGTTTCTATGTCACAGAACAGTCCTCTGCTGTTGTGACTGTGTCCTTGAAGCAGGACAATTTAGATCACAGGACAGTCAGTTGCTGTTGTGACTGTGTCCTTGAAGCAGGACAATTTAGATCACAGGACAGTCAGTTGCTGTTGTGACTGTTTTTATTCCTTGTTAGTAAGTGTGATTTCCACTTTTAACAGCAATACTGGATTCATGTTCCTCTGATGTCTGCCCGAGATCAGGTTGACTGTCTTATTGAGGGTGAAGAGGAGAAAACAGAGGAGCAGATAGAGGATACATGGGAATGGTAATAAGCTGTTAAATAGTATATAGATATGTGCTTTTACTTAGAAAATAAAAATCCAGCCTCATTATCTCAAAGTCAATGGGGACCATGAGAAAATTTTGATATCACCCAGGTCATCCCCGGGTACTCCTGTGTCCTCCCATAGCATGACCTTTCTTGTGCTCACAGGGCCAACAGAGTGATTAATATAAGTTGAAATAGGTTTTTTAGGTTATATTTAAAAACATGTAAGACATCTCATCATAATGTTACATAATACTGTATCTACAAAGTGATACCACCTATTGATTACGGTAGAAAGTGGCTGTTCAATTGAACTCGCCGCTATTCCAAAGATACATATAGCATCATGTGTTTTAGTTTTTTTGAAAATCATTGCATATTAATGTAAATATAAAGATAGTTATTTGTTTTCTGTACCAGAAAATTAAAGTGTACAACACAATGGGAAAATAAAAGACCATCCTTAATCACATAGGATAATTTCATGAATACCAGTGTTATTTACTTTGTTACAGGTGGCACACATTCCGGACAGTGTGTGATGGTAACAAGAGAATAAAGGTGGCTTTAGAGCTGTGTGCTAACCTCCCTCCAGATCATATCCTTGACCGATGGCTAGCAGAACCAGTCAAGTGTGTCCACATCTCAACCAGTCTGTTCATGACTAACAAGAAAGGGTATCCTGTGCTGTCGAGGGCTCATCAGGCATTTCTCTATAAACTCTTCAGGGTAATGCTGACAGGGATTTTCCATGGCATTAACAGTGACTTGCCATCTTTACTGTTTTAGATCTTGAGAGAAAAAAAAAGACTTTTAATAAAGATATTTAGAAGCTGAGAAGTTGAAAGCCAAATCCTTCATGTATATTCTATATGATAGTACATTAATTAGCACCAGTTAAAAATGATGACTTTTATTCACATGATTGGTTCCGGGGAAAGAGAGCTACCTTTTCTCATAAATCTGAAACTTCTTACTTACCATACACTGACATAATTCCTGTTGACATTCTGAAGGGACACACTCTATATGTTTTGTTGTATACCTCTAACAGTTGGATGTCCAGTTGGTCCTGACTGGTGTGGAGCGTCACCTGGACAAGGGAGTCCATGCTTACCAGCAATATCTTGACCATTTGTTCCAGGTAAGTTGTGCAGCACTGCATTTAATAGTATCTGTTGTCTGGTGTAAATCCAGTGTGGTAAATATAATAGATGTATTGTCTGTGTATGAAGAAAAAGTTAACATTTTTGTTTTGATGTAATCAGTTTAACATTTGTTTAGTAACAGTTATTGAAGTGAACTTGATGATAGAAACTGCTGAAACAAAGTCTCAATCCATCACAGCAGGCATTCACACAGTATGAGCTATTTGCCAAGTGACATAGGGACTAGTATTTAGTATTCAAGACAGCTTGTTATATGATTGGTTTGCTACTATAGAGTTCCTTAGAATGATCATAACTTATTCTTAGACTAGCTAGATAGGACAAAGGATCTTTTATTGAAATGTCACTGTTTATCATATGTAATATCACCTGTATATTATATGTAATATTACCAGTGTATCATATGTAATATTACCGATCTATTATATGTGTATCATATGTAATATCACCTGTATATTATATGTAATATTACCAGTGTATCATGTAATATTACCGATCTATTATATGTGTATCATATGTAATATCACCTGTATATTATATGTAATATTACCAGTGTATCATATGTTATATCACCTGTCTATTATATGTGTATCATATGTAATATCACCTGTCTATCGTATGTAATATCACCTATCTATTATATGTAATATCGCCTGTCTATCATATGTAATATCACCTGTCTATCGTATGTAATATCACCTATCTATTATATGTAATATCACCTGTCTATCACATGTAATATCACCTGTGTATCATAGGTAATATCACCTGTATATCATATGTAATATCACATGTGTATCATGGGTGATATCACTTGTCTATCATATGTAATGTGATCTGTTTTGTAAATGTTTTTACACATTTCAGACTCAGCCTGCTCCTGATCCAGTCACTCAGTTTGCTAAAGGTTATGAGGATTATCTACAGTGTCCATTACAGGTAAGATAAAAAGCATTCACCTACAGTGTCTGTTATAAGTAGGGATAGAAATATTTACCAACAGTGAACCATTACAGGTAGGACTAGAAGTATTTACCTACAGTGTCTGTTATAAGTAGGACTAGAAATATTTACCAACAGGGAACCATTAAATGTATGACTAGAAGTATTTACTTACAGTGTCTGTTATAAGTAGGGATAGAAATATTTACCAACAGTTGACCATTAAATGTAGGACTAGAAGTATTTACCTACAGTGTCTGTTATAAGTAGGGATAGAAATATTTACCAACAGTGAACCATTACAGGTAGGACTAGAAGTATTTACCTACAGTGTCTGTTATAAGTAGGGATAGAAATATTTACCAACAGTGAACCATTAAATGTAGGACTAGAAGTATTTACTTACAGTGTCTGTTATAAGTAGGGATAGAAATATTTACCTACAGTGTCTGTTATAAGTAGGACTAGAAATATTTACCAACAGGGAACCATTAAATGTAGGACTAGAAGTATTTACCAACAGTGTCTGTTATAAGTAGGTAGGACTACAGTGTCTGTTAAATATTTACCAACAGTGAACCATTAAATAGGACTAGAAGTATTTACTACAGTGTCTGTTATAAGTAAGGATAGTATAAGTAGGGATAGAAATATTTACCAACAGTAACCATTAAATGTGTCTGTTATAAGTAGGGATATAAGTAAATATTTACCAACAGGGAACCATTAAATGTAGGACTAGAAGTATTTACCATTAAATGTAGAACTGGAAATATTTCCCTGATGTTGTTACAACTTTATAACTGGATAAATAAATTAACAGTATTTGATGTATCTGTTCAGATACAGAACAATGCTACAATACTATCTAGATAATTACAGCCAGTTTTAAAAGGACATCACAGTAAAACTGATTTTTTATTGATATTGCCTATATATATATACACATATATATTGGGTGTATCACCTTAGGAATAATGACAGTTGGTTTTCACAGAGATATACACATAAAGAGTTTAATTAATAAATATAAAAATGAAATTATGATCTGTTGATCAACAGTCTGGATATAAATTTTTGCTTCATTTATGATGAAGCATCAAAACAAAATACTGTTGCCTGGAGAAAATAAAACGGCTTCCCACCTGAACCTGTCAAGTAAATGTTGCAGATTAATGGCACTTATTTCAAATAGCATTTACTGTATTCATAACAAAATCTTGTACAAAAAAATTGGATTTTACTTCATGTGTCAATGCTGTTGTTGTCATTTCTGCCACCATGTGTTCTTGTTAACATAAGGAACTTCCTTGTTTTCAAAACTATTACATAGTGTTATAAGTGCTAAATTTGTGAGGGGATTTCTAAAGCAAAGAAGTGATCAAGATTGACATTGAAAACTGACTGTGAATATCTGGATAGCATAGAAATGTAAATTGAAATGTGTGAAACATGTGCAATTAATAACAAATACATGCTTTTAACATACAGTCCCTTTAATACATAGGTTGGTACGTGAAATATGTGATATAGGTGTATATACCATAATGTATAGCTGTTTGTTCACATGAGAAATCTTTTGAACCTAGTATTAAGATAAACCACCAATCTTTTCCAATGCTTTCATATCATTTTTACCTAAATATTGATTTATTAAAGCCATTAATGGACAACCTGGAGTCACAGACTTATGAGATTTTTGAGAAGGATCCTGTGAAATACTCACAGTATCAAAAGGTACGTTTATGTTAGTGTCAACTTATGGAACAGGGAAAAAAGTACATTCTGTAAATTTCTTCTCAAAAGTTTTCTTTCGGGGGTTCATCTCAAAAAGGAGATTGTCTGGATCATGTTAGAAAGATATTTTAGGATTCTTTCAAAAATTCTTTTTGTTAGAAACCAATCAAAAAGATATGTCTATGGGAAAGATAACGTAAGTCATTTCTTGGGATAATTTTACAATGTTTCATTGTTTCATTTTTTGTGAAAATTACTATTTGTAGAAGATGAAAATGTGAAGCAGTCTTTATTAAATAAAATTGTCATATTAGAAAGGCTTTTAAATGCATTTTGGGGTCATATGAAAAAGTTAAAAGTTCATTAATATATGAAATTGTTTTAAGTTATTCTTAGAAATGTGTGTTTTATATTGAAATAGAAATTAATAATATGAAAAAATTGAATTCAAACACCAGGTTATATTCTTTCTGCAAATTTTAGGCAATCTATTGTGCTTTACTGGACAAAATACGTCCGGAGGATAAAGATACCAAGAGCATGTAAGTATTCAATAATATGGATCAATTAGATGATGATAAATCACAGAATCATATGTCTATAAGCAAACATATTCCTAGACTTGTATCTAAAGAAATGAGAGGCATAAATGTGAAAAGAAGGATCACTATATTATATGCATTACACTATGACTAGGAAAGCTGTGACGTACTGATAGTAGAGAAGTGTTTTCACCACTGTAGGCGATTGGAATAGATCTCTTAGATATCCATGATGTTTGGTCCCTAATAGGCTGAACACAACAAACCATAGAAGGTTGAGTCCCTAATAGGCTAATCACAACAAACCATAGAAGGTTCAGTCCCTAATAGGCTAATCACAACAAACCATAGAAGGTTGAGTCCCTAATAGGCTAATCACGACAAACCATACAAGGTTGAGTCCCTAATAGGCTAATCACAACAAACCATACAAGGTTGAGTCCCTAATAGGCTAATCACAACAAACCATAGAAGGATTAGTCCCTAATAGGCTAATCATAACAAACCATACAAGGTTGAGTCCCTAAGAGGCTAATCACAACAAACCATAGATGGATTAGTCCGTAATAGGCTAATCACAACAAACCATAGAAGGTTGAGTCCCTAATAGGCTAATCACAACAAACCATAGAAGGTTGAGTCCCTAATACGCTAATCACAACAAACCATAGAAGGTTGAGTCCCTAATAGGCTAATCACAACAAACCATAGAGGGATTAGTCCCTAATAGGCTAATCATAACAAACTATACAAGGTTGAGTCCCTAATAGGCTAATCACAACAAACCATAGATGGATTAGTCCGTAATAGGCTAATCACAACAAACCATAGAAGGTTGAGTCCCTAATAGGCTAATCACAACAAACCATAGAAGGTTGAGTCCCTAATAGGCTAATCACAACAAACCATAGAAGGTTCAGTCCCTAATAGGCTAATCACAACAAACCATAGAGGGATTAGTCCCTAATAGGCTAATCATAACAAACTATACAAGGTTGAGTTCCTAATAGGCTAATCACAACAAACCATAGATGGATTAGTCCGTAATAGGCTAATCACAACAAACCATAGAAGGTTGAGTCCCTAATAGGCTAATCACAACAAACCATAGAAGGTTGAGTCCCTAATAGGCTAATCACAACAAACCATACAAGGTTGAGTCCCTACTAGGCTAATCACAACAAACCATAGAGGGATTAGTCCCTAATAGGCTAATCATAACAAACCATACAAGGTTGAGTCCCTAATAGGCTAATCACAACAAACCATAGAAGGTTCAGTCCCTAATAGGCTAATCACAACAAACCATAGAAGGTTGAGTCCCTAACAGGCTAATCACAACAAACCATAGAAGGTTGAGTCCCTAATAGGCTAATCACAACAAACCATAGAAGGTTCAGTCCCTAATAGGCTAATCACAACAAACCATACAAGGTTGAGTCCCTAATAGGCTAATCACAACAAACCATAGAAGGTTGAGTCCCTAATAGGCTAATCACAACAAACCATAGAGGGATTAGTCCCTAATAGGCTAATCATAACAAACCATACAAGGTTGAGTCCCTAATAGGCTAATCACAACAAACCATAGAAGGTTGAGTCCCTAATAGGCTAATCACAACAAACCATAGAAGGTTCAGTCCCTAATAGGCTAATCACAACAAACCATAGAAGGTTGAGTCCCTAATAGACTAATCACAACAAACCATAGAGGGATTAGTCCCTAATAGGCTAATCATAACAAACCATACAAGGTTGAGTCCCTAATAGGCTAATCACAACAAACCATAGAAGGTTGAGTCCCTAATAGGCTAATCACAACAAACCATAGAAGGTTGAGTCCCTAATAGGCTAATCACAACAAACCATAGAAGGTTGAGTCCCTAATAGGCTAATCACAACAAACCACAGAGGGATTAGTCCCTAATAGGCTAATCATAACAAACCATACAAGGTTGAGTCCCTAATAGGCTAATCACAACAAACCATAGAAGGTTGAGTCCCTAATAGGCTAATCACAACAAACCATAGAAGGTTCAGTCCCTAATAGGCTAATCACAACAAACCATAGAAGGTTTCAACCCTGGCAGGCTAATTGTAACAAACTGCAGTTCCTAAAGGTGTATTGTTTTGTTGGCAGTGTGTTAATGGTGGTGGGAGCTGGCCGAGGACCACTTGTAAGGGCTGCTCTAGCAGCAGCCCACCAGGCTGACCGTAAAATACGTAAACTCTACGCTGTGGAAAAGAATCCCAATGCTGTTGTTACGTAAGTGGCTAGCGGAAAATTCTGTTCCCGTAAAAGAAACAGAACTGGTATGTTTCTGATATTGAAATGAAATATTTTGCTCATAACAGATATCTGTGTACCAAAACAATTACTGTGGAAATGGGACATAACTTTTAATAATAATGTGTTCTCGTTTCAGATAATTGTAATGCTTCTAAAAACAGTTGTTTTGATAAGGGAGACAGTCCTGATAATATTAATGTTGTTAACTAGAGGTTTCCCGTGATTTCTCTTCTTTAGTCTGGAGAACATGAAAGATGAGATGTGGGGAGACCAGGTGGATGTGATATCCTGTGATATGCGTCAGTGGCAGGCTCCAGAAAAGGCAGATATACTTGTCAGTGAGCTACTTGGATCATTTGGGGACAATGAACTTTCACCTGAATGTTTGGACGGGGCTCAGAGATTCTTACAAGGTAAACAGAACAAGCAAATCACAGTAGGAAAGTTTTAATAGGAAATTGACAAATATCATACAATAGTATAATATACTGTTATAGGGAAGCCATTTTCACTGTTTATCCTGGGGTCATTTGTCACCTGCTGCTAGGAACATAGAGGGATGATGAGGTGGGTTCTATTTGTTAACCTACAGGAAAAAGTGTGTAAAAGTTAGATCACCTGTATGAGTATTAGATTTGTTCTTATTGAGTTATAAGTATTTACTTGTTGTCAGTGAGATGTGATCACTTGAATACATGGAGATGCACTTTAAATGAAAATATGAGTAATCTCCCTTGCAGATGATGGGATCAGCATTCCCTGTGAATATCAGTCCTACCTGGCACCTCTCCAGTCAGAGAAACTCCACAATGAGGTCAAATCTTGCAAGGAAAAGGACAAGCCACTAGAGGTAAGATTAGTAGTCAAAGTTACATACTGTATTACAGTCATTCTTAGATGTTCAAACGCACTTTTCATGGATTTGATAGTGGCTAAAAGATAATGGCTATCACTGTCACATTCTATAGACTAGTGGCTTTCACCACCCCATTATATAGATTAGTGGCTATCACCATCACATTCCAAAGGTTAGTGGCTATCACCATCACATTCGAAAGGTTAGAGACTATCCCTGCCACATCCTTAAACCTCATGGTCACTACTTTTTTGCTGTTTATAGTACAACTTTGAGATGCCGTATGTAGTACGTCTCCACAACTGCCAGCTGATTGCAGAACCACAGCCTGTCTTCCACTTCCACCACCCTAATCGGGGTAAGTTAGACGTGTTCTACTTTGACTTGTGAGGTTGTCCTCTGACTGTTATTATGTTTTAACTACAAGATGAGTAATATAAAGCAACTAACTTGCAAATTACTGATGTTTTTATATAGCCATACCATTAACCAGGAACAACACATGGATATATTTTAAAGACTGCATATTCATATCCAGCCTAAGAGAAAACTGTCTAATTACAAAATGCTCACGGGTGAATAACACCTGTCAATACCAATTTGTAATTAGGTACTACAGAGCAAAATGATTAAACTGCAGGAATGTCCCCGATCCCATTCAAATTAGTTGATGATTTTATATATATAGTACCCATGACCTTAGTACCCAAAATTCTTCTTAGGTATTGTCATATGTGACATTTACAATTCATCAAAATATTGTGTTATTGATATTTCCAGAGACAAAAACTGGTCACAAGTATTGGTTGTAAAATCTCCTATTGATTAATACTACTGTTTGTAGGGTGTAAGTTGCTTTTATTTTGTGTATGAATTTTTTGTAAGACCAACAGCTACTTTTGATTCAGACAAAGTGATAGATAACTGCCGTTATGCCACACTGGAGTACACCGTAGAGGAGAATTCCGTGCTACATGGTCTGGCTGGATATTTTGATACCAGACTTTACGGTGATGTGATGCTTAGTAAGTCATGTATAGGTTTATCACTTCATTGATTCACTGCTTTTTTCCTCATATTTACCTGTAATAATTAGTTCTCTACTTTGTCTGATTTTCTGTGAGATTTATAGAGCAATCAGTTGATGATTAAATTTGCAGTGCTAATATCAAAATATAATGTATTATTTACAAACAACAGAATTATTTTCACAAGTTTAGAATTGTAAAAATGTGTAAGAATATGAAAGTTTTCCTTGTGTTTATAAGGTAACCTTGTTTGCGTGATTTACAAACAACAGAGTTATTTTCATGAGTTTAGAATTGTAAAAATGTGTAAGAATATGAAAGTTTTCCTTGTGTTTATTAATTACCCTTGTTTTTGTAGGTATTCTTCCTTCCACTCACTCTACAGGCATGTTCAGCTGGTTCCCCATCTTGTTTCCTATAAAGGTAGGTATATAGTAAGGTATCAGAGATTATTGACAGTACCGTTACAGTACCATTTAACTTACAATGTTAGAGAACACATTTTGGAAATAGTTTGTGTACTGAAGCTGTTGAATAGTTCTAGAATAAATATGTTGTAATGGTTTGATCTGTTTTCAGACACCTCAATACTTGAAGAAGGGAGAAACCCTTTCTGTAGACATCTGGCGTTGTGTGAGTACCAAGAACGTCTGGTATGAATGGCTCGTCACCAAACCTCGCGTGATTCCTATCCACAATCCTTCTGGACGTTCCTACACCATTGGACTATAACACTGCTGATACACATTGTAAATCTGGGGAACAGACTTGGCCTATCTTACCTGTGTACAAACAATATAACAGTTTTGTTGATGTATTAGTGACAGGGGAGACTTTTGTACTCTCTAGAAAAATGTATCGCGCTATTTAATCAATCTCTACTCTTATCTCAATTTCTAAAACAAAAAACAATGGTCTCACTTGTTGAAACGTGAAGATTGTAATAATGGAAATACCTGACATGTGTCTAAATATTAAAATGTAAATGTCCATTATTCAGATGGAAGAAACATAGAACATATGTTCCAGTGAAGACAGATTACAGTATAATCTGTAGTGTGTTGTAGTGATCCACTGAAAGCATATGCTAGAAATAACTGGGTTTCATGATATCAGTAACAGTTTCCGGATGTGGTTAGGAATTTTACATTACATCACCCCTTTATTAATGATTTTGCCAAAATTGAAAACAAAATTAGGACTTTGCTTTTTTCAGGAAACAAATTCCAGTAGTTAGAAATTACTTTTTGATAATTCTCAAAACTGTCTGTACATCAAAAACTAGCTTTACATGAAGTGGTACTTCCTTATTATCGTCATGTGGTAATGCGAAATATGAGACAAATTTTTGTAAACAAAATTACAACTTGATATTATTTTTTATTGTAGTTTCTGAATATACATTGTATGAGTGTAATTTACATGACCACTATTCATTTATATCTAAACATATTTGAAATAGCATTATTCTAAATACTTATATGTTGACCCTGTCTTTGCTGAACAATTATCTTTTAACAGTTCAAACAGAGGCAATGACAGCCGAGTGCTGTACCGTATTGATACAGAGCAAAAGTATTTGTTTTATGTCATTGTTAGTTTCTAGATGGTACTAGGAAATAGTAATACAGATGTTGGTAAGAAAATCTCGTGTTTGTTTTTACTCTAAAAATTTGAAGAGAAATCTGTACAAGCATTCTTCAATGAAGCTGACTAATATTTGTTTGATCATTCTGAATCTGTTTGTGTAAGATTGGTTTCACTGTCTCTGGAGTTTGTGCCTGATGCCATTTAAAGTGTATCGTTGCAGGTTTGAATCTGTTATTTCATAATGCTAATTTATAGTTAAAAATACTGGGGTCCTGTGTCATTAATGCAGATACCTGTATATAGTTAAGGTGTTTGTCCTTACATAATAAAGTTAAATTTTTATGATCATGACATCAAATCTGAAAAATTTGAAAATCGCATAAGATATATATATGTATATTGTCAAATAGTTTAAAAGATACAGGTAAATGTGAAATACACGACAATTTAAAATATACAAGTAAAGGAAATAAACAACAATTTAATAGATACAAGGTAAATGTGAAATAAACCAGTTTAACAGATACAGGTAAATGTGAAATAAAGGACAAATTAAAAGATACAAGTAAATGTGAAAAACACAACAATTTAAAATATACAAGGTGAATGTGAAATAAAGGACAAATTAAAAGATACAAGTAGATATGAAATAAACCACAGTTTAAAAGATACAGGTAAATGTGAAATAAACCAGTTTAACAGATACATGTAAATGTGAAAAAAAGAGTTTAAAAGATACAGATAAATGTAAAATAATCCAGTTTAAAATATATAGGTAAATATGAAATAACCACAGTTTAAGAGATTCAGGTAGATGTGAAGTTGACAACTGTTTAAGAGAATGAGGTAGACATGAAATAAACTATAGTTTGAACATGAATTAAACCACAATTGAAGAAGTTTCCAAAGACTGTTGAGAAGGATGTTTAATGGAGAAAAGTACAGAAGTGTTGATTTTGATGGTGAATGGATGTACTTTATTGATGTGATGTTACCAGTGTCTCCAAATTAGGATTGGTTCTGAATGTTTTCAATGTCATCATAGCAGAAACTTCCTATGACTTTAGGTTTTGTTTGTTGAAATCCCACTTGGACTGGGACATACGATCTGTGTCCAGAATAGATCAGTGTTCAAGATGTTTATGTCCTGTCATTGACAGATGGTATAAAGTAGTACCCATGTCAGTCCCGCCCCCTCCATCCAATATCAGTGCCAGATGTTATCACTCTAGCTGTTTCATTTCTTAGCCGACAGATTTCAATCTGCTTTTACACAAATTTTAACTATGATAAAACCTCAGATGAGTTTGTTTCATGGTTCCAAGACCATTTTTGTTTCCAGAAATTTGCCAAATATTGATACTTTGATATTGATGATGAATAGAAGTGAGGATTATTTAGGTCGTATCAGCATTTTCTTATTTACTAAAAACAAATCTGATCAACAATTTGTCAAAATACAACTTTTATTTCCAACTGATGACTGACACACGACTGGACAAAGATACAGGGGAGATAAACTTTAAACTACATACTGCTCAAGTGTATGCTAACTATTCTATGGAACTTGACATGATCAAATCATCCACATGTTTCCCAAGTGATCAGCAATACCATATACACATTTACTTTCTGGTTACCATACAGCATTCACTATAAAGTTTCAAGGTTCACAGTAAATACAATCTACATACCTTTAATTATACAAGTGGTTTCTCTAACAACATTTTCTCACAAGCACTAAGATAACAATATAACGAGTGATAGGTTGCATTGATTGGTTGACAGGTAATGGTAACAATCACATAGTGCATTTTAATTGGTTACTTTTGATAACAATGAGTCAATGATGACCTACTTTCTTGATAGCATCACAATCCAATTCAATGTCCAAGATGGATTTATATAACGCTACAAACAATAGCTTTTCAACTGCTTGCTCAATACTGTGCTATATGGTTTTTGTTATTTACGGTATATGGTTTGACAAATGGAAATCTGTTTGATAATTTTGACACAAACAATAGACCAGCCGATATGCTATGTGTAGCTGAAAATGCAAGATTATTTATTTGTAAACAAATGTGTAGCTTGCCCTGGTGTATATCTTTAACTACAGTGTTCTTTTATGTATAATCTTAAAGAAATTTTACATTAAATAACAGTGTGGTAAATTTCATCCTATAGACATTGTTATTCATGTAGAAGGCCCTTTGATAACAATTTATGAACTTTAACACCTTCTGTCTGGGCTGAAACATCACATGATTAAAAAGTGTGATAATGGATCCTACTAAAGTACTTGTATTGGGTTTGTTTGTTTAATGCGTTTATCATCCTGTGAACAGCCAGGGTCATTTTGTGGCAGGGTCTTGTAGTAGGGTATGATCACCACACTGCATAACATACAGGAGGTGACATTCAGAGTAATTAAGGAAATGTGCCTTACCCACACACACACAATCACATCAGCACAGACCTACCCATTCCTCAGCTTCCTGAAAAACACAAACACCACATGCTTGGAGCTTGTATTTGGACAGGAAGCTTTAAATAAAACAGTGATGATTTAGTACATATAGACACCAGATACTTGATAGCATACATCCAAACTGGACTGTCATGTCAGGGAGGTTTTAATAATTTATATATTGGAAAGTCACATCAGAATGGACCTGTTAGCCCATAAACATAGCTTCAGTCAGTGAGAAGTATGTATAATGTACATAGTGTTTGAACCGTTATTTCAAGAATTCCCTTATTGGAACTTTCCAAACTTTTCCAAATGAAACAATTATGTGCAGTTCTAATTATCTGGTATTTATATATACACAATTATTCATTCTTTTCTTTTTATATTGATATATATATAAACACTCTAAAAATAGTCCTCTATATATATAGCTAGCTTTCAATTATCACATTAGATCATTCTAAAATGTTCACCAACAACAGAGTTATGAAAACAATGATAAACAATACAAAATAGATAACAATCACTATATATAGTAACACATCTAAGGTGCTAGGCTATGAATAAATAATGACTATATATGGTAACAGATCTGAGGTTGCTAGGCTATAAATAAATCATAACTATATATGGTCAATAGGTCTGAGATGCTAGGCTATAGATAAGTCATGACTATATAAGGTAACATGTAGGAGGTGATAGACTATAAATAAATAACTATATATGGTAACAGGTCTGAGGTACTGGCTTATAAATAAGTCATGACTATATTTGGTAACAGGTCAGAGGTGCAAGGCTATAAACAAATAATGACTATATATGGTAACAGGTATGAGGTGCAAGGCTATAAACAAATAATGACTATATATGGTAACAGGTATGAGGTGCAAGGCTATAAACAAATAATGACTATATATGGTAACAGGTATGAGGTGCTTGGCTATAACTTAATGACTATATATGGTAACAGGTCTGAGGTACAAGACTATAAATCAATAATGACTATATATGGTAACAAGTCTATAGGTGGTAGCCTATAAATAAATAACTATATATGATAACAATTAATAGTCATAGATGGTTTTATATGGTAACAAGAAGGTGCTTGCCTACAAATGAATAATGACATGGCTATATATGGCAGCTGGATTAATTGCTGATAAATAGAAATGTAGACAATGATTATATGTGGTTAATTTTTTAATAGATAATGACTATATGATTTTATAGTAGCAGGTCTTAGGTGCTAACTTATGGATAAGTCATGATTATATATAGTAATGGGTGCTAGGCTATAAATAGATAATGATTATATATAGTAACAGGTCTGCAGTGCTAGCCTATAAATAGACAATGGCTATATATTGTTACAGGATTATTGTCGGACATGCTAGTTTATCAACTGCAAATATTTTGGTCAACCTTTTTCAGCTCACAAATCAATAAATATGACGTATTGTTTATTAAATGAATTCTAGAATTTGAATCTTTATTTGACAGACAGAACATGTAACAAAAAGAGCATTGTAATACCACAATATAACAATTATAATAAGTTAATAACACAATACATTTATATTCAACAATCACTCTTACCCTGTCACACCAGGCCATGGTTACTGTCGTCCACAACAGTACACATATAACACCATCTTTCAGTTCCTTCAACTGTATTTTAGATTGACACCAATAAAAACTTTTGGCTAACCGTTAAAGATGTTATGGATTTGTTGACATTAGTTGTTTGGACATTGTATAATTTCAACCAGATTACATGAAATGTTTCTTTTCAATTAGAACCACAAAACCAAATAACTTCCACTGGATTTTACCCTGGTAAGGGGAGTTAACTCTTGCTGTTACGTAGGGAGAAATTTCCCAGAAATGTCATTGACTGACATATCTTACATTTACATGTAAATTTTTCAATTTTTTGAGTAATATTGGAATAGAAAATTTCTTGGTTAATCAAATACCTTAATACTGAATAAATTCTCGGAAACAAATTCCATGATACTGTAATATAGCTTGTTTTTAGATACTGTAATATGGAATTAGTCTTTGTTATCCTACATGTATTATATACATGATGTGTTGGAATCGATGAGACAACCTGGTCAGGTAAATATAATGTGCAGACACAACCCTCACTTGTCAAGAGACACCTGACTAGTCCTTCTATTGGAATATTGACAATATACACAGTTTACAACTAAAATTTCATCTGTAAATTGCTCAGTGTGCAATATGCACTGATAGGTATATCTAATAAATGACTAAATATCGCTCCAATGCTATATGCTTAAAGCAGTTCTAGGTACTATCAGGGATTATTATGGAGTTCTGACTCAAACACCAAATACACTGTAGTAGGGATATTATAGCTACAGATCTGGATGCTGTGGAATATGTGAATCAGACAAGTCTACTTTAATTTCTGGATGCACTGGAGTATGTTGCTTAGACCAGGTGGAATTTCAGCAGTTGTACATGCAGCATTATTAGGAATTGTGAATGTGATCTGCAATTCCAGCCTAAGGTCACAAGGTACAGCTGTAACACTGGTGTAGTGCCATGACTTCCAAAGCACTTACTCTCATGATTACATCTGTAATAAAAGAATTGTGAAACAACATGAAGTGTTTGTAAAACATGTCACATATACAATAAGTATCCAAAAAAACAGATAGTACTGATGACCTTGTTTACAGCCTCATATCCAGATGAGAAAACTAAACCATAATTATGAGATTAAATGTACAGAACCAGAAAATAGATAGAGGTAAATTAAATGACAGAGTGAGGGCAAAATAGTTAGACAGACAGACATTCGTCTGATTTATAAAGAACATATAAATATGATAGAAGGTCAATGAGCTTGAGTTGCCTAACTGTTAAAGAGAAGAGTTTGTCAGTTCACAAAGTCAATATCTGTTAGCTTGAAATCCTATTCCCGGAGCATGCTACTGCACAAATATGATGATACAGGACAAGTTGAGAACAAATTAAAAGGTATCAAACATAACTGACCTCCATGACCTTGAAAATGGTCAAGGTCAATCATTTGAATAAAGTCATTAGCCTTTCATCCAGAACCAATATCAATAGCTTTGACCTTTTGGTTATAAAGAAACCCTTGCGGCCTTAATGGGTCGAGGTCATTCATTTGGATAAGCTTGATAGTCCTTCATCCAATCATGCTACAGGACCAATATTAAATGTGCACGCTACAACATTATTATTGTTATTGAGAAGATGTTGCCTTTTAAACATGTTTGACACCAATGACCTTGAACCTGACTATCTTGCCCTTGTAATATTAATTTTAAAAAAATGGTAGCACTCTTTTCCAGTATGCTACCGGCCCAATACCAGCACCCTGGGCCTTTTGGCTGTTGAGAAAATGTTTTTTCAAGATTTGAACACATTTGAAACCTGTGACCTTGAAAGTGAGTCAAGGTTCTTCATTTGATAAATCTATTGCCCTTATCCCAGCATGCTTCAGATCCAATATAAGTACCCTGGGCCTTTTGGCTGTTGAGAAAATGATTTTTTTAAGATTTTAACACATTTTACACCTGTGACCTTGAAAGTGGGTCAAAGTTATTCATTTGGCAAATCTGTTGCCCTTATCCCAGCATGCTACAGATCCAATGTAAGTACCTTGGGTCTTTTGGTTATTGAGAAGAAGTTGTTTAAATAGGTCAATACATTTGACTCTTGTGACCTTCAAAGTTGGCATGGTCATTCATTTGAAGAACTTGGTAGCCCTTCATCCCAGTATGCTACTGGCCTAATATCAGCACCTTGGGCCTTTTGGATACTGAGAATAGGTTATATGAATGAAAGTTTATGCAAGGTGCATGACGAAGAATAAAACACAATGGCTAAAGGTCATCTTGACACATGGAGTCAGATGACCTAAATAGAGGGTTAATTTGAGAGAATGAGGGCAAAAAAGACAGAATGGACTAAAAGGACACAAAGAAGGCAGAGTGATCAGAAAGAAGGTGAAATATGAAAAAAAGCTTTCATGGCATTTCTTAGAAAAATGCATGATTACTTGTTCCAGTAGGATTAGTGGCATCTTCTTCATCAACAACACCAGTTAAAATAACCTTGGTTAAATCCAAGCAATATACTAGTGTCATTTAACAAAACCATAGAACAAGTCAATCTTCATATATCACATAAAGACCGAGAACATTGTAAAATTTCTAAATCATTCACATTAACACAGTCCTCAAACAAGGTTTTAATACTGACCATTCTATTCCCCATTGACCACTGGTTCCTTTTCATCACTACATGTACTGTCCGTGTGGGTCCGAGCTTGACCTTGGGCTACTGGCTGGACACACAGGAGAAAACAGTCATTGTTATCATTAGTTAGAGTTAACATAGAAATTCTTACTGTTGGAAGACACCTAACAATAATGTGTGACATGTATCTGCTATGTAAACTAATTCATGTGTAAACTGACATGCTCAATATTATATCATGGATCAACTGAATTGTGTATGAAGTGTATTAACTGTTCCATTTGTAAATGGCATTGTGTGTAAGCAGTGTAAGTACAATATGTGGTTATTGTCATTTCAAGATAATAAACAAAACAACTTTAATAAAATCAAACAAATGTCTTTACACATGAAAAATACTTAATGGTTTTATGTGTTTAGAAACTATATGGGGCTAGGTACCTTGACTTTTGGTTCCAAACTTGGATCAAGAATAATTTTTCCAATGTTTTTCCTATCATGAATTTTCTGCATGGCATCACCAACCTGTGAAAATAAAGCAGTATTACAGGTGTTTAACACAGAAATTAACCAATATAGGATGTCTATATAATAAAGATAAAACAGGTTGTTTAGATATAATCAAGTGCATATGTGTTAAATGTCATCAAATCAACAGGATATTTTCAGTTGTTAAGATATAAATAATATGGTGTGTGTCACCTTTTTAAGATAAAAACAACACACGGTGTAAGCTATTAAATGTTAAGACTTAAAAAGAGAATGTTTTATACGAGAATGTGTGTTTGCTGTTGAGCTTTGGTTACACCAATGGACTTACATCCTCAAATGCCCAGGCCGAGTCAATCCTTGGTCGGATCTTGCCCTCCGAGTACAGCTGTATGAGGTGGTTCATCACCTTACGGGCATACTCGTGTTGACCTTGTCTGAAGACAAGCTGCCTCAATTGGAAGCCAGCAATGCTCTTGTTCTCATCGTACAATTTGATAGGACTTATCTTATCAACCTGCCACCACTGTAAAATAGACCATCTTGTATATTTTTTTTTACTGTCAGGTTGGAAATACAAAAATAATCTCATGTTAGTGTAAACAAACAGCATAGTGACCTTTACCTTTTAACCATTTGATTACATTACACCATCCAAACCCCTAGACCTTAATGTGTTATATACCAGCAGATAGAACAGTTTATTGTTAATTAACTTCAAAAGGCATGAATATAGGGTACAAATTCTTAGTACTTACAGATTTGGCAAAACTAAAGAAGCTTTTTGTTTCTCCTGTCACCACATTCGAGGATCCTGAAATGTTGAAAATATTTTGAATTTACTGCCTATAAACATAAAATGTATTTGCTAATGTACTCACCATATAAAACGTATTAGCCAGTGTACTCACTATACTGAACATATTTCCCCTTGCACTTAAAAAGTCAAACAGATTTGCCCATGTACTCACCAAATAAACATGTGCTCATTTATTTACCATCTAAAACGTTTGCTCATGAACTTGTGATATCAAACATATTTGCCCATTAACTCACCATATAAAACATATTTGCCTATGTACTCACCATATAAAACATATTTGCCCATTTACTCACCATATAAAACATATTTGCCCATAGGTTTCAGAAGAGAGATACCCTTATTGGTGTCATCCCCACAGAGACAGTCAAGGACTATGTCAACACCCTCTGGTGAAAGTCTGCAATTAAATGGGAAAACTAGAAAAATGTCTGTAAAACATAAATGTCCAACCAACAAGAGAAATTAGTTAATTGGGGAGGAGTGGGGGGGGGGAGGGGGCGTATCCATGAAAGGGGAGGAAGGGGGGAGGCATATCCATGAAAAATGCATAGTGTTTAAAATGAAACAATTAAAGATTTTCTTTATATAGAAAGGGTGACCTTGACCCTTTGAAACACAATGATATTCACAGTATACCCATAACTGACCTTTGTATGTGTAAATTGTGACCAAAATCTTTCAAAGAATGAAGTTGCTATGTGCTTACATTGAATCAGGACATGGGTAGCCCTATGTGTAGCAGGGACATCAAAATTCCAGCTTTACAGTTAAATAAATGATAACCCAGAGGGGTCTGGGTTGGCACTATTAGATATGTAAGTTCTCTCTTTCCTGTTTTATTTTCTGTTGACTGTTGACCAGTATCTGAATAATGTGGAAGACCTAAGATTTAAAGCAATTTTGCCATGTGACAGGAATACAGTGAGAAAATACAGACATGGCAACTAACTCGAAATTGATGTGACGAGGCAGAATGTAAATAAATGAATAATCCACAGACAATACCTGGAGAATAATTATATCACATGTGCCACAAGGGCAAACATCATCTGTTTCAGGGACAACATGTAAGTAAGTCAGTAAGTAATGTTACTTCCTCAAAGGAGAACATAATCATCAGCAGTAATGAAACAGTTAAATGTCCTTTGTCAAAGACATGTAAACTTGAAAATGCATGAAGTGATGTAAAGCAAAACTACATGTCATGATGTGAGAAAAATTCAACAGCAATAACACTTTCAAAAGTAAAAAAAAAAAAAAAACTAGAGTAAGCTGAACTCTATATGACATCAAGTTAGTCGTGTTTTAACAGGTTTTGAAACTTTGCTCAAACATAAATTAAGAGATTGGCCACAACAGTACTCTCTGAGAAGAAAAGCAAATGAAAAAAGTTAAAATCAAAAATGGACATTTTTTTGCCATATTACTTCTTCAGTGGTTTGCTTGTTTATGTTTATTTCTTATTTGTTTGTGTTGTTTTTTTTTCAAGATAACAACTAGCCTATTAAAACCTTCAGTCCATTGTATGGTCTTCTCTCCTTAGAGAAAGTGTCTTTGCCCAGCTCTCTTGTTGCTTTTGGTGAATCGAGTATAAACATCAATGTTACTGAAACCTACATCCACAAATTGTGTATCCTTCTGTAGTAAATGTATATACTTACTTTCGAACCTCCTGAGAGTAGTCCACTACCCTGTCAAACAGGTGAGTGACATTGTCCTTGACTGACTCCAGTTTGTAATATGATGCTGTCCCAAACAGTGTGACATCATTAATCGTCCGACACAACTGGGAGATTGCTTGTCCCTAAAAATGGAGGATAGTAGTGTTGAGGTTATAAATTGATCATAATTTCAATTTCATGCACTCAAAAAAAAAAGCTTCAACAATTCATAATTCTGTATGGTGTAGCTGCTAGCGTGCTGCTAACCATTTTCTGGAACTAGGTAATGGTAACCTTGACCTTGACCCTACAACCCTGACTCAGTTATGTTCAAGAGATTTTAGTGCTTTAACCCTCAAGGGGTGAGGTCATTACATTGCTGGCAATGGGTTTTCTAAGATATTTAGCGACTGTGGTCTTTAATCCAACACTCCTGAAAATGACAGTTGATCAAGATATTCTGATGCTTTAAAAGTGTGTGAATTTTGATGACAATCTCTTAAGGAATGAAGCAACAAGAGGGCTGACAATCTTTGTGTTATATGAACAGACACACTGAGAGGAAAACTGTGGTCCCCTCCTTCTGATTTCATCTACAGGAAACTAAACTAGATGCCTGACAGGTCTGTACCACAAATATGTTAATATTTCACATAATTGATATTTAAAGTCAAGGTTAATGTGAAGAAGTCATTTAAAGATTTTAACAAATTTGATCAGTGTAATCTCTGATACTGATCAAAGTTGTTTTGTCAAGATTCTATCCTGGAACCAACCAGCAAACTATCATGATTCTAGTCCTTTTGGTTAATGAGCAAGAGTGACTTGATTTCAACAAATATGACTACTGTCACTTTCAACATTTGTTACTGTCATTTCTTGTCAAACACTTGTCAAACTTCATCCAAAGAACTTTCAGCTATCATGACTTTTGATCTTTTGATTATTGAGTTGTTTAAATGGAAAAGCCAGATGCCATACCAAGGCACAAGGCACACTGAGCCCTTCAGGCCAGATGAGCTAAATATTGTAAAAAATGCATATTGGCATGTCAAATGACCTTAAGTCAAAGACACTAAAATACACCAACAGTTTATGAAGTTACCTCCAACTATGATTTTGTTGTCTCTACTTACTACACCTCCTCTCTGATGGAGTGTGATTTTGTTGCCCCTACTTACTACACCGCCTCTCTGATGGAATGTGATTTTGTTGCCCCTACTTACTACACCCTCTCTGATGGAGTGTGATTTTGTTGTCCCTACTTACTACACCTCCTCTCTGATGGAGTGTGATTTTGTTGTCCCTACTTACTACAGCACCTCTCTGATGGAGTGTGATTTTGTTGTCCCTACTTACTACACCACCTCTCTGATGGAGTGTGATTTTGTTGTCCCTACTTACTACACCACCTCTCTGATGGAGTGTGATTTTGTTGCCCCTACTTACTACATCACCTCTCTGATGGAATGTGATTTTGTTGCCCCTACTTACTACACCACCTCTCTGATGGAGTGTGATTTTGTTGTCTCTACTTACTACACCACCTATCTGATGGAGTGTGATTTTGTTGTCCCTACTTACTACACCACCTCTCTGATGGAGTGTGATTTTGTTGTCCTACTTACTACACCACCTCTCTAATGGAGTGTGATTTTGTTGCCCTACTTACTACACCACCTCTCTGGTGGAGTTTGATTTTGTTGTCCCTACTTACTACACCACCTCTCTGATGGAGTTTGATTTTGTTGTCCCTACTTACTACACCTCCTCTCTGATGGAGTGTGATTTTGTTGTCTCTACTTACTACACCTCCTCTCTGATGGAGTGTGATTTTGTTGTCCCTACTTACTACACCACCTCTCTGATGGAGTGTGATTTTGTTGTCCCTACTTACTACACCTCCTCTCTGATGGAGTGTGATTTTGTTGTCTCTACTTACTACACCTCCTCTCTGATGGAGTGTGATTTTGTTGTCCCTACTTACTACACCTCCTCTCTGATGGAGTGTGATTTTGTTGCCCTACTTACTACATCTCCTCTCTGATGGAGCGTGATTTTGTTGCCCTACTTACTACACCTCCTCTCTGATGGAGTGTGATTTTGTTGTCCCTACTTACTACACCGCCTCTCTAATGGAGTGTGATTTTGTTGTCTCTACTTACTACACCTCCTCTCTGATGGAGTGTGATTTTGTTACCCCTACTTACTACATCACCTCTCTGATGGAGTGTGATTTTGTTGCCCTACTTACTACATCTCCTCTCTGATGGAGCGTGATTTTGTTGTCTCTACTTACTACACCTCCTCTCTGATGGAGTGTGATTTTGTTGTCCCTACTTACTACACCTCTCTGATGGAGTGTGATTTTGTTGTCCCTACTTACTACACCACCTCTCTGATGGAGTGTGATTTTGTTGTTCCTACTTACTACATCATCTCTTTTTTGTAGTGTTGTTTTTTTGTGTCTACATACAACATCACCCAAATTAAAACCTCTACATTTTTCCATTTTCCGTTAATGATTATAAAATTGAATCTTTTCCCGCTGTAAAGTGACGTTACAGTGGCTGTTTTGTTGTTTTTTTTCATGTTTATAAGCGGGCCCTTAATTGATATGTCCGAAAATATTGGCGGTAATGTAAGATAAGCCTTCTATTTCAAGAAACCCTTAGCGGGTTTTACGGGATTACAATTGGTGAGTTGCAATTATATCGACTATAATTACCTTGCAGTACGCCACTGTGGCCGAAGTAAATTGACATTATTCTGTCCCTACTTACCACGCCCCCTCCGACAGAGTGACAGAAGACAGAGTTTCCAGGTCTCAAGTTTCCGATATCAAACAGCATCATGTAAGCAGCCAGGTAATTCATGGCTAGTGCAGCGCCGTCTTGGAAACTCATTCTTTCTGGCATTTTGTAGACATAGTGAGCGGAAATGGCGACAAACTCCGCCCAAGCGTCATAGTCACAGAACCCGATCACGCGGTCACCAATCTGCCATATAAAGGTCTTTTAGAAAGATGTCATCAAATTTCAAGCGTTGGAAACTTTCCCAGAGAGCATATTGATTTCATATTTTTTTTCGAAGGGAATCGGTATTTATTTCTACTATTGCTTGTTAACATGAACGATCCGTAATAACCTCTATTACATTTGGGAATTGTACATTTGTTTTTGACATAAATCTTCATTAATTTTTGGACTGTTCGTTGAGCAGTGTGTCATCCATCTTCTTTCGAGACCGCGCGTGAGTGATGTGATTCCTTCATATTATTATTGTCACTGGTTGAGGACACTAGAATATCTCTCTCGTTGTTCACAATACTCATTAAAAAATTACCTGAAATCATTTTATATTTAGCTAACAATGTACTGTTATAGTGTATACCTGTTGAAAATAGTTTCGTTCACAAAAACATTCCAATTCTACCACAAGTCAATTTTTGCTAACCACAGTTCATGTTATCATATTCCAAAAATACAGCTCCCGTATAAAAGGTTTCACAATCTTCACTTCCCAACAACACTCTCCACAAATCCAGCTTCCGTTTAAGGTTTCACCAACTTCATTTCCCAACAACGCTCTCCACAAATCCGGCTTCCATATAGCAGGTTTCATGAACTCCAAACAGCATATCGCACTGCGAAACCTCTACTAATTACATCATCCTCGGCAAGACAAGATTACAGGACAAAATCTATCTATTCATCTCGGACATACAAAGTGTGTAACAATACATTCTTTGCATAAATTTAAATTTTAGGATTATGACAGGCAAAAATATAGAGGACTAGAAAAGTTAAATAATTACTAACATAAGATACTGAGCCCTAAAAGAATAACAAGTCCGGCTTAAGATACGTTTTTGTAAGAAATCAAAAACAGAAACTAAATGTTTACAGATTTATTCAAAAGTTTGTTAAAATTGCAATTAAACAAAATGTGGCTAGATTTCATTTCGTGAGATTTACTATTTCTAATGTCTATTTAATTAAGGTACCCCCATGAAAGGAAAATCACAAATCAGTCAATAATGCGTTTGTCGGCCTTGGGCATTGATACATGTTGTGCAACGTCGTCTCATTGAATTGCTGAGAATCTGGAAGAATGCCTGGGGAAAATTGTTCCATTCCTGGAGGAGTCTCTGTTCCAGCTGTGCCAGCGTCAACGGAGCTCCACCATCAGATATTCTTCTCCCGAGTTCATCCCAAATGTGTTCTATCGGTATCATACCCGTTGGAAGAGACGGCCAAAGGAAGACATTCACATTATTCTGTGCAAAGAACCCCATAGATACTGGAGCATTGTGGGGAAGAGTGGTGTCCTGCTAGTAAAACTGTTTTTGCGGCTGTTCAAAGGGACGACGTAAGACCTGAGAACATCATTCCTGTACATCACTCCTGTTACACGCTAACAGAAGACGTGTCCGATGGTGGTAACGTTTTGTACAATAATAAAAAACATGTTTCTCACCATTGTCTTTCTTTTAGAAAATATAACAATTTTGGATTTGTTTGTGTTTACAACAAGTTTCCGTTTCTGACATTATTCTTGAAATTCAATTAAAATTGTTTGTAACCCATCAGCTGTCTCCGATAACAGGGCTTTATTGCCACCAAATAACCTAACAAACATTTTCACATACATGTCAATATAATCACGATATACTTCATCAATTTTAAGCAAGCAATCAACATTTTTTTGAGTAAAAATGGTTCAATGTCATTAAGATACAAGGCAAATATAAAAGGTGAGCAATGTTCTCCTTGTATCCACCTGATAACAAATGGGAACATTTCAGATAGTTCATTCACATTTTCCACACATAATTTGGTATCAGTATACATACCATGTAAAACCTTGAATATTTTACCAGCGATATTGCTCTTAAGGATCTTTTGCCATAAACCGACACGCCACACTGAGTCAATGAAGGTGCAATATATTTTTTAACCGAAAGACAATTATAATGATATCAGTACATATAAACATATTGTCCATTGTCGAATGACCTTTCCTGAAACTCGCCTCAGCTTTTCTAATACGATCGATTCCGTCGATTAGCTGGTATAACCTGATATTAAAAATCGATGTAAAAATATTACCTATGTATGAAAGAAGTGTTTGCTCTGTAATTGTTCAATTCTTTAGGATCACCCTTGGTTTTGTATATGGGTGTTAATTATCCCAGTACTCCAACTTTACGGTATTAAACCAGTATCTAGTACAAATACCAAAATCTCCACAAATTCCACTTCAAAAACCTCAGTTTCATACAACAAACTCCACAAACACGACTGCCTTACAATATATTTTATAAACTCCAAAATTCCACATCACATTACACAAAGTCCGCTTACATAACACACGTCACAATCACCGCTTTGTGCACAAAACATCACGCAAACTGCTCTCCCGTACAACAAACTCCACAAATCCGCTTCCGAACAGTACACCCCCTAAATCTCTCTTCCTTACAGTACACCCCCTAAATCTCTCTTCCGTACAGTACACCCCCTAAATCTCTCTTCCGTACAGTACACCCCCTAAATCTCTCTTCCGTACAGCACACCCCCTAAATCTCTCTTCCGTACAGCACACCCCCTAAACCCCTCTTCCGTACAGCACACATCACAAATCAAGTTTACGTGCAGCACACTTCACAAACACTACTTCAATACAGTACAAACCATAAAGCTCCGCTTTTATACAATACACTTAAGCCTCGCTGTCGTCCAACAATCTGAACAAACCCCACTTCCGTACAGCATGCTCCAAGAATAATGCTCTCTTACAACACACATGAACAAGAATGTCTAATCCTAACTGAACGAACCGAACTAAACGCAAGCTTAGAAATTCGTGCGAATCCCCAGTGATAAAAAAACTTCCTAACCTTAAACCCTAAACACACATCACAACAAACGTATTTTATTCTAGTTTATAAAACCGTTAACGTCAATAGTAGATTCAATAGATATGCTGGTACAGTTTACATAATTAACCGATAACGATGTCGATTGTGTCTTATAACCCTAGATATAACTTCCGTCGATCTACAACACTTAAATGAGATTTTATACAAAATGGCAGCGACAAGGTTGAGAAAATCGATGGTTGCTCTGAGTACAAACAAGTTAGGCAGAGGCACTTGTATATCGCTTCCACGGCCTTGCCAAAATATGTTTAAAATGTAAGGTTTGCTCGTCAGAAAGACAAAAACGCTTGCTCGGCCGTTTAAGCGTCAAAAAGAGGCCAAGAATTCAGTATCAAACATTTATGACGCTACGTTAAACCGAAAATCGAATTAAAATTTTCATCCTGGGTAAGTGTAAACCAAACTGGTACATTTCACAGTGCCTTTGAAAGAGGTTGATCACATGACGGGTGGCGTACGCTTATCCGATCGAGCCTAAATGATACCTCGATAATCCGGACTATAGCTTAGACTCGGTGTTTGTCCTAGTTCTACCATAATAACCTGTATCATTTCTTTTATGTTCTATAGAGAAAACGTTTCATTTATCCCATGTTTAATTTATAGTTATAATTCATGTATTTTTTTGTTTGTTTTATTTATTGCCTCAATCAGGGCTGTTTTATCTTTTCGCATTCAAAGTTTCATTCAACTTCAGAATGATTATTCATCAGAAACTGTCGCCTTGCGACCGTGCAAAACTAGATATAAAACAAGAAATAAGGCTCTGTTATAACACGTTCTGAACAGCCAATACGAATTTCGGCTTACACTATGGACCCGACAAACACGAAAATGTTTGTAAATGTCAACAATTGCGACTTACTTCGAACCCACTGGTATTGGGACCGATAGCTTCCACCTCACCAGAACACTCGAACCCAACAGTCGACGGAGTTTTCGGAGGGCTGTCGATAACGCCCTGTCTTGCCATTAAGTCCAGGAAGTTAAGTCCACTAGAAGAAAAAATATATGGTTACAAAGAGGTCAGAGGTCACACAGTGTGTCAATTAAGTTCAAGTGAAGGAATAAAGAGGAGTAAAGTTAAAAACTATTCAAGGACAAAGTGTTCGTCTAATTAAATGTAACAAAAACATTTACAATGATTACCATATTGAGCAAACACTAGTGGTCTTTATAAACAGGCGGGCTTATAAAGGTCACCGAGTCACTTGGCTGTTATAGACAGGTTGTTGTTATATAGAATTGTTTAAGGCAGGTTTAACCAGTTTTAATAGAACGCTAATAATTGACGATTCCTGAATAACACAAATAAACTATCAACATTTCTATTTCGAATACATTTGTATGGAAAAAAATGTGTAAATATCTAATAACAGTTATACACATTAGCAGTGAGTTTTACAGTTGCAAATGTCCGGACAAACGAAGTTTATATAAAAATGTTCTGACCAACGAGGTTTACAGTCAACTTTCCGGAGTAGTGAAATTCAAAGCGAGATGTAGGGTCTAACGAGATGAATAATGGAATACCCTGCAAGTTTAGGCCTACAGTTAACTATCCTGACTAGCGTGACATAGTATAAGGCCTAGCAACTCTTCCACATTAAAGCGACCAGACTAACAAATTGTACAGTATAATATACATGTAGTCCTCTCCATGTCCTGTCATGTCTGATCAGTACGCCTCTAGTACCAGCCATGGTCAATAAAACCATCACAAGCTTGCGTAATCTTATAGTAAAAATCAAAACCGAATATTGGATTCAGTTCTTGCAAAACCAATCTCGCATGTAATTCTAAAGTGAGTTTGAAAACATAGGATTGATTTTCCAATAAAACCGAGTGATTTGATCTTATCGTACAAAACAGATTCATCCATTATTCAACTCACGTGCGGCGTTTAACTTTCTTAAAGGACTATTCTAGAAGTGGTGTGAAGGTGCATCGGGGACGTCAGGTGTTTTGTGTGACAGTACATCAAAGACGTGAGGTGTGTTTTTGTGACAGTACATCAAAGACGTGAGGTGTATTGTTGTGTGACAGTACATCAAAGACGTGAGGTGTATTGTTGTGTGACAGTACATAAAGGACGTGAGGTGTGTTGTTGTGTGACAGTACATCAAGGACGTGAGGTGTATTGTTGTGTGTCAGTACATCAAGGTCGTGAGGTGTATTGTTGTGTGACAGTACATCAAGATTATAAGGTGTATTATTGTGTGACAGTACATCAAGAATGTGAGGTGTATTGTTGTGTGACAGTACATCAAGGAGGTGAGGTATGTTGTTGTGTGACAGTACATCAAGGACGTGAGGTGTATTGTTGTGTGACAGTACATCAAGGTCGTGAGGTGTATTGTTGTGTGACAGTACATCAAGGTCATGAGGTGTATTGTGTGACAGTACATCTAAGACGTGAGATGTACTGTTGTGTGACAGTACATCAAGGTCATGACGTGTATTGTGTGACAGTATATCAAGGTCATGAGGTGTATTGTGTGACAGTACATCAAGGACTTGAGGTGTATTGTTGTGTGACAGTACATCAAGGACATGAGGTGTGTTGTTGTGTGACAGTACATCAAGTTGTGTGACAGTACATCAAGGACGTGAGGTGTATTGTTGTGTGTCAGTACATCAAAGACGTGTGAGGTATTGTTGTGTGCCAGTGCATCAAGGACATGAGGTGTGTTGATGTGTGACAGTACATAAAGAATGTGAGGTGTATTGTTGTGTGACAGTACATCAATTGTTGTGTGACAGTGAGGTGTATTATTGTGTGACAGTACATACATCATGGACGTGAGGTGTATTGTTGTGTGACAGTACATCAAGTATGTGAGATGTGTTGTTGTGTGACAGTACATCAAGGACGTGAGGTGTATTGTGTGTGTGACAGTACATCAAGGTAGTGAGGTGTATTGTTATATGACAGTACATCAAAGACATGAGGTGTGTTGTTGTGTGACAGTACATCAAAGATGTGAGGTGTATTGTGTGACAGTACATCAAGGACGTGAGGTGTATTGTTGTGTGACAGTACATCAAGGACGTGAGGTGTATTGTTGTGTGACAGTACATCATGGACGTTAGGTGTGTACATCAAGGTCATGAGGTGTGTGTGACAGTACATCTAAGACGTGAGATGTACTGTTGTGTGACAGTACATCAAGGTCATGAGGTGTATTGTGTGACAGTACATCAAGGACTTGAGGTGTATTGTTGTGTGACAGTACATCAAGGTCGTAAGGTGTGTTATTGTGTGACAGTACATCAAGGTAGTGAGGTGTATTGTTATATGACAGTACATCAAAGACATGAGGTGTGTTGTTGTGTGACAGTACATCAAGGACGTGAGGTGTATTGTTGTGTATCAGTACATCAAGGTCGTGAGGTGTGTTATTGTGTGACAGTACATCAAGGTCGTGAGATGTATTGTTGTGTGACAGTACATCAAGGACGTGAGGTGTATTGTTGTGTGTCAGTACATCAAAGACGTGAGGTGTATTGTTGTATGACAGTATATCAAGGTCGTGAGGTATGTTGTTGTGTGACAGTACATCAAAGTCGTGAGGTGTGTTGTGTGACAGTACATCAAGGTCGTGAGGTGTATTGTTTTGTGACAGTACATCAAGGACCTGAGGTGTATAGTGTGACAGTACATCAAGGAAGTGAGGTGTATTGTTGTGTGACAGTACATGAAAGACGTTAGGTGTATTGTTGTGTGACAGTACATCAATGACGTGAGGTGTATTGTTGTATGACAGTACATCAAAGACGTGAGATGTATTGTTGTGTGACAGTACATCATGGACGTGAGGTGTATTGTTGTGTGACAGTACATCAAAGACATGAGGTGTGTTGTTGTGTGACAGTACATCAAGGACGTGAGGTGTATTTTTGTGTGTCAGTACATCAAGGTCGTACGGTGTGTTATTGTGTGACAGTACATCAAGGTAGTGAGGTGTATTGTTATATGACAGTACATCAAGGACGTGAGGTGTATAGTGTGACAGTACATCAAGAATGTGAGGTGTATTGTTGTGTGACAGTACATCAAGGACGTGAGGTGTATAGTGTGACAGTACATCAAGAATGTGAGGTGTATTGTTGTGTGACAGTACATCAAGGACGTGAGGTGTATTGTTGTGTGACAGTACATCATGGACGTTAGGTGTATTGTTGTGTGACAGTACATCAAGGTCATGAGGTGTATTGTGTGACAGTACATCTAAGACGTGAGATGTACTGTTGTGTGACAGTACATCAAGGTCATGAGGTGTATTGTGTGACAGTACATCAAGGACTTGAGGTGTATTGTTGTGTGACAGTACATCAAAGACGTGAGATGTATTGTTGTTTGACAGTGCATCAAAGACGTGAGGTGTATTGTTGTGTGACAGTACATCAAGGACATGAGGTGTGTTGTTGTGTTACAGTACATCAAGGAAGTGAGGTGTATTGTTGTGTGACAGTATATCAAGGAGGTGAAGTATGTTGTTGTGTGACAGTCCATCAAGAATGTGAGATGTATTGTTGTGTGACAGTACATCAATGACGTGAGGTGTATTGTTGTATGACAGTACATCAAAGACGTGAGATGTATTGTTGTGTGACAGTACATCATGGACGTGAGGTGTATTGTTGTGTGACAGTACATCAAAGACATGAGGTGTGTTGTTGTGTGACAGTACATCAAGGACGTGAGGTGTATTGTTGTGTGTCAGTACATCAGGGTCGTGAGGTGTGTTATTGTGTGACAGTACATCAAGGTCGTGAGATGTATTGTTGTGTGACAGTACATCAAGGACGTGAGGTGTATTGTTGTGTGTCAGTACATCAAGTGTGTTATTGTGTGACAGTACATCAAGGTCGTGAGGTGTATTGTTGTGTGACAGTACATCAAGAATGTGAGGTGTATTGTTGTGTGACGGTAAATCAAGGATGTGAGGTGTATTGTTGTGTGACAGTACATCAAGGTCGTAAGGTGTGTTATTGTGTGACAGTACATCAAGGTAGTGAGGTGTATTGTTATATGACAGTACATCAAAGACATGAGGTGTGTTGTTGTGTGACAGTACATCAAGGACGTGAGGTGTATTGTTGTGTATCAGTACATCAAGGTCGTGAGGTGTGTTATTGTGTGACAGTACATCAAGGTCGTGAGATGTATTGTTGTGTGACAGTACATCAAGGACGTGAGGTGTATTGTTGTGTGTCAGTACATCAAAGACGTGAGGTGTATTGTTGTATGACAGTATATCAAGGTCGTGAGGTATGTTGTTGTGTGACAGTACATCAAAGTCGTGAGGTGTGTTGTGTGACAGTACATCAAGGTCGTGAGGTGTATTGTTTTGTGACAGTACATCAAGGACCTGAGGTGTATAGTGTGACAGTGTGTATTGTTGTGTGACAGTACATGAAAGACGTTAGGTGTATTGTTGTGTGACAGTACATCAATGACGTGAGGTGTATTGTTGTGTGACAGTACATCAAAGACGTGAGATGTATTGTTGTGTGACAGTACATCATGGACGTGAGGTGTATTGTTGTGTGACAGTACATCAAAGACATGAGGTGTGTTGTTGTGTGACAGTACATCAAGGTAGTGAGGTGTATTGTTATATGACAGTACATCAAAGACATGAGGTGTGTTGTTGTGTGACAGTACATCAAGGACGTGAGGTGTATTGTTGTGTGTCAGTACATCAAGGTCGTGAGGTGTGTTATTGTGTGACAGTACATCAAGGTCGTGAGATGTATTGTTGTGTGACAGTACATCAAGGACGTGAGGTGTATTGTTGTGTGTCAGTACATCAAGGTCGTAAGGTGTGCTGTTGTGTGACAGTACATCAAGGACGTGAGGTGTATTGTTGTGTGACAGTACATCAAGGTCGTGAGGTGTATTGTTGTGTAACAGTACATCAAGAATGTGAGGTGTATTGTTGTGTGACGGTAAATCAAGGATGTGAGGTGTATTGTTGTGTGACAGTACATCAAGGTCGTAAGGTGTGTTATTGTGTGACAGTACATCAAGGTAGTGAGGTGTATTGTTATATGACAGTACATCAAAGACATGAGGTGTGTTGTTGTGTGACAGTACATCAAGGACGTGAGGTGTATTGTTGTGTATCAGTACATCAAGGTCGTGAGGTGTGTTATTGTGTGACAGTACATCAAGGTCGTGAGATGTATTGTTGTGTGACAGTACATCAAGGACGTGAGGTGTATTGTTGTGTGTCAGTACATCAAAGACGTGAGGTGTATTGTTGTATGACAGTATATCAAGGTCGTGAGGTATGTTGTTGTGTGACAGTACATCAAAGTCGTGAGGTGTGTTGTGTGACAGTACATCAAGGTCGTGAGGTGTATTGTTTTGTGACAGTACATCAAGGACCTGAGGTGTATAGTGTGACAGTACATCAAGGAAGTGAGGTGTATTGTTGTGTGACAGTACATGAAAGACGTTAGGTGTATTGTTGTGTGACAGTACATCAAGGACGTGAGGTGTATTGTTGTGTGTCAGTACATCAAAGACGTGGGGTGTATTGTTGTATGACAGTACATCAAAGACGTGAGGTGTATTATTGTATGTAAGTATATCAAGGTCGTGAGGTATGTTGTTGTGTGACAGTACATCAAAGTCGTGAGGTGTGTTGTGTGACAGTACATCAAGGTCGTGAGGTGTATTGTTTTGTGACAGTACATCAAGGACCTGAGGTGTATAGTGTGACAGTACATCAAGGAAGTGAGGTGTATTGTTGTGTGACAGTACATGAAAGACGTTAGGTGTATTGTTGTGTGACAGTACATCAAGGACGTGAGGTGTATAGTGTGACAGTACATCAAGAATGTGAGGTGTATTGTTGTGTGACAGTACATCAAGGACGTGAGGTGTATTGTTGTGTGACAGTACATCATGGACGTTAGGTGTATTGTTGTGTGACAGTACATCAAGGTCATGAGGTGTATTGTGTGACAGTACATCTAAGACGTGAGATGTACTGTTGTGTGACAGTACATCAAGGTCATGAGGTGTATTGTGTGACAGTACATCAAGGACTTGAGGTGTATTGTTGTGTGACAGTACATCAAAGACGTGAGATGTATTGTTGTTTGACAGTGCATCAAAGACGTGAGGTGTATTGTTGTGTGACAGTACATCAAGGACATGAGGTGTGTTGTTGTGTTACAGTACATCAAGGAAGTGAGGTGTATTGTTGTGTGACAGTATATCAAGGAGGTGAAGTATGTTGTTGTGTGACAGTCCATCAAGAATGTGAGATGTATTGTTGTGTGACAGTACATCAATGACGTGAGGTGTATTGTTGTATGACAGTACATCAAAGACGTGAGATGTATTGTTGTGTGACAGTACATCATGGACGTGAGGTGTATTGTTGTGTGACAGTACATCAAAGACATGAGGTGTGTTGTTGTGTGACAGTACATCAAGGACGTGAGGTGTATTGTTGTGTGTCAGTACATCAGGGTCGTAAGGTGTGTTATTGTGTGACAGTACATCAAGGTAGTGAGGTGTATTGTTATATGACAGTACATCAAAGACATGAGGTGTGTTGTTGTGTGACAGTACATCAAGGACGTGAGGTGTATTGTTGTGTGTCAGTACATCAAGGTCGTGAGGTGTGTTATTGTGTGACAGTACATCAAGGTCGTGAGATGTATTGTTGTGTGACAGTACATCAAGGACGTGAGGTGTATTGTTGTGTGTCAGTACATCAAGGTCGTAAGGTGTGCTGTTGTGTGACAGTACATCAAGGACGTGAGGTGTATTGTTGTGTGACAGTACATCAAGGTCGTGAGGTGTATTGTTGTGTAACAGTACATCAAGAATGTGAGGTGTATTGTTGTGTGACGGTAAATCAAGGATGTGAGGTGTATTGTTGTGTGACAGTACATCAAGGAGGTGATGTATGTTGTTGTGTGACAGTAAATCAAGGATGTGAGGTGTATTGTTGTGTGACAGTGCATCAAGGAAGTGAGTGTATTGTTGTGTGACAGTACATCAAAGACGTGAGGTGTATTATTGTGTGACGGTGCATCAAGGACGTGAGGTGTATTGTTGTGTGACAGTACATCAAGGCCATGAGGTGTATTGTGTGACAGTACATCTAAGACGTGAGATGTACTGTTGTGTGACAGTACATCAAGGTCATGTGTATTGTGTGACAGTACATCAAGGACTTGAGGTGTATTGTTGTGTGACAGTACATCAAAGACGTGAGATGTATTGTTGTGTGACAGTGCATCAAAGACGTGAGGTGTATTGTTGTGTGACAGTACATCAAGGACATGAGGTGTGTTGTTGTGTTACAGTACATCAAGATTATAAGGTGTATTATTGTGTGACAGTACATCAAGAATGTGAGGTGTATTGTTGTGTGACAGTACATCAAGGAGGTGAGGTATGTTGTTGTGTGACAGTACATCAAAGATGTGAGGTGTATTGTGTGACAGTACATCAAGGACGTGAGGTGTATTGTTGTATGACAGTACATCAAGGTCGTGAGGTATGTTGTTGTGTCACAGTACATCAAAGTCGTGAGGTGTGTTGTGTAACAGTACATCAAGGACGTTAGGTGTATTATTGTGTGACAGTACATCAAAGACGTGAGGTGTATTGTTGTGTGACAGTACATCAAGGTCATGAGGTGCATTGTTGTATGACAGTACATCATGGACGTGAGGTGTATTGTTGTGTAACAGTACATCAAGGACGTGAGGTGTATTATTGTGTGACAGTACATCAAAGACGTGAGGTGTATTGTTGTGTGACAGTACATCAAGGTCAATAGTGTATTGTTTGACAGTACACCTAGATTGACATGTTTTTTCACAGACGTTTATTTATTGTCGATAATAAGGTTACTTTTTTAGTTAAAAATTTGATAACATACTTAGACTTTAATTGTGTGCGTAGTCGATAGAATTCGGGATTTAACAACTGTCGCCCTTGATTGCCTGGCATTGACTTTCGTCACCGACTATTATTTTGGAGTTTTCAGTTTCCATTCAGAATAACGAGGCGTAATTTTGTTAGACAAGTCTGGATTTTAAGATGTTTGACTTCCAGCCAGGATAAAAACTAAAAAATTGATTTCATAATACTATACCGTATACAAAAAAATCGATAGCACACACTGTCGTTTTCGATGGTACTATAAAAACTGCATTTTAAATTCCCAAATCATACCATTACATTAACATTTACATGTTTACATACTCCCCTGACAAGAAAGAAATGGATGAAGTGTGTAAAATCGGTATATTTTAGTAACAATGCGCCAATACATTACAATGGCATGCGTGGTGGACATGTATATAACTGTCTTGTATTCCTGAACCAATGTAGGTGACCTTGCATTTCCGTGATCTTTTATTCTATAGGAAATTAACAGCAAAATCAATCACAAATCAGAGCAGCATTGAGAATGTCAAGTGCGGGCATCGATTTGTGTCAAAACTCGAGATAATTTGTACATGACAGTAATTTACCATCCACACTAGAGACAAGAGAACCATTTAGCTGTGAATATGTATTCGTTGTGTTGATAGAGGGAAGATGTCAAGCGATAGAGATATATGAATATATAGAAAGACGACATATGGAGAGTGATGGTTAGAGATTGGTGTCAACAATAATCTCAATTTCTCTACTATTTCTTGTCAATGACATTGTCGATCTGTATTATCTGACCTACTGGACACGTACTTAGCATTTGGTAACGAGAACAGCGCTGCTCAGAAGTAAACAATGTTCAGTAGCAAGGACATTATTGATTCGTCCGTGAATCGTATCAATAGTAGACCTTCCTTAAGCATCCATCAACATTGACAGACGGGTGATACTTAAAATACAATAGCGAAATGGTATGATAACAATGTAAAAATATAATGTAATTACAAATTCTATGAATGTACTCAAAAAGTAATTTTGCTATGTATAAATCTGAACGGTATTTACTGTCAATCACGCTTAAAACATTAACCATATGTTACCGTGTACAACCCTGAATCGATATTGGTGGCGCTATATAACATTACCAGGCTTTCACTCGGATCAGAATCTCGCCTTCCTTCACACTTGCCACATCCTTCTGTACAGTCTTCAGCATCTTCAGTCCACCGAATCCCGTAAGGGTGATAGCCCTCATTTGTGGTTTCTTTGCGGGTTCGGGAAGTCCAGTTTCCTCTGTTTTAGTCTCAGTAGTCATCTCTGGTGCCGTTTCTTCTGACATTGCTGTGAACTCTACGAGCTTTACAGCACTAGAATAACGGTACACCGTTAGAGCCAGGAGATGCTAGAGAGAGAGTATTGATCTGATACCGAGGTACACCACGGGGACGCACTGTCCTCCGTGTGGTCGTGTAAACGCATAATTCTAGCTTACACAGAACTACCCCCTTAATCCAACGACCAATGCAGTGATTTTTTCTGTTTTCGGGTATCCGTTACTATACGGACCCTTTAATCCGGCGGTCAGTAACCATAATGTTTACTGTTTGGCCGCGGTCAGGTCCGAACGTTGTCCCTAATTAATCTGCCGGCAATTGCAGTACCACCTATTTAGTGTGTCGGCAAGCATAACACTAAAGCTGTTCAATGTCCGAGTAGCCTACTGACCCGTTAATCCGGCCGTCAGTATTGTGTGAATACAATGTAATGACACTGGCAGTTAGCATGTCACCTCTGAAGTACAACAACGATCACAGTTACATCTTTTTAATCTGAAACAACCATCAAACTTTCACTTTTTAGTCCGTAAACCACTGAAATGTCATCTCTTCGATCCGACAACTATCGCAGTATCATCTCTTTAATCCGTCATTTATCAGTGTTTTTGATCCGACGACAATTACAGATATTTGATCTGACAATGATCACAATATTTCCTCTTTAACAGTCAATCATTAAAATATACCCTCTTTAATTCGAAAATATAACAGTTCTGTCAACCCTTTAATCCGACAATCATCACCATATCGCCTTTTTAATCCGAAATCCAATATTATCACGTCTTTCATCCGGCATAACCACGGTCGCACCTCTAAAATTAAACAATCATCACAACATTACTCCTTTATTATGACATTCAATATCAATATACTATTTCTTTTTTTCCGACAATCATCACGTACATCATCATTACCTCGTTTCTGTCATATTCACATGTACAGTCGCGCATGTTTAATCAAACTATTATCACAATATTGCCTCTTTATTCCAATAACCATCAGAGCTTTTTGTTGGTTCTCATACTCCCTTGTATAATTTAAACCAGCGAACGACCTTTATTGTTGGATGACAATATAGAAAAGACGATTAGCTGTTGTTGTGATATATAGTGTTTTATGATTTTGTCAAAGTGAAAGTAGACAACCATTAAGCAAATGCATGGTAAAATACTAGTATGTTCCGATGAGTCTGTTCCGAAAGAAAAACTTCCGGTGAAGGACAACACAACCTTGTCGGATACAGCAAGATGTCGTCTTTGGTATCGGAAGCTGTACAGACGGAACTTGGTGGTACAAATTAATAATTTAAAACGATTTTTGTTTATCTGTAGCTGATGTGCTACCATTTCGAAAGTAGCGTCAATTAGTTAACAGACCAGGCTACACTAAGACACCTTACTGAACCACTACACTGTACTGCTTCTAGAGATAACCGCCTTTGCGAGAATGCACTGGAAATCTAACGCGTCATCTTATTAAAGAGGATAAAAAAATTCTCTGAACTCAGACACATTGATGCAAAGAAAAGTCTCGAAGTGCTATCTTGAAAACATTAGGTGACATTTTTCATGATTTGAAAAGAAGGGATAACAGCTTAAAAAACCGCAATGTTTTTTTTGGCTATTGAAAATAAAAGAAAATAATCCATTAAGTAAGGATTCATGTATTTCAAGTCTGTGGTGCGTGATAATTCTTTCACAATTTCGTTGAAATCTACTCAAGACTTCCAGAGTTATAGTTGAGAGAAGTACAATTTAGCTTAACTATGAACAAATATTAAAATTGTTGACCACTATATAGCAATTGCAGAATGGACGAATATGCACCCTTACAACTAACCATACATTCTTGTTTAAGGATGTACTCCTCTGATTATTTACTGTAATTAAATGTAAGCCATAATTCAATGTAAAATGAATTCCAACATAAAAACTTGGACTTATAAAGCGATGATTTATGGACTACATTTGTAATGACGTAGTTGATGGTGTGATTTGGTCGATAACAATTTCAACATTTTCTGGTTGCTAAGCTACTTCTTTTGAGTATAAACTCTGGAAGTCTTGGTAAATTTTAACTCAATTTTACATAAATTATCATTACAATCATAGATTTCAATTTTTTTTGGATGACCCAAAAATACATATTTCAGCTGGTTTCTTGATGTTGAAAAAATTGGTTGATAGGGGGAAAATTGCAAAAAAAAAAAAAATAAATAAATAAATAAAGTGCAGAGTCCCCTTCTTTTTTGATCATGAAAAATATCTTATTCATTTTTTTGGAACTTGCTTGCTGTGCAATTTAAAGCACTTGAAATTAATTGAAAACTAAGGATTTTCACATGGTATCATACCCTTACTTTAAAAAATATTGTTGTCAAAATAAAAGAGAATTTCTGTGATTTAGGAAAAAATAATAATAATAATATGGAATGAATTATTTCCTGTTGCACATATTCTGATTCCTGTACCTGAGAAGTAGTGCAGCAACATATTGATTTTTCTAAAATCAAACCTTTTGAAAACTCATCATCATAAAAAATGTATAATACTGGATTTTTTTAACTCTGCAGAGAAGTACATAAATTGAAATATAATGTGATATATGTGTATACATGTCATTAAAAATTTAACATTAAAGAGGATGATTATTCTGATAAACTATAGGTTACACAAATTGAAACCAATACTTATGTTAGTTAAAAAATCCAAAAAATACTCAAAGTAAAACAATGTGATGTCATGTTGGTTCTATTTATAAACAAAAGCAAATTATTGACTTGTTTATCGATGCCTAAAATAGATATAATCGGATTAATATTGATTTTTTTTCTTCAGCCATTGAACGGTGGCCAGATGATGTGCAGTTTTTTCAGCAATACCAAGGTATGTTTGAAGTTCTTATTGGTTGTTGTGATATTGCTCAAAAAACCTCCACTGTCTAATGGCCTGATAATGTCATGATTAGAGTTTAGTGTTATTGCATATTATTATTTCCCAAGGGTTGAAGAAGTGGCAACCCTTTGTCTGATGGACTGGTGACATTATGATCAGGATGTAGTGATATAGGTGGTAATTGTTTCCCTTGGTCTGATGGACTGGTGACATTATGATCAGGATGTAGTGATATAGCTAAATAATTATCTCCCTTGGTCTGATGGACTGGCGACATTATAACCAGGATGTAGTGATATTTACTATTATTGTCTCCCTTGGTCTGATGGACTGGTGACATTATGATGATGTAGTGATATAGCTAGGTAATTATCTCCCTTGGTCTGATGACATTATGATCAGGGTATAGTGATATAGCTAGGTAATTATCTCCCTTGGTTTGATGAACTAGTGACATTGTGATCAGGATGTAATGATATTACCTATAATTGACTCCCTTGGTCTGATTGATCATGGACCTTACATGGCTCTCACACCCCATTTTGGGACTGAGGCACGGGGCCCTTAGAATTAAGAAAAATAATGGTGTTTTCCTTAAAATTGGGAAAACTTGGGGTCTAAATTTGGAAAAAAAGATACTATTTTGCATTGGGAACGGGGCCGAATATCGGCCCCTAATCTGGCAGATTGAGAGCCCTGCCTTATGACAAAGGTATAGTGATATTGCCTGGTAATTATGTCCCTCGGAGTAATGGACCAGTGACCATATGACCAAGATGTAGTGGCATTATCTCCCTTGAGCTACAGGATCATTGACCTTATGACCTTTTGTAATGATATTGCCTGGTAAATATCTCCCCAGGTCAGAAGGATTGATGACCAAATGATGATATCAGCAGTCCAAACACACACAAATTGTATGCTGAATTAATCTAATAAATAACAGAATGAATATGATAACCCCCTCCAACCTGAAAATAAATATATGGATATCAAATTAGGATATTTAGAACAGAAAATATAACTATGAGATTTGAGCACTTTTAACTCAACCATGACTCTGCATTCAAATGGGTTTTCAATTTTCAGATAAGAAGAATATCACTTTTAATGTGGATTAGTCAAAAACGTTTTCTAATTAAAATGTTTTATCAGTTGAACAGATCACACTCCCTGACCATGCTGCCTGCCTTAGTGTGAAAACTTTTCTCCACATGTGTGGATTAAATTATAGAGAAGAGCTGAGAACTAATGCAGAAGAAATGTCTCCGTCAGGTAAATATCCACTGTGTTTAATATAATATATGTTATGAATGATTCAAACAATGTCTGATTCTTATTAAAACAACATCATGATCTTTATCTATAACCCTGATGAGTTTCTCTGTCTACTTTTTGTTGTAACAGGAACTTGCAAAAGTGTATTTATACAAAGCTGAAAGTCCCATTAAAAAAAACAAGAAACAGAAAACAAAACAAAAATTTCTAAATTTTAATTACAGTAAAAGAACTTTGATAGAATTTTTATCAGCTTATATCAATCACTTGTTTGCCTCGATAACCAATTACACTTCAGTATCACTACAGTAAAAGGATTCAGGTTTACATTTGTTTAGGATCAAGGTCTGTTGATAGCCATGGTATGCATGTGATTGTCATTTGCAAAAATAAAAATCAGTGTAATGTTCAACTGTTGAGTGGTATTATAGAACTTTCAAATATATATGAAACTTTATTTTAGGTAAAGTGCCATTTATAAAAGTTGGGCCATTTTTGACATCAGAGTTTGAGCCTATAGTAGCATTTGTTAATCAAAGGGTAAGTAAAATACTGTATTTATCCAACCTGTTTTGGAAAAGGCATGAATTCAGAGAAAGAATATCTTACTTTATAAAGTTTAGTGACATTAAAGACGTAGTGTACATTTTAAATTTAGTGATAATAGTAAGTCTCAGACTGATTTATGCATAAGTTCTGCCATGTAAATATGAAAAAATAGTATATTGACCCAGATACTGTTATAAACCATAAAGACTATTTCTTTATCATAAGAACCTTTTATGTATGACAACAACTGCTTATGTAGTATACAAGCAGTATAATAACACTTATTCTCACTGTTTCAGGGATTCAGTATAAGTGATCATTTAGATGATGCTCAGCGGTCAGATATGAAGGCATACATGGCTATGGTTGATAATATTCTTGTTAATGCAGAGGTAAGGATTTTTATCTTAACAAAACACTGACCTGAGGGTTAGCCTTAAATATTCTTAACATTATACACTGACCTGATGGGAAAACTTAATTATTCTTAACATAAAACACTGACCTGAGGGTCAGTCTTAAGTATTCTTAACACTGTTACTATTTTCAGAACATCATTGTCAGCGCTCTAGAGGTTTCATTCCTTGAGGGTTTCTCATCAAATTTCACACACGTTTAAGGGCTAACATATTTTGGAACAAGCTTAAGTTTCAAGATTGTTGGGTCAAGATCAAGGTCACCATTACTATTTATAATGTCATTATCAGCACTCTAGTTTTCATTCCTTGCTTACAAATGAACATAACACATCATTACACATTGGTAATGAAACTTGTCAGCTTGTTGTACTTATTTATCACATGGTATACTTTTCCTTTTTTAACCAAATTAACAGCAACAGCACTATCTTTATAAATCAATACAGTTTGATAACTAAAAGTGGCAAGTAGGGGCCATGTATTGCTTTAGTAATACCCAGTATGCTTGTTATGATTGTTTTCAGTTAATTTCTTTATATCATCCACCTACAATGTAATATTTGTGATTTCTGTCAGGCAATATTACTCTTGGTTTCTGGTAGGTCATAATTAGAAAAGGAAAGTTAAAAAAGAGAAAAAAAATGCTTGTAAGTTTCAGATGAACATACTCATGCCACCTTTTAAATTAACATATACATAAAACATTTTTATTCAGCAATCTCTCATAAACCATTTCCCATAGTCAATCATTTTCTCTTACATTCCGATTTGGATAAAACCTGGATGGTAACAGTATATAACTTTGAGAAAACAAGATTTCACCACTGAAATTTATAAGTTGGCCTCTGATCGACAAGAATGGGTATCACTACATGGTTACGTTTTAAATCTCACAGGCATTTATACCAGGTCAGAGCTAGGAGACATTTATTAGGGATAATATTAAATATTAAGTATTCTGTGTCAGTGTTGGTGTATATATTTTGTTGTAGATATAATGAATGTATATTCTATTTTCAGTTGTACCTGAGTTGGATAATTCCTGATGTTGTAAAAGAGGTAATTATATCTATACATTTGTTCTGTTATATTTATGACCTGCATTTAGATTTTTATCAATACTCTGATGTTTCATTTGCTGAAAAAAATACATTTAGTAAAGATTTTCCATTTATATTTCCTTATGAAAAAGCATTCATAGCAAGTATATAAATTCTAGATTACAAGTGCCTGCTGCCCGTATGATTTCTTACATCATTGTATGCTTTCTTTCCCAATCTTACAGACCGACACATAACAATACCGAATTATGGCATGTCTTATGACTGCTGATTGTGTTATGAAGTGATATGCTCTCATTACAAACCTTCAGGTAACTATACCACGTTATAGTGTGGTACAGCCTCAGCCGTTATCCTGGATACTTCCCCGATTAAAACAGCGAGATGTTAAGATGAGACTAGGCAGTGTAGGCTGGTCTAAGAAGACATTTGATGAGGTATTGTTGTAAGCAGGGCATTAAAAATCTCTTGACAATGAAAAACTCTGTACACTTTGTGGAAGAATTACATTGAAACAAGAACAGCATCAATTATCCCTATCAATTAACAATTAATCATGCTATATGACACAAACCATAATTTATTTTTATAATTACAAAAATGCATTGCATACAATTGAACGATAACTTGATGCTTAATAGATGGTTTGTTGAAATTTGAAGAGCTGATTTGACATTTTTTTGCAGGTTTGTTGTGAGGTCAGTACTTGCTGTCAGGCATTGTCTGATAGACTTGGGACAAATCCATATTTCTTCGGAGAGAAGTAAGTGACTTATGGTTAAGGGTGAACTTTTGTGATGAAAAGTTTATGTAGAGAGTTGGAAATTTGCCATGTAATGATAAGATATGACATATCATTATGATGTTTTGAACTTACTTAGAAAAAAAAGAAAATTTTGCCATTTCTTTTCAAAATACTTTCATAGCAACATATACAGTAAAGTTTATCAACTGAAAGAAAAAGACAAAAAAAAATTGAAGTGTAATTTTCTTTTTTTTTTCAGACCAACAGAATTGGATAGTTTAGTTTTTGGCCACCTCTTTACAATTATCACGACAGAACTTCCAGAAATGAGGATAGCTAACATTATACGACAATTTGAGACTCTTACAAAATTTTGTACAAATGTGGACAAATTATATAGGGACTTTTCTTCAGAATGATTGACACTTATTCTTGATTAAGACTGAAAAGCTGTTTTAATTCTTAAATGCATTGCAGATGGAAGAGTTTTCTGCTATTTATTCTGGATATAATGTAACTGTACACTATATGGATCCCAACCTAGGATAAAAGCTGGTATATATGTTTCTCTTACTATTTACTAGAAATATATAACATAATGGTAAACCTTAATTCTCAACATTACAGCATTTTATGAATAGATTGTCATGATGTAAGTTATTGTTTCCATTTCATAGTAGATGTGATTAAATTGCCATGGCTATATTCAATATATTATGTCAATGAACCTCACATTTGGTAAAGAATTCAAGATATGTGGTACATCATTTTGTTCATCAGTGTGAAAATATATATTTAGAAATGTATGTGCAATATCTAGCGTCAAGATATTCAGGAAAAAACTAAATTATAGGTGCAAACTGATGTGGACATCATACAAAATTGTATAACATTATGATTGTAAAATTGTCAAAGACTTTTGATACAATACAATTTTTGATGACAGTATGAGTCTCTTTAGTTATCTTGTTATTTCTTGTCTTGAGGACCACAAAGTAATATTGGTGTCTTCAGTGATATGTTATTATTTTATGTCTTGGGGACCACAAAATAATATTGGTTTCTTCTATCATTTAATTATTTCGTCAGTGGAACCTTAAAATAATATCAATCTCTTCAGTCATGTGTCATTATCTCTTGTCACAGGGACCACAAAATAATATTGGTCTCTTCCGTCATGTGTTATTATTTCTTGTCTTGGGATCCACAAAGTATTATTGGTCTCTTCAATCATGTGTTATTTCTTGTCTGAAGGACCACAACATAATATCAGTCTCTTCTGTCATGTACTATTATTTCTCGTCTCCTGGACCATAAAATAATATTGGTCTCTTCATTCACATAAAGATGTCATGACAGTTGTCCTGGGACTAATCATTGACAATATCACAGGTTACATAACAAAGCACAAAGTCAGTCCATTCTTTTTTTACGAGAAATAATTCTACTTTGCCAACACTAGTACCCCAGGGTGAAAAAGCATACACCTGCCTCATGGCAAAGAAAGTCATGATTTACTAGGCCATAATGAATGTTCATATACTCATAAATTGTATTATTAGTAAAAATGCCTCCCCACCACCCACCCACCGACAAAAAAACAAGTGTAAATTATTGAATTGAACTGCTATTCAGGAAACACAATTTCATATCATAATTTTAAGTCCACAAAGAAATCAGTTGAAAATAAGGATCTCCCAAAAGATTAATATAAAAGAAATTTGGAAGCACAAACTATTCCGAATGCAGCTAATTAACTGCTGCTCTGGGAAAGAAAACTTCATGTCATAGTGATTAAGCTCCTAGTAAGTTTGAAAGTGGTCTGTTGAAAACTGTGGAAGGAGATCTCCAAATAAATTCTACAATACATTTTATTAAAATTTTGATGATTAATAATGAAAATATGTAACAAATATGTAAATTCATACTAGTTTTATTCAAGGAAATTTTCCTTAAACTTAAATATATACAAAATGTAACACGTCAATAAAACATTCTACATTTGTGGGAGACTTTGTCTCCCAGTAAAGTCCTGACTTTGTTTCTTATGTTTATATGTGCCACAAATTACAGATCTGATCTCACACCAAATCCTGGCCCTGTTGGAGGCTCTGTGAGGGAAGTGAGGCCACTTTTAGGCTCTGAGGCGAAACGTCCATTCTGGCCACTCCTGTAAACAAAATGCCAGGAAATTTGTACATCATTTGAACCAATGTTTTACAACACAATTGCAGAACCTATTCCAATTTCATGGTTTTTTTTAATAAGAAATATACTTCCAACTAAATACTTTCAGAATAAATCACAGGTTTAAAGATCAAAGCAAGTGAACACTTACTGAGGTCCAGGCTTCGGTGATTTACCAGCTTTAATTTCATTTAATATTCTCTTAATGTCTTCTACTGTTAAATCCTCCTGTGAAAAAAAATCAAGTATTGAATTTGAAACTGCACACAGGTAATCTTCAATTTACCTAAATACATTATCCATATCTTATTAAAGGTATCATAAAAACTTTAGACCAGAACATATCTATCTCTATACCCAACGGTCAGACCAGAGGCCTAATATATCTATCTCTTTACCCAACGGTCAGACCAGAGGCCTAATATATCTATCTCTTTACCCAACGGTCAGACCAGAGGCCTAATATATCTATCTCTTTACCCAGGTTCAGACCAGAGGCCTAATATATCTATCTTTTTACCCAACAGTCAGACCAGAGGCCTAATATATCTATCTCTTTACCCAACGGTCAGACCAGAGGCCTAATATATCTATCTCTTTACCCAACGGTCAGACCAGAGGCCTAATATATCTATCTTTTTACCCAACGGTCAGACCAGAGGCCTAATATATCTATCTCTTTACCCCACGGTCAGACCAGAGGCCTAATATATCTATCTCTTTACCCAACGGTCAGACCAGAGGCCTAATATATCTATCTCTTTACCCAACGGTCAGACCAGAGGCCTAATATATCTATCTCTTTACCAAACGGTCAGACCAGAGGCCTAATATATCTATCTCTTTACCCAACGGTCAGACCAGAGGCCTAATATATCTATCTTTTTACCCCAAGGTCAGACCAGAAGCCTAATATATCTATCTCTTTACCCAACGGTCAGACCAGAGGCCTAATATATCTATCTCTTTACCCTGGGTCAGACCAGAAGCCTGATATATGTACCTCTTTACCCAGGTTCAGACCAGAGGCCTGATATATCTATCACTTTACCCTGGGTCAGACCAGAAGCCTGATATATCTATCTCTTTACCCCACGGTCAGACCAGAAGCCTAATGTATCTATCTCTTTATCCTGGGTCAGACCAGAAGCCTGATATATCTATCTCTTTACCCCACGGTCAGACCAGAAGCCTAATATATCTATCTCTTTATCCTGGGTCAGACCAGAAGCCTGATATATCTATCTCTTTACCCCACCAGAAGCCTAATATATCTATCCCTTTACCCCACAGTCACGCCATAAACTTAGTGTTTCTATTTACCCTAAAGGGTTTTGCAACTTAAAAATAAAGAATCTCTAGTCAAAGCCCTTTCTCCAGATTCCACTTACATAATAGTTGTCATTGATTTGGACCATGGGGGCATTCACACAAGCTCCCAGACATTCTACTTCTATAAGGGTAAACTGTCCATCAGCTGTTGTTTCTCCAACATTAATTCCTGTAATACAATATAAAACAAAACTGGAAAATTAATATAATTAGTGCCAATTGAATTCATATAAAAAATATGAATAGAAACTGTATTTCATTGTGAACTTGTTGATATAAAGTGCTAAAATCAAATGATATATTCAAATTCCATTCACCAAAACAAGTTATATTACAAACATAGGATCTAAACAGTGCTGTATCTGTGAATATTGTGTGTAGAAACATGGCTTACCTAAGTTATCTTTGATGGCTTGAAGAATGACATCAGATCCCACCCCACCAAGCATACATGGTGTTGTCGTACATATCTGTACAAAGTTTTTACCTACAGGCTCTCTGTCAACAAACCATACAAACTTCAATGAGGCACCATATAAGCACTTTCCATTTCCATAACTTCCAGAAATTCAATTTCAACTTAAAAATATTAACCTGATGTTAGCAAGAGTATTCTTATATATTTTCAAGAGAATGTTCGAAAATAAAGTTGATGATGTAATACAAAGTACATAATGACATCAACTATTATACAAAGTACACAATTACATGACATCAACAGTAGCTGACATCATTTGACTGTGTACTTTGATTTACATCGTTTACTTCAGCATTGTTGTTACTGTTCCTAAGCTAGGCACCATGTTTTGTACGTTATACCAAATGGTTATACACATATTTTAAATTTGTTCTGATGACAACACTCCTAAGTGTTGAAACTAGTCAACATCCTTGATTAAAGCAGATCAACCCAGCCAGACACTGTCACCTTTACCTATGGATGACTCTATTTTATGGCTGGACTCTTGTATTCCCTGTGGAGTCTGTCAGCTGGACATCACAAAACATTACTGCATAGTTTATGTTGACATTGGATCTCCCATTCCTTGTACATTGTGCAAAATGTTTTTCATCAGATCTTTACCAAATAGCATAAAACATTGCTTACCTATTAAACATTGTGTAAAACGTTGCTACTTCATAAACTCTCATCTTCGGCATTTGCAGCATATCAGCAACTTTATGCATAGCAGATATTGGTAGCCAACCTTGGATGAAAAAGAATAGCTAAAGTTACCTCCCTTCACCCTAACATGACCATAAAATATACTCTGTTTTCTTGGTAGTAAGGTTTCTTACTCAACAAAACAAACAGGAAAAGGCAGCTCCAGGTGTTTCCATTGACACAATTACTACTTAATCCCTCACCCCACCCCCCTCCTCCAAATAACATTAAGAACTGATAGATTGAATAGCACTTAGCCTTTCTCTTGTCTTTTTCCCTTCAGTAAAAAGAAAAGGAATTTGTTATGCATTATGTCAAGATTCTTTGTCCTAGTGCCATCCACTATAGATTGTTCTCTAAATCATTTATCCATGGCAGCATTTTGAAGTGTTAAAGTGTGTACCATGTTGTCGTTGGGCTATGTCAAGGATCGGAATGACTGCTGCTGCTTGATGTCCTTCAGGATAGTTGTTTATAATCAACTCTGCTCTCTGAAACAATCATGGAGAGTATCTACCGGTAAAACACTATGTTAATCAATATCTATTACTTAAGTATTTACATACAGGATTATTGCTTCTGACACAGGCAGGGTATTAAGTGACTGTCACACCATAAACCTTTTACCAGAATGCATCCTGTAGAACATTTCTAAATAAATATCATGTATTTTCACATAAACTATATATCATCAGACATTCTATAGAGTTTATAATTTGTCTAAATGATACATACACTCCCTAACATAACTTTTCATATATAATAATATATACCTAAGCAAAAATATTAGGTTTTTAGATGTTTATCTAATACATCTTATAAACATTCAAAAATATATATATGAAATTATGTGATTGAAGCTCAGAGAATAAATATCTAACTACAAATTTTTATAGTTACTGATAGTATCTACAATGTTTGAACGTCTTAAAAACAAAGAGTACTACCTTTTTATTTTCTGCTGAGAATTCAAACGGTGTGTCAGGGTTATTTTCTGGAGAGTCGCGGTGCTGAAAATACATCATGAAAGTTTAGCACAGAATCAAAGCAAAGTTTCAACATGACGTATCATACATACAATATAAATAATTCATATCTCAGTCTGTACATGTTACTGTTCATCCTTCAAGTGATGATATCCACAAACAAAATCCCTATTCTTTGTACTAAATATTGAATATCTCACCACAGGAAGTGGACCGGAACCACATGCAGGTACTGATCTGTGCAGGGTCCTCAATTGGCCCACCTGGAATAAAGATAATTTATTAAGTCCATACGTAAAGATTGATATAAAAAAAGTTCTTGACATTACTGTATAAGGTCATTTTAAAATCTGTTATAAAGATCAATGATAGCAAAAGGATGTTTAGTGAATTTTGGAATATTTATACCACATAACAAACTACATTCTACCTTATCCTCTTACAAGAAAGAAGGAATAAGAGACTGCCTACTACTGATTGTGACCATATTTAAGTGCAATAATACTGTCAATACGCAAGGTCTTGCTGTTGGTAATGCGAGTTGGCAGGCTGTTCCAAATTCTGTTTGTTTTGAGGAAGAATGAGTTTTGAGTAATAGGTTATAGTCCTGTGAAGTATCTGAAATTTTTGATGTTGAGTATGTTGTAAGAACTAGAGATCATCATCACAAGCAACTGAACAAGTTATTATTTTGTAAAATAGACAGATAGAAGCAAGTTTCATACATGTTCAAGAGAAGGCCTGTTAAGAGTTATGAGCATGTCTGTGACACTGCTGGTGTGTCTTTAGTGACCAAATGTAAATCTGGCTGCTTTTTTTCTAAGGACCATTTCAATGTTGTAAATTTGCCTGCCATGGATCCCAAATGGGGCTACAACATTTCAGGTGCATATACATATGTTTTGTAGGCAAACTCTTTTGTCTTTACATCAGATGTCTTAATGTTCTGATAAATCTTAGAGATGTATTGGCTTTGTTGCTGATGTTATTGGTATGCAAGGAAAATTTTAAGTTTTCAGTTAAGTTGGGCCTAAATATTTTGCTGAGGGGTCTGTCCATGAAGGTTGTTGCCAAAGATAAGGATTTTTATGTTATGTGGAGGACTTTACATTTATCTTGATTTAAAGACATTAACCACGCATTTCTCCCGAATACCCATTTCTTTTTTATATCATTCTGGGAGACCAGTGCTCGTGATCTGTATCATAGGAGACAGGGAATCTTCCAAAAGCAGAGGAATAAAATAATCATGAATTGTTTCTAAATAAAGAGAAAACAACCCGGTCAATCAATTCCATTTTGGTACATTTTGTTCATTACCATTGCAATATATCGCAACATTGCCAACAATGAAAAAGGTGACCTTTCATTTTCCCACTTCACTGATATATATATATTGCAACAACGTAGAAATATTGCAGTGTATTGAAAAAAGTGACGATAACCATCCAATAAACTGACCAGCAACGTTGTTATGAAACATTTGTGATCCGACGTAGGAAAACTTCAGAAGTCAAATGACCTCCATGTATTTCAAAAACTGATGTTCGATTCCAATTCGTCATTGCATTATAAATAACCACATAGAAGCATTATATTACATGTTTTTCAAAGAATAAAACAAAATGTTGCACATCATAAACAGCTTAATACATACAGCTAATGTGTGGAGTTTTCTGAGTGACCGCAGCATCTTTTTGGTAATACCGGAAGTAGTTCCTGTGTATAGCAGTAACGGTCAGAATGATTTATTTTTATTTATAAAACAAGAGACAGGGTTTGTGGAGTATTTTATGATACGAGTTTGATGTCACTTCGTGTAAGGAATAGAAATAAAAGGAAAATATGATTGATAAATACATATATTTATTTTGCATTATTCTGTGCGGTACTACGAAACTATGGTCACAAATGTAAACAATATGGAGGAAGACGTTAAGAAGTGAACCGGCAAAACCGCAATGATTTTCTTCATGCTACAAATCGAAACGGCGATATCGTTATGTAGAAAGTTAATTTAAATCATCTGTGAATGCCTCGGATATCGTCTGACGTGGTATCTAGTGACCATCAAGGAAATTACATCTGATGAAAAAAGAGAAAGTGAATTGTGAAACTGACAGTTTATGACAGTTGACAAATTTAACATTACGGTGCTTGACAGGTGACTATTCAGATTATGAAAATGGCTTTACGGGCAAAGAGTCGCGCCCAGACAGGCCGGGAGAGACATGCATTCACTATAAATGTGAGACTGTATACTGGAGAAATATTTCCCCTGAAAAATATGAGCGGTGACATGAAAATATCAGACTTGAAGCAATATATGGAATTCGCAACAGGAATACCAATCCACATGCAAAGGATAAGCTATCTAGATGATGGTAAGTTAAATAATCTAAATAATATTGGTGTTTGATAGCCTCTTAGATATTTAATCGAACAGATGTACATGTACAAAGAGCTGTATTCCCACAGTGTTATTGTCATAGAGGATGCATGAACCGTGACATTGATTTTATCTTAACATGTGTTGTGATCATATCAGTCGGAAATCAGTCTTATATTTCAGTACTACCTACTCAGTGGATAATTATATTGTGCCTCTGCTATTTGAATTGATCAACCTGTAGTGGTTATGATTTATGTTAAATGCGTCTTTTACAGTTTGTATTTAACCTTAATTAATGTCTTTCATATGATCACATTTTTTTACCTACTTTACTCTTTGACCCCTGCTCTCTGCTATTTTTGGTATCATTAAGTGACTTTTTATTTAGCTTAAGTACTTTGTTTAATCTAATTGATATGATGTTATTGTTTCACCAAGTTGACACACAGTACAAACAAGAAAATTAATTTTGAGGTCCTGTTTTTGTAACAAAGGTCATTATTTATTTCAATGCCTCCACTAGAATTCGAACCAGGGACCACTGGTTAACTAGCACTCAACCAATCAAACTCAATAGAAGATCTCTCTAGCCAAATGATACATTATGGCTAGTATTGAACAGGGTTACATTTTAAAATGGAATTTTTCAGGTGACCTTCTTGACAGATCTGACATACGATCCAATGACATTGTTCCAAACGCAACCTTGAATCTAAATGTCTGGCCGATGTGGAAGGAATTAATAGATGCAGCATCATCAAATGACGCAGAATGGGTAGGTCTTACACTGAGTAGATTTAATACTTTCGATATTCAAGAGACATTTAAGTTGCACCACCAATACCAAAAATACATTTTTTAAAAGTGCCATAAAATTAACTTGTTCGGTTGACAATCTATTCACAACAAAGAAAATTGTGTCTATATATCTACGTCTATATCAATGTGTGATACCCACTTATGATATATTTCATGCTTTTTGCACAGGTATTCAGTTTAGGTGTCACAAATCCAACAACATATAAAACTCCACAGAGTGACTACATGACAAAACGAGCCAGAAAAATCTGGTTAGAGGAGCGAGCCTTTCTTGCACTGTTCATAGCAGCTCACAGGGGTCATGACAAACTAGTTCAACAATTAATTGATTGTGGTGAGTATTGTGATGAAAAGGATGGCAACATTTACAGTGATAAGGCTCTTATAGTTACCAAATTAATACTACATGTAATTTGATATAGTTAAGGTTTTCAACAAAGATGTTTGAAATAAGAAAAAAATTTCTACTACATAACCATGAAGTGAAGGAGATATTCATTAACATACATCAGAAGCTTCCAGCTATGAATCATTTCTACTATGATAGTCAGATGGAATATAAATGTTTCGATATTGGCCATGCCATGTTTCTTGTCCATTTGATATAACAATGGTCCATTGTTAGGTGTTGTTTACTGGTTGAATGAGAAGTTGTAAGTGATAGTGACATTAACCTGGATTTTACCTTGCAGGTGCTGATGTAAATGCCTGTACACCTTTAGGCAGAACTGCCCTCCATGTGGCTGCTGCTCAGGGCCGTGGACATATAGTTGATGTGCTTCTTGAAAAGGGTATCTGAACTTATTTCTGTAATATGTTATTTCCATTTTACATTGTTGTGCTGTCAGTAATGTGATATATATGATGTTACCTGTTGCAGTTTGTCACAATAGATAAGAATTTGCTAAATTTCAAAGAGGAAAACAAACCAAAATGATCCACATAGGTTTTGTACATGTGAAAATAGACAAAACAACAACCCCTCCCCCCGCCCCCCCTCAACCAACTCTTCTCAACTTCTGAGAAAAAAAATACTTATGTATGAATATAGAAGAAAATTTGAAGGATTTTTTTTCCCGAGATAGTTTAATTCACTTTATATTGACAGTACATGTTATCTATTTTTATTGGTGATGTCTTTTTGTATCGATTCAGGAGCCGATATAGATGCTGAAGATGAAGATGGTGCGACTGCTTTATCTATAGCAGCAAAATTTGGTCATAAAAGTTGTGAACGACATTTGTTCTTATTTCGATGGCAAGAACGTGCAAAACGAATTCAGAAAAGTGATGATCCTGACAGAATGGCTCATCAGTATTTTGACTCAGCTTTCCCTGTGTGGCTAAAGGGAGGACAGTGTCAACTCTACTACACCAATATTTTACCACCGGGTGAATTTGAAGGCAGTGGTTTATGTTCACCTCTAAAACGACCAGTCAGTTCCAATCCATTTAGACCTGGTTGCTATAGAAATGGTACAGATGATGACTTTGAAATAGACATTGATGGAGACTATGTTCAAAAGGGTAGGTATTATCTTTAGCTCCATAGAACCTATACATTTCAAACTCTATCGCACTTTTATCAGTGCCAAATAGCCAATACTCTGTATAAAGATTTAGAGAAATCACAAGGTCTGTATGGCTTCCCTTGCTGAATAGATGATAAAGACTTAATCATAGAATGTTCAGAAGGTAAAGATACATGGTTTTATAAAGTGGATTAAGTTGCAATTCCCTCCATACCCTAGTACTTGGTAATATTCCTTTTCATTATATTCTTTTCAAATCCTAATAAATATCTTAACAAGAAATTGTGTGATTGTCAGAATGTGTTTATAGATTCCATTTGACTCATTAATGCATTCTGGGTGATATATTAGATAGAATCATGTTTGTTTATCTGTAACCAATATGATTTTGCTACTTGGCGATAATGTGCTATTATTTGATTGCTCCAAAATGACTACATTTTTCAGTAATATTTTTAATGAATAGGCATTTACATTCAGACATTATTTCCAATCATTCCTGTGTCTCATTAATCAAGATTTTAATTGTTTTTGAGTCTCTATACAATTCAATGAGCATTTTGATAGTAAAAACTAATATAATGTTAACAATTCATTAAAAGTTTTGATGTAACATGGGATGTATGATTTCAAAATGTCTTTTTCCATTGGTCATACAGGGGGGATGAGGCTGCCTGCTATACGTGAGGAAAGAGCAAAGAAGACAGGGTAAGTGTTTTATGTTCTCACTTTTATTTCAATGAGTTAAACATTATATTAACATTAACAGAGGTTAAGTGGACAAATGATACCCGAGACATTCAGAGGAGATATGTAAATGATACCTGTGACTCTGAGGTGATGGAGAGGAAAGATTGATGGGTGGTGGGGGTGGGGGGGACAGATATGTAAAGGATACCTATGACTCTGAGGTGATGGAGAGGAAGATTGATGAGGGGTGGGGGGGGGGGGTGGGGGAGAGGAATATGTAAAGGATACCTGTGACTCTGAGGTGATCGAAAGAAAAGATTGGAGAGGAGATATGTAAATGATACCTGTGACTCTGTGGTGATGGAGAGGAAAGATTGTGTGTGTGGGGGGGGGGGGGGATATGTAAATCATACCTGTGACTCTGAAGTGATGGAGAGGAAAGATTCATTGGGGGTGGGGGATATGTAAATGATACTTGGGACTCTGTGGTGATGGAGAGGAAAGATTGTGGGTGGGGGGAGGAGATATGTATGAGTCTGAGGTGATTGTATGAGTCTGAGGTGATTGAAGGAAAAGATTGGGGTGGAGGATGGGGGGGGGGAGGGTGGGGGGTGGGAGGGGAGGAGATATGTAAATGATACCTGTGACTCTGTGGTGATGGAGAGGAAAGATTGTGGGTGGGGGGGGGAGGAGATATGTATGAGTCTGAGGTGATTGAAGGAAAAGATTGGGGTGGAGGATGGGGGGTTGGGGGGTGGGAGGGAAGGAGATATGTAGATGATACCTGTGATTCTGAGGTTATCGAAGAATACTGAGTGTGAGAAATATATTGGTCTGCCATCTTGGACATTGTCAGATGAAAACATACAGCAATACTCTGCACTGTCAGATGAAAGGATTCAAGAAAGCTGAAAAATTCCCCAAACAATCTTTTAAAACTGAACAATCAATACAAAGTGAGATATATGTTGGGCAGTCGTAGGACTATTGGTGATGTATTCAGACATAGGTACATCTGGTGCTTACTACCAGTCGTGTTTAATGGCACGCAGTAATGCATATTATGTAACTTCAAATATAGCACTCTGTAGATGTTTTGGCAGCATCAGTATTACTGAGACATCAAGGATTGGGGAAGAGAAATGTAAATTATTCCCAAGATTGAGACAGCTGTCAGTTTTTATCTTGGTGTGATTTAAATATTGTCAGTTTCGTGTGTGATAGTGGTTATACATTTGGTATTTATGATTTGAAATTGTGTGATAAATGGATGCTAAATGGAACTTGTTTGAATCCAAAAATAAATCCACATGATTGAATACCTTGTTTGCTTATTGCAACATATAAAAAATACTCTGAAACACATTGTTTAATAAATTTGATAGTTAATTGATTTTAATTTCAATTTTCCTAGCACGTATAGTTAAAATAACCTGACCATGTGACAATGGCACTCATTATGTTATGAACACACATTGAGTCAGCCTAAGAAAATGTTGTCATTACTACTGAATTTGCCTTTCCTTTTATAACCATAGATTCATATATGATTAAATAACAAAGACTTGTTTGAAACAAGCCTTAGTAATCATGTTGAGGTGAAAGTTAGGTTGCTAAAAGCTTGCTAACATGAAAAATGATAAAAGTTGTACCAAAACACATTTTTGACAATGGTTTATATTTACAAAAAAAAAAAAAAAAAACCCAAAAAAGCGAGAAAATATGTGTATGATGTCCTAAATAAAGAAAAGGATTTTTGAATGAAATGGGAAAGAAAATCCTTCAAGCACTGCTCACAAAAATGGAAAACATCAATATTTTATATATCATATGTCCAACTTTGGTTACAAATACAAGCATATTTTTGAGAACTAAGAATGTGACATAAATAACATTACCTGAATCCCCTCAAATCTATTTAATACGATTATCAATTATTTATTTCTGAATATATTAATATACATCACAACCAACTTAAAGAAAATGTTGCATACATGTCATCATGTGTTGATGTCCTCATGAATAGGTTTGGCTAGTTGTAAGATGTCAATAAATTTACACCTTAGTACCCTCAGTTTGACTCCTTTATCTTTCTGACCTGATTAGTCTACTTCTAATTATCAAGCTGTTGTCATGTGATTAAATTAGCCAGTTAAAGCATATAAAAACAACAAAATGATTTGATTTAAAAGATTATGTTTTACTCTGTTCTTAACAGGAAGAAAAAAATCACATTTCGTGAATGGCTTGGAAAAAAGACAGCAGTAGAACAGAAGGTGATAGATGCCAGGAAAAAAGAAGAGGATAAGAAGAGATTAGAGGAAGAAGACCAGTAAGTTCTATATCCCTTAATGTCATATATCTATCATGATTAGTAACTGGGAAAGGTTTTTACAGGGCTTGTATTGGTTGGTGGTGATCAAGAAATATGGAGTTTTAGTTTGTTGGTTCTGAGGAATGGTATAAGGTTTTTCTTTGTGTGAAAAAAAATAATGAGTTTTTATTGCTGATGGAGAGAAGGGATGTTATAATACTCTACCCATTGCTGTTTGAATAATAATGTCCACATGCCTTTTCTTTTATGGATTTTTTTCTTAGCAAAAATCCCTATCTTATCGATCATTATCTGATAAAATTTTGGCTTGTGTTGTCAGCATCTGTATCAGGTGTTTAGCTCCCATTTCTCCTTTTATGAAGTTATGTCCCTTTAATGATATCAGCGTATTCTTGTGACACATCATGATCAGTACTTAATTTTTCCTATGGGTGTATTGCATATAAGAATACAAAATTCTATTGCTACCTGTAGTCCTGATTGTAGTCACGTATTTAATCTGTTCACATTACTCTACATATCAGTCATCCCTATCTTGTCTGGAGGTCTTTCACTGTTTATATATCATATCAAATGTCAGGGTCATAGACTGTGTTATAATTCTAAACTCTACACATAAATGTTCACTTTTATATTTCATACAAATATCTTGATTATTTTAAAGACTTCAGGCTGAAAATAAATAAACTACTATATATAGATACAGTGCTAATTACAAAATCATTGATTTGTAAAATGATAGACATTATATAGGTGGTAGGTGAACTTGACAACATGACATTGATACATAACAAAACATAAATATCTTGTTAATTGTAAAATCTAACTTAAATAACTTATTAGCAGTAAGATCATGTTCTAACATCAATATCTTATTAACTGTAAGATATAACAAAAATATCTTGTTGATTATGAAATCTAAGATAGATATCTTGTAAACTGTAAAATTTAACTTAGCTATCTTATTACCATTTAGATCAAGATCTAACATCAATTTCTTATAAACTTTAAGATCTAACAAAAAATTCTTGTTAGTAGTAAGATCTAACATAGATATCTTGTTAGTAGTAAGATCTAACATAGATATCTTGTTAGTAGTAAGATCTAACATAGATATCTTGTTAGTAGTAAGATCTAACATAGATATCTTGTTAGTAGTAAGATCTAACATAGATATCTTGTTAGTAGTAAGATCTAACATAGATATCTTGTTAGTAGTAAGATCTAACATAGATATCTTGTTAGTGGTAAGATCTAACATAGATATCTTGTTAGTAGTAAGATCTAACATCAATGTCTTGTTAGTAGTAAGATCTAACATAGATATCTTGTTAGTAGTAAGATCTAACATAGATATCTTGTTAGTAGTAAGATCTAACATACATGTCTTGTTAGTGGTAAGATCTAACATAGATATCTTGTTAGTAGTAAGATCTAACATAGATATCTTGTTAGTAGTAAGATCTAACATACATGTCTTGTTAGTGGTAAGATCTAACATAGATATCTTGTTAGTAGTAAGATCTAACATACATGTCTTGTTAGTAGTAAGATCTAACATAGATATCTTGTTAGTAGTAAGATCTAACATACATGTCTTGTTAGTGGTAAGATCTAACATAGATATCTTGTTAGTAGTAAGATCTAACATAGATATCTTGTTAGTGGTAAGATCTAACATAGATATCTTGTTAGTAGTAAGATCTAACATCAATGTCTTGTTAGTAGTAAGATCTAACATCAATGTCTTGTAAACTGTAAGATCTAACATATATGTCTTGTTAGTAGTAAGATCTAACATAGATATCTTGTTAGTAGCAAGATCTGACATACATATCTTGTTGAATGTAAAATCTAACTTTAAGAACACTTTATAGATGTATGTTCGAAATCTGAATACTTACTTGTTACAACGTAAGCCTGAAATGTAAGGCGGTAAGACTTGAATGATGAATTTAAATAGAAAAAAATATATCACCCTTCAACGTTTCAATGAGGGACACTAGGTGTTGGACATTTTCATTAACAGGGGTACACTGAATACATACCATATGCCAGTATAGAATAGTACTTCCATTAAATAACACTCTATTGAATAAAAGGTAGACGCTACCATTAAAGGTTTGAGGTTTGAAATAAATTCTATCCATTGCTTAGTTCAAGAAATTTGCATCTTCTATCTGAGACTGGCTCTTTTTATCAACCTTAGGGGTCTCTGTTTTCTTCTTTTAAAGTATTTGAAATGTTTTTTCCCTTATCCATCAATTTTGGCCTCAGTATTGTATGTCTGCTTTATGCATTAGGAAGGCTTGTATTCCCGTCCTCAGACTACTGCAAGCCAGGCCCCACTTGTATAAAATATCTCAACTTGAGATTTTCCTCAGCTGATATCTCCTCAAAAACGGCTTGTATAAAATTTTCTCAAGGAACAGGAGGAAGGCATCGGCTAGGATGTCCTGAAATTCCTTGAGGAATTTTCAAACAAGATATTTTCAAGGAGATATCAGCCGAGGAAAATCTCGACTTGAGGAAATCTCAAGTGGAGATGTTTTATACAAGTGGGGCCAGGTCTGTAAAACGTTTGCTTTAATGAGGTGACTGAACATTAGAACTGGTAAGCACGTTGCCGTCGTTGTGATGACGTTACTATCCTTGGGTAAACTGATTTTCAACAGACACTGTCTCCATGTCACCACATCTGTTGTGATGGTATAGATCCCAAATAAGTACACATAAATTAATGTTTTTTTTAAATGTCACAATATTGATGAATGTAACAGTCTGACAATTTTGTGACATGATTGCCTTGGTACTGTAATTACAGCTGTATATACTGTACAATAGTAACAGCTGTGACCGATTCAGCCAATGGACGTATCATACAAATGTAATACAAACGGCGAGATCTTACTAAAAGACTTTGCATAACTTTATTAGAATTCCCAAATGTACATTTTAATTCTTACACTCATGAACTAGTTATCACCATTTCTCGGTTGTGAATAGACAAAACCATTATGTAAACTTTCCCTCTTATTTTTCCTAGAAGCCGTTTTGAGTAAGTATTATATATACACACATATATATAGAAAGCTTTATCTCGAGTGACTTACAAAGCTGTTTCTAGCTGTATATATATTTGTTTTCTCCTATTGGATGACCCATAATGACGAGCTGTGTAACTGAAAGTATCTTTGAGTGATACATGAGCAGCCATGTAAACCCGAGAGTGTATTTTGAAAGCTCTAACAGCCCGAACAGATTGCCTCGGCACAACAGCTTCATACCTAACGACGAAGGGAGCTTTAACACTGCATATATCAAAACAACGTTCTTGTGATTGTCTCCTGCACGGCGCCAGCTACAGGGTTACTTTATAGGGAAACCTTCACCACATCATGAGCTCGTCCATTTATGATGATTACGTGATTCATATCAATTCTTTACCAAGAGGCTACTGTTGTTACAAAGTCATCAGATATGACGATTTTCGCTCGTCTTTTTAAGATCTGTCAGTGACATTGGGTGATGTGTCCTTCATGAAATGTGTAGACTTGACATTCGTTCTGTAATAAAAGAAGGCAAAGGAAACTGTAGTGGATACCCTTACTGTGTGAATAGAACATTAAGTATTGGTATATAAAATGACACGAGTGCACTTGGGTACTCTAGAACCATACCTAACGACATTGCTAGGTACCTTATTTTTTGTTTCTGCTAGCACAGTACTGCTCGGTGTCTTTTATAGTAGTTCTCTCTTGTACAACGTTATAGAAAGTCTTTTAAACTTATCAACCATTTGTGTTTGCCATTCAGAAAAGATTTCGAGTAAGTATATGAGTGATTGAGTGACACACACGATATACCAATCAAGGCAATTTAATTAAAACGTTGATTACAAACTCTCCTGCATTCCATTCTGTTTTGTTACATAACGAACATTACGTATTAAACGTTTTGCCGGTCAAAATTATCAGTATTATGATTCCAACAGAAATGATTCTACACAATACTTTCTGAAAAATCTGAACATATGATCTCTAAACGAATACTGTTAGTGGCAAATTAACATATATTAGGTGAAGGTATTTTAATTTTGATAAATATTTAAATAAATTACTGATGTTGATTCAACATTCAGACGAATGAAATATTGCCATTAGCACTGAACGTTTTATAGAAAAGAGATTCCGAACGATGTTAATCAGACACCCCTATGGTAAGGTGTAATATATCTGTTGTAATACTAAATGAAATCGGACATGTTGATATTTTGTTTGAACTAGCTATTGAAGATATTTCTCAAAGATCAGTGGTAACATGCTGTCTTTGGACGTTGGTCTGGGTGAACTGATCTTAGAGAGTGTCTTCTACAATTGAAACAGAAAAACACGTGATGCAGCAGAGAGAGTAATCTGATCTTAATTAAATTACAATCCAGTGTGTTAGTAGTTAATGTAGTCGCGAGCATTGCATGACGTTTTTGGTTTTATAGGCTATTTCTTTCCTTACTGAACATTTGTTATAACATATACATATGTAATACTATTTCATGTTAAGGATAAACAATTATGTCATATAAGTATACAGCAAAAACGTTTACATGATATTTTTATATAAGATATGAAACCAAGAGTCATGTTGGAAACTATTTTGCTAAAAACTAAAAACAAAAAATTCTCAGAGAATCAGTCATATACGACAAGATTTTTTCTTGAAATAAAGTTTGCAACCGCTGCTTGGACAACATTGATATTGTCACCTGTGGTATTAGTAAAAGCAAACTCCCGACACGATTTATTCTCTCTTCACTTTTTCTGTGTCCATATATTCCTAGAATCCTTTGAAGTTGTACCCAGTCCGTCCCCATCTACACCTCACTCTGTGTCCACCGACTGTTACATATAGTACAATGTTGTGCTGATTGTTAACCTCTAAGTGTATCATCCATTAGTATAAAGTATTTTAAAATACACATTCCTGCGTCTTTGTTGGTGTAAACAGATTTAAACACTCCCATGTGTATATGTGTAAACAGTGTAATACACTTACGTGTGTTTTTTGTGAACAATGTAATACAGTCCCGTGTGCGTTTGTGTAAATAATGTAATACACTTACGTGTGTGTTTGTGTAAACAATGTAATACATTCCCGTATTCGTTAGTGTAAAGACCATGTAATTCACTTCTATGTGTGCTTTTGTAAACAAGGTAATACATTCCCGTACGCGTTTGTGTGGACAATGTAATACACTTCCATGTTTTTTGTAAACAATGTGATACTATCACGTGTGCGTTTGTGTAAACAATGTAATACATTTAGGTGTGCGTTTGCGTAAACAATGTAATACATTTAGGTGTACGTTTGTGTAAACAATGTATTTGTGTCTTTGCCAACAATACCTTCGTGTATTTTTGGTTCGGTAATTAAAAACAATAATATAAATTTCTGTGTGTATTATATAGTTAAATGATAAAATACATCTTGTATGTCGTAAAAACAATGGAATATGTATTAGTATTGTTTCGTTCGTGTAGTATGTGGTTGTGTAGTTTTTGTGTTGTCATGTGTTGTGACGGACTGACGTGTTAGACAACATTATCATGATGCATTGTTAATCCTCGAGATACCGCAATATTGAACGCGTGGATCTTAATCTACAGCAAATAAAAAAGCATCAGACATGATACTGATAAGGTTGATGTTAACGTGATTTCAGACAGGTAAATGTAAATTATCAGATTAATGTAGAATGTTGGTAAACACACACAGGACACATTCAGTTTTTACCGTGAGAGGACTGTGTAGAAGACACAAGGGAATAACACATTTCTATACAGATTTAAAATTAAAATGTATCATACAGCTGTTTTGTCCTTCTAAGACTAGTCAGTGATGTTAAGGACTTAAGTTGTCGATGTTTAGGAGGTGACAAGGGAAAAGCAAGATTAGTCGAAATCAACGTCAGAAATCAGATGGGGAGATACACACTTAATGTCAGATGTCAATAAATTCCATAATATTCCATATTGATTTACATAATTATCAACAAAGTTATTTGTAATGTTAAGTAAGGGATTCCAAGTACAAAGCTTATAATCAATTCCCCTTATCAATTCGATAGAACTCCTACATACTGATATATCCTTTCTGAACGTAATTTCATATTTCCAGGTAGGTTTCTTGAACATACTGTGTGTTCTATAGTAATATGCTACAGACAAATCTGTCAACTGCTTGGTAACGTTTTGATATATGCAAATACTAATATTTTTTTGTATTTCAAGCGTATATATCATGATAGAAAGAGCTTTCAGAGTTGTGTGTCAATGCTACAACAGAAAGAAATAAGTGTGATATCATTCTTAGTCGTGTTTTTTTTCCTTTGCAGACTGGTGTGTATACTTAATGCTTACATTTGTATATAATGTTTTACCTCTAAAACTAACCAACTAGCTAATTATAATGAGCGTGTTAAATTATATACAAAATGGTTTACATCAATGTGTTTGATTTCGTTAGGAGCGACGAAGTACTTAGATTACTGTCTGTGTTTGTTTTAAGTTGCTGTTTACAGGAACTGTTACTCATTAAAATAATAAAGTATATTATGAACTTATCACAATAGATATTGGACAAGATTTATCTGAAAACAACATTGCAATTTTGTTCCGGAATTCTTGGATCACCAGATGTTAGATATTACCCGACAAATTCTTGTAGACTTTCATGTCAAAGTTTGATGTTACTAGCCTCAAACTACAGGCCTATTCTAAAGCAATTATAAAACGTATCCTGTTTGAGGGGGTTGGGGGTGAATCTTGAAATAATTTTTTTGCTAGCTTTGACTTAACAGAACACTGCTATATAAACAACGAACTGAAATTCATTATCAATGAACGAGAGAAAAGGTGAATACGAATACGAAATTTTATGTTAAATCAAGTAATGCAAGGTTCTCAAAATGAGAGTTTGGGTAGTGACGACAGAACCACTTGACATAACATTGAAGTATTGTTTTTTTTTTAATTTATTTGCAATTCAAAAGTTGCCCAGGTGATAAAACTTTGAAATACTTGTCGAAACGACTAAAGTTATGTTAGGTCATCTGATTCTTGGTATCTTTGTGTTGGTTTGATTGTTTCAAAGAAAAAAAAGACATGAATAGTATTGTTATCTTTAAATTCCAATTCGTTTATTTAACTTTTCAAGGAAGCGGATGGAGGCTGAGAAGAGTCAGTCCTATGAAACGTGGTTAGCACAGCGAGAGAAAGAAAAAAACACATCAGATAGCTTACCGCCTCGCCCAAACAAAGACCCTGCACCACCGGTACACGTTGACAAAGGTCCCGGCTACCTTCGGTCGTATCTGCGGTCTCTTGGAAAAACAAAGACTGGTGACACGTACGAAGACTGGCTTAACCTCAAAGAGAATGAACTAGGACTGGGGAAAAGTACTGGCAGACCTAACTCAAAAATGCCGGTCTCGACATATTAGACCGAAAAATAGCAGGGGTGCTCGTTTTTACTAACCGCACAAAAATCTTGTGTAGGATTAATGAATAGAAAGCGTCGACTCAAACTCCTACCACATATTTAATTGCGTCGTAGAATTTACACCAGGGAATGACAGCTGTTCCAATGATTTTTCTAGTCACTCTATACTGTTCTGTTTTCTTAAACCTGTAAGAAGCAAATATGTGAAATGTGGTCAGATTTTAAAAATATCAATTATGTATTAAATGAAAAATATTGACACTTTCTGTCAATCTTTGACAGTGAGCCGAATTCCTGGGCTAAGTCATTTACGACACAGATGTTCTAAAATTGAATGAAATATGAAAACTAAAATGCCGCTAATTTCTCTATGAAAAGTACATTGTAAGTCTTTTCGGAATGTCCCTGCATCTCTCGGTAAAATCCTGTTGGAGTTGAAACACGAAGGTCATGACGACTTGTAACTATCAGTACATATGTCATTGTTTATTGATGTTTTCTCTTGATCTAATTAATCTCCTTTTATCAAAGAACCACTGCTGCTGGAGGACGTTTTATGATAAGTAAAAATCTGTCCTGTTGGAGGAAATATAAGATACGGACGTTTTATAATAAGTAAAAATGTCTGTCCTGCTGGAGGAAATATAAAATGCGGACGTTTTATAACAAGTAAAAATATGTCCTGCTGGAGGAAATATAAAATACGGACGTTTTATAATAAGTAAAAATGTCTGTCCTGCTGGAGGAAATATAAAATACGGACGTTATATAAGAAGTAAAAGTATGTCCTGCTGGAGGAAATATCAAATACGGACGTTTCATAATTATAAATATCTGTTGATTGACCCTGTTAGTCTTGTGTATTATCACTTCAATCAAACTAGTCACATTTTCTTAATTTCTATCTTTCATATTTATTACCATTTTGCATGGACTTTTTGCATGTATTATGTGTCAACCGACATTTTGTATAATTATATCTTTTTTAAGAGAACTGCCAGTGTCCGACGTGGTCAGTCATTATGTATATTATGTTAAGTAAATTATTATGCTATGTGATATGTCAGCTGGTGATTTACTATACCAGTGTAGTATTGGATTTTAATGGTGTTCGTACCTACCGTTATAAGCCAAAGAACGAGTTTGAGATCCACTTTTGTGTTTGGAAGACCAAATATACATAAACTAGACAAGAACTACGAAAATATATGTTTTGAAATGCGCCGTCCATGTACCGTACACCTTTTTTTGGGTTTTTTCCGCGATTCCTAAATAATGCAATTTTGTATGATAATCAATTGACACGTGTATACTGTTTGGATACCAGTTATTCGCGATTCTCTGGTAGGTAACAGCAAAACATGAGGAGGTGGATTCAACGACACTTAGTGTGTATAAACAGTTACACGTATCACCAAAAGTCAGTTTGTATTGTGTTGATGTCACGGTCAGTTGGCTATGATTTAACTCTATTGTCATTTATGCTACATGTTTATGAACATTAGTCTGTGTCTGGCGAAACATTCCGCCATTGTAAAGTTCACTTTCGTTATTGCCGAATATCGGGGAAAATGGGAAATTTGATGCACGCGAAAAAACCTGTTATACAGTATGTGATTAAAGTGCTGTAGTTCCGATAACTTGTCAGATTTAATGGTATTAAATCATTTATCTCAAATGACGAACCTTCATCAATGCTACACTCAGATCAAATGCAATATTATGTATAGAACTTAAGCTTCTGAATCAAGTGTGTGCTGTTTTAATCAAATTATTTGTCTGACATGAAGATGTGTTTTCTGTTTGTAGTTTGTTTGTATTGCTTTATTTCCTGTAGTGTTACAAATATTTACTTCATACATTGTTGAATTCTATATAAGATGTTCATAATACGGTCTTTGCATCAATGTATTCTGTACAAGACGTTGGATCTTAACGTGACCGTATTATCGATATATTTGCCTGGTAAAACAAATTATATCGATAGACTCGTGGTCTCAGTTGAGTGGTAGTTGCGATGTAAATAGCTCATTGCCAGAAGTCGTGGAATCGAAATGATTATTTGAAGTCATTTCCAAACTGCTACAAAATTGGCTAAAGGCATATTCGTAGGTTTGAAATAAGAATTAACATCACGTGGTGTGGTCCTAGATTTTTTAATCTGGGTTATTGGTATTTCAAGATGATTAACGTCAAGTTCTTTTTTACGGTGATAAATGCTGTAGGCGAATCTCGTGCAGTACATTGGAGGACCATTTCTAGGTATAAATAATTATCTCTGATTTAGTTAATTGTAAATTTTGTATATTGCAAGTTATGGTTACTTCCTATGAACATTATTTTCACCTTTTTTAACAGTTATGTGTATTTTAGTCATTTTAAAGTCTATAAAGGGACTGACTGTTTTTTGTAATAATTAGTGAAAGAGATATGACGAAAATTGTCAGAATTTAGCATTAATCTTTTATGAAATAGATAAAGATGGATCGGTAACCGTGTCTGGGTAGAGTCTCAGTGGAGATATCTACTGTACACAGACACCCAGTTTGTGTTAGTGGACAGATCTGCTGTACACAGACACCCAGTTTGTGTTAGTGGACAGATCCGCTGTACACAGACACCCAGTAAGTGTCAATGGACAGATCTGCGGTACAGACACCGTGTTAGTGGACAGATCCGCTGTACAGACACCCAGTCAGTGTCAATGGACAGATCTGCTGTACACAGACACCGTGTTAGTGGACAGATCCGCTGTACACAGACACCCAGTTAGTGTCAATGGACAGATCTGCTGTACACAGACACCGTGTTAGTGGACAGATCCGCTGTACAGACACCCAGTCAGTGTCAATGGACAGATCTGCTGTACACAGACACCGTGTTAGTGGACAGATCCGCTGTACAGACACCCAGTCAGTGTCAATGGACAGATCTGCTGTACACAGACACCGTGTTAGTGGACAGATCCGCTGTACACATACACCCAGTCAGTGTCAATGGACAGATCTGCTGTACACAGACACCGTGTTAGTGGACAGATCCGCTGTACAGACACCCAGTCAGTGTTAGTGGACAGATCCGCTGTACACAGACACCCAGTTAGTGGACAGATCCGCTGTACACAGACACCCAGTCAGTGTTAGTGGACAGATCCGCTGTACACAGACACCCAGTTAGTGGACAGATCCGCTGTACACAGACACCCAGTTAGTGGACAGATCCGCTGCACACAGACACCCAGTTAGTGTTAGAGGACAGATCCGCTGTACAGACACTAGTAGTATTAATAAATGGAAGCATACATATCTATGTTTGTCAATCTGATTACGTTGACACTTTAAGTTACATATTGTTATTAGATTGTTGAATTATCTCAATTTTAGAACTATATATTTATTTATTAAACGCTTCAAAATATTATTTTCATATTTTGTTGTTTATTCTAGCGTGACATACGATGCTTCATTTCTAAACTCTTATAAGCCTCTGTTACAAGAGTTGTAGGGACTCTAATATCAAGGAAGGGGATGAGAATTTGTAAGGTTTTAAAGGCGTTTTGGAAATAACGTTCATCATCTCTTTTACTCTGTGTATTTCACATTCGTCTTACATAATTCTTAAAAACAATACAGTTTAAAAACGTACGTGTCTTCTGGTAAAGTGACGAGATTCATCAGGTCATATAAAATACTTCAAGAAATAATTACGTTTTGATTATGTTACGGAACCTCAGGTGTTAACTAAAGATTCATCTTTGGTATGATTAGACACTTCTATACTAAACTCCGGGGATCTCGCCTATATAGCAGGACAGTTTTAGTGTATACAAGGGTAATCGATGCTCTCTCGCTAATACTTAATTATTTAGACACAAATGAAAATATATGTCTTTAAATAGAATTACATTGGGGATATACAGTGTTAGTTTCACCGGATCTTCGCGTGCATAATTCATCTGCGGCAAAGATGTTTTTGTAGTGTTGGATGTGATTTGACTGCTGCTCGCGGTGTGTGTTGTTGTCTCGACTGGGTGTGTCAAGATTCTTCTTTTTAGTGTCCGAGGGCTACATCGTGACAGGAACCGAATCAGACGACTAAAAACATCACGGACGAACTTTCCTAGTCCAGACAGTGACTGTATAGAAAATGACGAACATCTGCTTCGCTCGGTTTCTTGTTTGAGTAAGTTATCTTTGAAAAAATAGTGCTATCCAGATACTCGCGTTATAAAAACTGGTGCTGAAATTGAGCAGACACTTTATTAATGAATGCCTATAAGGGCAGACAAGATAAGATAATAGTCAGCCTACTTTAATAAGGTAATGGTGTGATATAGGTACAGTAATTACTAGATATAAGGCCGGTTCTTTTAATTAAGTGCAGGTGATGGATTATACTGCAGATCAAGCGATGGGTTGTACTGTAGATCAGGTGCTGGATTATACTGCAGATCAAGCGATGGGTTGTACTGTAGATCAGGTGATGGGTTGTACTGTAGATCAGGTGGTGGGTTGTACTGTAGATCAGGTGCTGGGTTGTACTGTAGATCAGGTGCTGGGTTGCACTGTAGATCAGGTGGTGGGTTGTACTGTAGATCAGGTGCTGGGTTGAACTGTAGATCAGGTGCTGGTCTGTACTGTAGATCAGATGGTGGGTTGTACTGTAGATCTGGTGCTGGGTTGTACTGTAGATCAGGTGCTGGGTTGTACTGTTGATCAGGTGCTGGGCTGTACTAATCAAGTACGGAGTTGTACTGTTGACTAGTAGCTGACTTGTACTGTAGATCAGAAGCTGGGTTATATTGTAGATCAGGTGCTTGGTTGTACTGTTGACTGAGATTATAAAGACTTGAAATAAACAGATAAATAAACAAACAAGGGCCGTCAGAGACAGGTTATGCTCATCGAATAGGACAAAATTTAAGTACTAAAAATAGCAAAGGGCAGTAACACCTTAATTATGTAAAAGAGAGTGATGGATCTTGTGCACTAACCTTCTTTAATTCTTGTCGAGATCTATCTACCTGTGAAGTTTCATGTTGATACCTCTTATAGTTGTAGTGAAATGCCCCGGACAGAATTTAAGTATGAAAAATACCAAAGGGCGATGTCCTTCTTGTTGTTGAGATCTATCTACATTTTTTATGTTTTATATTGTTACCTCTTAATTTTTTTGTTATGCCTCGGATAATATTATGAATATATAGCATAATGAATATATAGATAAATCCTCACTGAAATTGGTTAGTTATTTTGAAGTGGACAATGTAGGGCTTCAGAAAAATATACTTGCGCTGTGTTGGAGATTACTATGTGGGCAGTCTCGAATCTGTGTCAACGCACGAAAAACTAGCTTCATAGGAAGTGAAATTTTCGTAGTGTCCTCGCACGTTTCTGTTGTGAAGCCGTTCCGGGTTGGGGGTCAATTGAAACGTGAGTGATATGTTACTGTGACAGCGTCGTTAATTATTAGACAGGTGTCCGGAAATAAATTCCTCCTATGAAGGTGTAGTTTTGGGTTGAAATTAGTTATATTTTTGCATTTTTTGAGTTGGTAACGATGGTTATCAAAAGTCAGCAATCAGGGGATTTTTGTTTGTGTACATAGTTTATAGACATATATGTAAGGTTAAATTTTTCACAACCAATCTGTTATGCTTGTATATTTCAAACAAAGAAAAGGCAAATTAACTGTTCCCTGCTACCCCTCAGCTGTCAAAGGAGACTTTCGTCTATTAAGCGTTTCATTGTGAAAAGAAATTGAATGGGAAAATAGACGAGAATTACTCGGCACAGCTTCCTACACAGTGCTAATTGTAGATATCGCTAGCCTTCTGACAGCTTTTGGTGCAGTATAACGCAGTTGCTAATGATGAAGAATAGCTCAAATAAGAAGTTTTTTTTTTTTAATTAAGTTAATATGTTGTTATGACCTCCTGGCCCTGGTAAGTGAAATACCAGTTAGTTAAAAAAATCAATATGTATGAAACAAAATCAGGAACATTATCTATCATTTTACGGCTATAGATTTGTTGGGACATGACAGATAGATATATTCTGGATGTTGTTTACTTTTAACGCCCTTGTTTCTTCAGTAGCAACACTTTGAATTTGTCACTATCTACGGGTTATCTCTAACCAGCCTTTGAACAACCGGGACCAGCATGTCTAGCACTCAACACACTTAAAGTTTAATTACAACATATACACCCTATCGCAAACCTGCGCTCATACCCTCACGTAGACCGAAAATATTTCTGTTTCTGACACGAAATTTGATGTCAATACTCACATTTTTATGCTGTAATTGCTGTCTACATTTTGACCTATTATGCTCATGTTAGAGACAGAATGGAAGTGTTTATAAAAGTAGTAGAAACACATCCCCCGTGGATGCGGTGTGTGAATTAAAACGTTATTCCCTCATCGTGTCCACAACAAAACAAGTTTATTTGCATCGATAACCTTGTTAGAACTTATAGTTTCCTATTTTTACGACATTCCAGTTTGTGTGTGTTTTTCTTTCTTTCTTTTTTATTTCTTTATTAACTCAGAGCTTCGACTTAGAAATTCAGCTGCGTCACCATTACCAAAGACACTAATTACAGTCCGGTGTAGCATGGTATTTTGAATCATGGTGAAATGAACCGGGGCAAATACCATAATGTTGAAGTGAACCGGGTCAAATACCATAATGTTGAAGTGAACAGGGTCAAATACCATAATGTTGAAGTGAACCGGGGCAAATACCATAATGTTGAAGTGAACCAGGGCAAATACCATAATGTTGCAGTGAACCGGGTCAAATACCATAATGTTGAGGTGAACCGGGGCAAATACCATAATGTTGAAGTGAACTGGGTCAAATACCATAATGTTGAAGTGAACCGGGTCAAATACCATAATGTTGAAGTGAACAGGGTCAAATACCATAATGTTGAAGTGAACCGGGTCAAATACCATAATGTTGCAGTGAACCGGGTCAAATACCATAATGTTGAGATGAACCGGGTCAAATACCATAATGTTGAGATGAACCGGGGCAAATACCATAATGTTGAAGTGAACCGGGTCAAATACCATAATGTTGCAGTGAACCGGGTCAAATACCATAATGTTGAAGTGAACCGGGTCAAATACCATAATGTTGAAGTGAACCGGGTCAAATACCATAATGTTGAAGTGAACCGGGTCAAATACCATAATGTTGAAGTGAACTGGGTCAAATACCATAATGTTGAAGTGAACCAGGGCAAATACCATGATGTTGAAGTGAACCGAGTCAAATACCATAATGTTGAAGTGAACCGGGTCAAATACCATAATGTTGAAGTGAACCGGGTCAAATACCATAATGTTGAGGTGAACCGGGGCAAATACCATAATGTTGAAGTGAACCGGGGCAAATACCATAATGTTGAAGTGAACCGGGTCAAATACCATAATGTTGAAGTGAACCGGGGCAAATACCATAATGTTGAAGTGAACCAGGACAAATACCATAATGTTGAAGTGAACCGGGTCAAATACCATAATGTTGAAGTGAACCGGGTCAAATACCATAATGTTGAAGTGAAGCCGTTTTATATATATATTTTTTTTTCAACTGATATTATTTCGCCTAATCTTTGATTGATGATAGGGCATGAGACTTCACTTTGGTACAGTGAAGCAATTCATTTTTTTCTTACTAATCAACTTTTTTCAACATTTTTTTTTTCAAATTACTCCGGTTCATTTTTTAAACACGTAAACAACAAAACAAATATGTCTAGAGTTGGGCAGGGGAATTTACTTGACCAATCGTTTGGTCAAATAAAGCTTTCCGTTTTTTTTTTTTTTTTTACTTATTAGCTTTTTCACTTTTTTTTTCAAATTACCACGATTCGTTATTCTAAACACATAAACAAAACAAAAAATGTCTGGTGAGGGGAAGTTGTAGGCAAGGGTAGGGGAGAGAGTTTTGTTAAGTGAGACCCTGCTAAGCCCAACATGTGATATACTGACCAACATGTGATATATTGACCAACACTGACCAACATGTGATATATTGACCAACACTGACCAACATGTGATATACTGACCAACATGTGATATACTGACCAACATGTGATATACTGACCAACATGTGATATACTGACCAACATGTGATATACTGACCAACATGTGATATACTGACCAACATGTGATATACTGATCAGTAAAACAGCTATGTTTTACATGTTATGGAATTATCTGTATCTGTGTCTGAGATAAGAGAAGATAGCTAAATCAATTTTCTCTTTGTTTTGGAAAAATTACAATTGACTAACATATACCACAGGGATTGTCACGAATTCCCAACCCAAGGTCCATCATGTGTATTATGTCACTATGATGCATATATTTGGATCGTGGGTTGGGAATTCGTTGCCTTTGATAGATGTATGTGTACATATCTTGCTAACGCCCTTAGACTCGACAAAAGACCTGCATTTTTCTTACTTTTATAGAGGTACATTTGTAGAAAAGTCCGACAGTAACACAATTACAATGTGGCATATACCAATGCTTTAAAGCATATCAGATCGTGGTTAGCAGAGCGAAGTAGTTCTCTGCCATTTCGAACAACATTAGAACACAAAAACCATCCCTCACACGTCCATTAGGTGACATGCTGAAACCAATTGAACAAAAAGGGAGGCATTTGCACTGCTTGAAATGTTTGTCCTAGAAAACCGTCATGTTTAAAATCAATGAACGAAGCGTGGATACTGTTTTAAACACTTCAGCCTGCCTACATGTTATTTTCAAATCTTTATAGACAGTATGTCAAGAGAAAAACAAGCCACTAGTCTTGTGATCTTTGCCAATACCTTGTCCACTGATGACAACCCGAAGTGATAACTCTGTTAAAATTGTTCGTTTACTTGGTTTATCGTCCTATCAACAGCCAGAATCATTTTGAGACGGGGTCTCCTTGTAGTAAATGGTAGAACCACACTGAACAACATACGAAAGGCCGTCACATGCCATCAAGAGCAATTCGGATAAAGCGACATACCCAAGGACACAATCATGCCATCACAAACAGGTCCATTTCTCAGATCCCTCACCTTCAGTAAAGGTTACGCAGACCAAGGGAGTTATTGTGGTACATCGCTGCTATGTAAAGAAACGTGAAATCCAATTACAACGACACCTCGCTGTAATGTCACATTAAATTCACTACAGTAACACCTCGCGGTAATGTCGCATTAAATTCACTACAGTGACACCTCAATGTAATGTCGCATTAAATTCACTACAGTGACACCTCACTGTAATGTCGCATTAAATTCACTACAGTAACACCTCGCGGTAATAGCGCATTATATTTACTACAGTAACACCTCGTGGTAATGTCGCATTAGATTCACTACAGTAACACCTCGCGGTAATGTCGCATTATATTCACTACAGTAACACCTCACTGTAATGATAGATTATATTCACTACAGTAACACCTCGCGGTAATGTCGCATTAAATTCACTACAGTGACACCTCGCGGTAATGTCGCATTAGATTCACTACAGGAACACCTCGCAGTAATGTCGCATTAGATTCACTAGAGTAACACCTAACTGTAATGACGCATTAAATTCACTACAGTGACACCTCGCAGTAATGTCGCATTAGATTCACTACAGTAACACCTAACTGTAATGACGCATTAAATTCACTACAGTGACACCTCACTGTATTGTCGCATTAAATTCACTACAGTGACACCTCGCGGTAATGACGCATTAGATTCACTACAGTGACACCTCGCGGTAATGTCGCATTAGATTCACTATAGTGACACCTCGCGGTAATGTCGCATTATATTCACTACAGTGACACCTCGCGGTAATGTCGCATTAAATTCACTACAGTAACACCTCGCGGTAATGTCGCATTTAATTCACTACAGTGACACCTCACTGTAATGACGCGTTATATTCACTACATTGACACCTCGCGGTAATGTCGCATTAAATTCACTACAGTGACACCTCACTGTAATGACGCATTAAATTCACTACAGTGACACCTCACTGTAATGACGCATTAAATTCGCTACAGTGACACCTCACTGTAATGACGCATTAAATTCACTACATTGACACCTTGCTGTAATGACGCATTAGATTCACTAGAGTGACACATCACTGTAATGACTCATTTAATCTCTAGAGTGACACCTTGCTGTAATGACGCATTAAATTCACTACAGTGACACCTCACTTTACGTCCAATGGAATTCACTACAGTGACGCATTGCTGTAACGCCCCACTGAAATCGTAATGTCATGATGTAATGTCATACGAATTCCAAGCCAAGTTGCAATGTCATTGAAATATTTTCTTCTCAATCGAGATATTTTGTCACATGTATGATGTAGTAGGCTTCCTCAACTGTTCCCTGATCAGTGCTTAAAATCCCCGTCTTTACACAAATTTATATAGGGGCCGTATAAATGGCGTTTTATGATGATGCAGGTTCTGTGTAAGAGAATAAAAAGGGAAACACTGAATCAAAATGTCTCCACAGGAGGTTAATCGATTTATTGACTTCTACAAAACAAAGGATTGCACCTGATAACATAGGATTCATTAGCTGGTGAGTTAGATTACTTATTTTTAGTCCGAATAAGTAGAGACACACGGCAGAGGAGGAGAGTAATTCAAACCGTTAATATGAATGGTAGAAACATTTTACAAAATTACCAAAGACCGTAAGATTCCCGAAATATATACCCTCATGAAATAGTCTAAAAGATATTCGCGGAAATAATCCCGTGTAAGTTTGTTATTAACTCAAATAATATGATATAGACAACATTCTGTGTACAGTACAGTTACAGTATACTAAGTTTACTGTGATGTAGACAGCATTCTGTGTACAGTACAGTTACAGTATACTAAGTTTACTGTGATGTAGACAACATTCTGTGTACAATACAGTTACAGTATACTAAGTTTACTGTGATGTAGACATTCTGTGTACAGTACAGTTACAGTATACTAAGTTTACTGTGATATAGACAGCATTCTGTGTACAGTACAGTTACAGTATACTAAGTTAACTGTGATAGAGACAGCATTCTGTGTACAGTACAGTTACAGTATACTAAGTTTACTGTGATATAGACAGCATTCTGTGTACAGTACAGTTACAGTATACTAAGTTTACTGTGATATAGACAACATTCTGTGTACAGTACAGTTGCAGTATACTAAGTTTACTGTGATGTAGACAACATTCTGTGTACAATACAGTTACAGTATACTAAGTTTACTGTGATATAGACAACATTCTGTGTACAGTACAGTTGCAGTATACTAAGTTTACTGTGATGTAGACATTCTGTGTACAGTACAGTTACAGTATACTAAGTTTACTGTGATATAGACAGCATTCTGTGTACAGTACATTACAGTATACTAAGTTTACTGTGATATAGACAACATTCTGTGTACAGTACAGTTGCAGTATACTAAGTTTACTGTGATGTAGACAACATTCTGTGTACAATACAGTTACAGTATACTAAGTTTACTGTGATATAGACAACATTCTGTGTACAGTACAGTTGCAGTATACTAAGTTTACTGTGATGTAGACATTCTGTGTACAGTACAGTTACAGTATACTAAGTTTACTGTGATATAGACAGCATTCTGTGTACAGTACAGTTACAGTATACTAAGTTTACTGTGATATAGACAACATTCTGTGTACAATACAGTTACAGTATACTAAGTTTACTGTGATATAGACAACATTCTGTGTACAGTACAGTTGCAGTATACTAAGTTTACTGTGATGTAGACATTCTGTGTACAGTACAGTTACAGTATACTAAGTTTACTGTGATATAGACAGCATTCTGTGTACAGTACAGTTACAGTATACTAAGTTTACTGTGATATAGACAACATTCTGTGTACAGTACAGTTGCAGTATACTAAGTTTACTGTGATGTAGACATTCTGTGTACAGTACAGTTACAGTATACTAAGTTTACTGTGATATAGACAGCATTCTGTGTACAGTACAGTTACAGTATACTAAGTTTACTGTGATATAGACAACATTCTGTGTACAGTACAGTTGCAGTATACTAAGTTTACTGTGATGTAGACAACATTCTGTGTACAATACAGTTACAGTATACTAAGTTTACTGTGATATAGACAACATTCTGTGTACAGTACAGTTGCAGTATACTAAGTTTACTGTGATGTAGACATTCTGTGTACAGTACAGTTACAGTATACTAAGTTTACTGTGATGTAGACATTCTGTGTACAGTACAGTTACAGTATACTAAGTTTACTGTGATATAGACAACATTCTGTGTACAGTACAGTTGCAGTATACTAAGTTTACTGTGATGTAGACATTCTGTGTACAGTACAGTTACAGTATACTAAGTTTACTGTGATGTAGACATTCTGTGTACAGTACAGTTACAGTATACTAAGTTTACTGTGATGTAGACATTCTGTGTACAGTACAGTTACAGTATACTAAGTTTACTGTGATGTAGACATTCTGTGTACAGTACAGTTACAGTATACTAAGTTTACTGTGATATAGACAACATTCTGTGTACAGTACAGTTGCAGTATACTAAGTTTACTGTGATGTAGACATTCTGTGTACAGTACAGTTACAGTATACTAAGTTAACTGTGATAGAGACAGCATTCTGTGTACAGTACAGTTACAGTATACTAAGTTTACTGTGATATAGACAGCATTCTGTGTACAGTACAGTTACAGTATACTAAGTTTACTGTGATATAGACAGCATTCTGTGTACAGTACAGTTACAGTATACTAAGTTTACTGTGATATAGACAACATTCTGTGTACAGTACAGTTGCAGTATACTAAGTTTACTGTGATGTAGACAACATTCTGTGTACAATACAGTTACAGTATACTAAGTTTACTGTGATATAGACAACATTCTGTGTACAGTACAGTTGCAGTATACTAAGTTTACTGTGATATAGACAACATTCTGTGTACAGTACAGTTATAGTAGATTTTAAGTGTACTTTGAACACGAACAAAATAATCACCTAAATTAAAACGATAGTATTCTAATCCATTCTCTCAAAAATAAGAAGATAATATATTAATTGATATATATGTTAATATATATAATAGATAATTATGTATGTATTCATTAATAAGTATTCATTGATCAACAGGTTGAACAACCACCTTTGTTACCAGCCTTTTAGGGATTTAACTGGAAAAGAAAGATTTAATATCGAATGAAATCTTCCTTAGTACGGATAACAACTGTATCGAACACTCATTGTCAACAAGATGTATTTCCCTGAAAATGGATGTTATTGAGTTTTCCTATTTCCAGCTATGGTGCTAGAATATTCCCGGCTGGTTCCTGTACAATAAAATACGGGAATAGAAGACTGACACAGCATGATAGTTATACGAATGGAGCGTCCACCGACACCGCTTCGTATTTATATACATCATTTGATGTTACGTCTATCGCGGTCTGGTATCTGTGGTCCTGACCGCCATCAACAGTCTGTCTGCTTTTATTAAGACGTGCTCCGGAAGGAAGAAATCAAATTACACCAAGTTATGGGTCCTGTTGCAAGAGGCCTGACATAAATCAGGAGAGACTACCCTCTTTAGTTAACCATATCAGTACTGTGTAAAACACTTCCACATGAACGTGGTCTTACACCCTACTATAACAACAGAGGGGAATCCATGTTTGATAACTGTTGAGAGAGAGCACGACAAAGGAATTCTCTCTGGATTTGGATGTGGTGACAAAGCTTTTATCTTTAAGGACCTGATAACCTCGGAATTTGATAAATCTATTACAAATCTATAAGTGATGTTGGTACTTTATCTTAATCTATGTAATATAGTTTACTATCGTTTATGTTGAATTACATATATGTAATATCTATGACATTTATCTATTACTTTTGTGTTTGTATTTATCGATTATGTCCATGCCACTAAACGTTCTAACATTAATTTGTGGTAGTTGATAAATCAACAGCGCACCAATATCCCACAGTTGCAATATATTTGCGAACGATTCAATAACTATCCACACAAACATTTGCTGTTTAAGTTATTATATTCTATATATATATATAGTTTTTGTGTTTCCTGCTTAAGATAACTTACAGCAATTGTTACCACCACAAGTAAATCACAATCTACAACCCCGGGTGCCTGGTCACGGCACCATTAACAGTGTCACATTGCGCATTTTCAAATTTAATAATCTTTTTCTAGAAGGTCACTGGTATGATTATGATCATATATGGTAGAAATTATCCTGGGTCCTTTACCAGATTGACACCTCTTCAGTTATGTTCATTACAAAAAACAAAGAAAAACAAAGACAATACTGACTTGTCAACAAAATCTTAAATCAAACTCAAAGTCGAGAGCAGAATATTCACAAAATGAAGATATATAGAGGGACTCCTGATAAAGTACAAGTAGAATCATACCAGGTGTACCGGAAATGCAAGCGTCTTCTGCTTCATCGACAACATCTGCGATGTCAGTCTTGGTCAGTGTAAGTAAGTAATGTATTATTCCAAATTGTTAACGACGAAGAAATCAGTAAACACATGCTAAAGAGCAAGCTTAAAGTTTTAAATCACACGATTTGTGGCACGCATCAAAATATAGACATCATCATGTTCTTGGCATTTTTTTCAATACTGAAATTATAAATTGTATTGAAATTTGGGGATTAGTTCACATTTATGATTTCTGGATTGGCATTCCAGGTTTCAGCAATATCGACCCTAGCACCAAAACAGCTGTATAATTCTGTTAATTATCTTACTCTACTGCATCTTATCCTAATTCACATTGCGGTTTAATTGTGCGTCTTTTGTGTAATATTGCAAATCGTACGACATCTGTATCGACAAATGAGAAATTCACAACAGGGAAATTGAAATCATTACACTTTATTATCATATAGGTTAGAGGAAAGCTGGCCCTATTGATGTCGTTGTAATTAGCCTTAACTTGTCAAAGTGAGAACATTCTAATAAGTATGGAAATATTAAGTACTGAAAGGAATATCCAGGACGCCCATCCTGAAAACGTACAGGATAATGACATAATTTTATGACAACGGAAGCGGCCTTTCCATTCAATACCTGTCAGGGAAAAATGTAATTGTGGTCGATATCAACCTTTAACCATTATTGATGACATCTTCCAGTACATCCCTAGATCGTTGACATATGTCAAGTGTTATCTTCCAGTGCATCCCTAGATCGTTGACATATGTCAAGTGTTATCTTCCAGTACATCCCTAGATCGTTGACATATGCCAAGTGTAATCTTCCAGGGAATCCACAGCCCGTTAACGTCTCGTGAATGAAATTGTCCATGACATCCCTAGATCGTTGATAAATGTCGAGTGTAAACTTCCATGGCATCCCCAGATCATTGGCATATATAGAGTGTTATCTTCCATGGCATCCCAAAATCGTTAACATATGTCGAGTGTAATCTTCCAGGGCGTCTCCAGTTCGTTGGCATATATCGTTTGTAATGTTCCATGGCATTCCAAGATCGTTGACAAATGTCGAGTGTAATCTTCCAGGGCGTCTCCAGTTCGTTGGCATATATCGTTTGTAATGTTCCATGGAATTCCAAGATCGTTGACAAATGTCGAGTGTAAACTTCCATGGCATCCCCAGATCATTGGTATATATCTGGTGTTATCTTCCAGTGCATCCCCAGATCGTTGACATATGTCGAGTGTAATCTTCCAAGGAGTCTCCAGCTCGTTGACTTCTCGTGAGTGAAATCTTCCAGGGCATTTCCAGCTCGTTGACTTTTGTGAGTGAAATCTTCCAAGGGCATCTCCAGCTCGTTGACTTCTCGTGAGTGAAATCTTCCAGGGCATTTCCAGCTCGTTGACTTTTTGTGAGTGAAATCTTCCAAGGGCATCTCCAGCTCGTTGACTTCTCGTGAGTGAAATCTTCCAAGGAGTCTCCAGCTCGTTGACGTCTCGTGGGTGAAATCTTCCAGGGCATCTCCAGCTCGTTGACTTCTCGTGAGTGAAATCTTTAGGGAATTCCAAGGTCGTGGACATAATTACAATGATAAATATTTTTTCTTTAGCTCTCGTCTTTATACATTATGTGTTACGGACGTCCGTGCCAATCTGGATCAGAGTTATACAAACAAGAAGAACTCTCATTTTGATGTTCATAATATTTTCTTCATATAAGAAGGTGTCCAACTATCACAAACTCATGCTTAATACCCTATGATTCCAATGGACATGCTTTAACCTGCTCAAAAACTGACATTACAATTCCATAGATATGTGATGTCACGACAATTCTCTTGAATTGTCTTACAAACAGTACAACACTGAGCCATTCATTCAAACTCCGATACACCATTGTTTATTCCAGAGATACCGTTTATAGACATATACTGACCTGCTCCCTATATTACATACATATCACTACAAATAATTCTGCTAGGAGTCGCTTTCGTAAATGGCTGTTGTAATATCTTAGCTACCGATTACGCGAGAAGGAGACCCTCTAATGTCATCAACCAAAGGCTTTAAGTCAATTGTATATTCGTCAATAGCACTGGAGGTCTATGATAGACTAGCTAACAATCATGTTTAGAGGACCAAGGATTGAGATACATTGGATACGACATGCTGACAGCTGTGAAATATGGAACACGTAAGGAAATATACTGACTGTATTCACCAGGATGAGCTTCCGCCTGATTGGATATTAATCATACTCCTTTTTTTCGTTAACGTTTCCGGGCGAAGAACATTCGTCAAAGTGAGATCAATATCACAGACAAAATAAGATGACAGGTCTATTACTCATGTCTGGCCCCTTTAGTAGTGTACAAGTACAGAAATGTGATATTGTATCCGTGTCCTTGAAACAAATTGGAATAAAGCGGTATTATCACAAGTTACAAAACGGTTTTATCACAAGGAAAAAACTGATACATGGAACTGATCGGAATAGGGCGGTATTATCACAAGAAGATGTTTTTTTTAAATAAACTATAATCCTAGCGCTGCCACCAGTGTAATGGTCATTGAATAATCTGTGATCCCAGCGGTGCCACCAGTGTCATGGTAATTAAATAGCCTGTAATCCTAGCGCTGCCACCAGTGTAATGGCCATTGAATAACTGTAAACCTAGCAGTGCCACCAGTGTATTGGTCATTGAATAAATTGTAATCCCAGCGCTGCCACCAGTGTATTGGTCATTGAATAATCTGTGATCCCAGCAATGCCACCAGTGTAATGGTCATTGAATAAACTGTAATCCCAGCGCTGCCACCAGTGTATTGGTCATTGAATAACTGTAAACCTAGCGGTGCCACCAGTGTAATGGCCATTGAATAACTGTAAACCGAGCAGTGCAACCAGTGTAATGGTCATTAAAAAAACTGTAATCCCAGCGCTGCCACCAGTGTATTGGTCATTGAATAAATTGTAATCCCAGCGCTGCCACCAGTGTATTGGTCATTGAATAACTGTAAACCTAGCGGTGCCACCAGTGTAATGGTCATTGAATAACTGTAAACCTAGCGGTGCCACCAGTGTAATGGTCATTGAATAACTGTAAACCTAGCGGTGCCACCAGTGTAATGGTCATTGAATAACTGTAAACCTAGCGGTGCCACCAGTGTAATGGTCATTGAATAAACTGTAATCCTAATGGTGCCACCAGTGTAATGGTCATTGAATAAATTGTAATCCCAGTGGTGCCACCAGTGTAATGGTCATTGAATAAATTGTAAACCTAGCGGTGCCACCAGTGTTATGGTCATTAAAAAAACTGTAATCCTAGCGGTGCCACCAGTGTAATGGTCATTGAATAAATTGTAATCCCAGTGGTGCCACCAGTGTTATGGTCATTGAATAAATTGTAATCCCAGTGGTGCCACCAGTGTTATGGTCATTGAATAAACTGTAATCCCAGCGCTGCCACCAGTGTTATGGTCATTAAAAAAACTGTAATCCTAGCGGTGCCACCAGTGTTATGGTCATTGAATAAACTGTAATCCTAGCGGTGCCACCAGTGTTATGGTCATTGAATAAATTGTAATCCCAGTGGTGCCACCAGTGTAATGGTCATTGAATAAATTGTAAACCTAGTGGTGCCACCAGTGTTATGGTCATTAAAAAAACTGTAATCCTAGCGGTGCCACCAGTGTAATGGTCATTGAATAAATTGTAATCCCAGTGATGCCACCAGTGTTATGGTCATTGAATAAATTGTAATCCCAGTGGTGCCACCAGTGTTATGGTCATTGAATAAACTGTAATCCCAGCGCTGCCACCAGTGTAATGGCCATTGAATAAACTGTTCTCTGTAAATGAAGCTCCAGAAAGTTTGCAAAATGAAATACATAAACCTATATTCAAGGTCTCAGCGGTCAAACACATGTTCTGGTAAATCAAATTCCGAGAAGCAAAATATCTGCTTTAATCCTGGTCTTAACTGCCAGGGTTTAACTGAGTGTGAGAAGCTTATGTTTGTTGTGGACATTGGTTAAAATTGATTAGATGTGCCCACTTTGAATGCTAATTTTGGACGTGTTAATGTATTTGTGATGAACATTGAATACCTAGTGAACGACAAGGACCATACAGGACCATTGGGCCTCTTGTTAACGAATGGGGTTGTTGTTCCGTGATGACCCAAGGAGGTAGGGATTTGTAACGATCGTAATTAAAGCGTTAAGGAGCTTAGTTCAATGTGTGTAATGATAAATTTACTGTATCTGGGATCATTTGTTACGGTTGCACTTCTATAACATTACAGCATGTCCTGCACCATATATGGAATAGGACACCTTGCCGTGTTGGAACATATGAAGAAGTTTTGATGAATGTAGATTTTTTATTATTTTGTTCTGGGATACTGACAAGAAATCTATCACTTGTCTGTTACATAGAGTAAATGAAAGCTATACAGGATCACTCGCCTTTCCGCACTAATTTAACACGATAGGTTCATGTCTGTGACGGAAAACCCTACAATATCGTGGCGTCAGTTAATCTCAACACAGAAAGCTTAGACAGATTCTCAATACGTTTTCCTTCTAGACGGTAATTAATTGTCTGACCCCCAACCATTCAGCTTCAAGCGCTTTTGCACTCTCCTTATTGTAAGCGGTGTTGTCTGATAGATCTGATCATATCAAACTAATTGTTGATGGGTGGAAATTAAGTGACATTGACGATGCCATTGGAGTTTTAGTGACGTTGACAAGACAATGGGAAAATTAGTTAGGTTGACGAAACTGTTTGAGATTTAGTGACGTTGACAAGTCAATGGTAAAATTAGTTAGGTTGACGAAACTGTTTGAGATTTAGTGACGTTGACAAGTCAATGGTAAAATTAGTTAGGTTGACGAAACTGTTTGAGATTTAGTGACGTTGACAAGTCAATGGTAAAATTAGTTAGGTTGACGAAACTGTTTGAGATTTAAATTAAAATTAGTTAGGTTGACGAAACTGTTTGAGATTTAGTGACGTTGACAAGTCAATGGTAAAATTAGTTAGGTTGACGAAACTGTTTGAGATTTAGTGACGTTGACAAGACAATGGTAAAATTAGTTAGGTTGACGAAACTGTTTGAGTTTTTGTGACGTTGATAATACTATCGGAGTTTCAGTGACGTGGACAACACTTTTTAGTGAAGTTTACGATGATATGGCAAATTTAGTGACATTGACGATAAGAGATCGCGTGGTGTATCTGAATATATGAAGTTATTAGTAACGATTCCAAATATATGTCAATATTAGTGAAAGTTCTGAATAATGGTAGATTTATTGGCGTTTTTGTGTATATGGGCATTTTAGAAACTCATCTGAATAAATGGGAGTTTTAGTGACATCTTCATATGTATTACCAGACTTCTTTAATCATATACCCCATCATTGTCTTACTCACAAAAAATCACCATATCTCATAGCCACACCTGCTCCAACAATCACGATGCTTGCGCAAGAAGCCGTCAACTGAAGGACAATCTCACAGCACAGGATTTCAAAAGATGCTGGTTGATGAAAATAATAGGGAAGTTTTACAGTTGTCATAGTGATCCCAATTAGAAATATTCTATTTCTTTCGGCGATATGAAGCTGAGCCAGTTTAATGCTAATTAGTTTGCCTGTTGCTTCCGGTGTATATCTTGGTCTCATTTAAGAAGTGACACTACATTATTGGAATGTCCAAGATGTACATGTCGGCAGAAGACGCTTACTCTTCCGGAATACCTGGTCTTTTCCTCCATGTACAGTTTGAGGAGTCACCTTGCAAATCTTTCATTTGTTCATTGTTTGCCTGGTTTTACTGAATTTGAGTTTTGATCATGATTATGCTGTTATACTGATATTTTCTTGTCGTTTTTATACAATATAGAACAATAATATGTAATTAGATCCAGTCAATATCAATGTCACAAATGTTGTAGAACTATAGTAAATTACAAATATATACAAATAAATTGTTTACAATGAATTAGACCTACAGTTCAGGATAATGTTATCAAGCGAAGAAGGAAAATGGCACAGATCCTGTTTGATGGAAATCTCACTGATGTGTTTCAGTTTGTTATGACACCATGCATGCTGAATCTGTCACAGCTGATATCGAAACGTGTCAGCTAAGAGGCTATGTGACAATATTACGAAATCGTGTTTGGCAGCACTTTTTATCACACGTCCTGAAGCTGACAGGATGTTACACATTGAACGGCTTCAGTCATTATCCTCTATCCCACCAGCTCTCCACGACATTTTGCCATGGTGTATGCCCGACCTTTATCAAGCGAAAGATGTCGTTAAGTTTGAGCTAATGTTTGGAAGTCTCGAGCGTGTAGTTAACTTCAATATGTAATGGAAGCAACATATTTTGGTAGGGGAATTTTGTTAGAAAAGGTTTGGATTTCAGAAGTGTTGGTTCGGTAGATGTTGTAAGTAATTTTTTGCGAAATGATTTGGTGATGTCGGAAAAAAAATCTTGTTCGGGTAGTTAAAGCTTGAGATGTTAAGAAAACTCGGTGCTAAAACGAATTGTATGTTACTGATAGTCAAGCGTCTATGAGGCTTATAATGAATCCGGAAACAAGAAAGTGGATCCCGAAAATAATGACAAAAAATTGGCTAATATTTAAGTGACTCCTTAGTAAAATAACTCCCAAAAACATAACAACAGATAAAAAAAATATTATGACATCTCAACATCTCTTTTGTTCGGAGGAGGGAAGGTCAACATTTGGGTCATCTCAGTCACCTTCTCGGAGGAGAGGGAGGACAGGCTAATCTTCAGGTAAACTCTGTCACCTGCTCGGAGGAGAGGAAATGCGGGTCAATATTCGGGTCATCTCAGTCACCTGCTCGGAGGAGAGGTAGGGCAGGCCAATCTTCGGGTAATCTCAGTCGCCTGCTCGGAGGAGAGAGAGGGCGGGTCAGTCTTCTTGTTATTTGTGTCACCTGATCGGAAGAGAGGGAGGGCAGGCCAATCTTCGGGTAATCTCAGTCGCCTGCTCGGAGGAGAGGGAGGGCGGGTCAGTCTTCTTGATATTTGTGTCACCTGATCGGAGGAGAGGGAGGGCAGGCCAACCTTCGGGTAATCTCAGTCGCCTGCTCGGAGGAGAGGGAGGGCGGGTCAATCTTCGGGCAATCTTAGTCGCCTGCTCGGAGGAAAAAGAGGACGGGTCAATCTTCGGGTAATCTCAGTCGCCTGCTCGGGGGAGAGGGAAGGCAGGCCAATCTTCGGGTAATCTTAGTCACCTGCTCGGAAGAGAGGGAGGACAGGTCAATCTTCGGGTAATCTTAGTCACCTGCTCGGAGAAGAGGGAAGGCTCCACGAAGAAATTTATGCTAAGAGTATACTCCATTTTTGTTGTTATGGATCAATAATGTTAGAACAATTATAGATAATCTATATAATGACTCTGTCCTTGGATGATTTCTTACGTCTCCGCTTTGACCAATCAAACTTGACGTTGCAAAATGACGTCGATTTTTTTTATGTTATTAGGTGATAAAACGAAAATAGACGATGAGAATGCTTGTCTCATGGACGATAGAATTATAAAATAATAATTCAATTGTATTTTAATGTTTTAATGTACAACACACATATTTGTAGACCAGGACAACTAACTAGACATAGATTGTATAAAATCATTGTAACGGTTGTAAGTACGTAATTATAGAATGCCTTATGCAGATAAAGGTCAAATGATGCATATAAAATTACCAATTTATGTAAAGAAAAAATCGAACACGTGCTGAAAAGCTGAATAAAAGGGAATATCACGCAAGGGAAAACTGGTTAAAACATTGGAGGGGAGATCCCCAACGCCATGTCTCTATGTCAGTAACTTTTTAAAACGTGTGCAAAATTTAAAGAATATGATATTACGGTGAAATTATATCTATATCGAGCTAAGGAGATATACACAGTATCACAATTTGTTTGGTTTTTCTCACCATCTGTTTGATGATTTCAAAAGAATGTTCTATCTATTAGTACTACCCTGTAATACATGCACGTGCTACTGAGATAACCAAACGTTTTTTTTATAAACATGCAGCGCAACGTGTATAACAATATATATTATTTATCTGACAGGTACCTGGTATCATGATATAAGGACAATTACATAGCTGACCTTCGGCAGGTAACATCAAGCTGGTCAAGTTTTACCTTAGATAAATACCATATTTGGCAAAGTTCATTAATCTTTTCAATTTTGCTAGTAAAAAACTATTTGGTATAACCAGGCCTTGTTTCAATTATCTATAGATTTCATACTTTTCATCAATAATGATAGGAATATGAAAAACGGTGCTGTAAAGTGAAGTAAGTATTCAAGTAGGAATTGATGACGTACTGAAATCAGTGTACCATGTACTTACTTGTGTGCAAGTGTACATTAAGTCTGTTTCTTTTACTGCTACTTTACTTTTGTTATTCTATGATCAATTTTCGTTTAAAATTGTCCCAAGATTATGTCACACTAATTCATTAGCTATTAATCTGTTATGTTGATTTCACTTAGGCCATCTGACGGAGATACTTCATATAGACTTTGTTATTTTATCAATTGACTATGCAATCTTGTCAATAGAATTTGATGAAATGGAAAACGATTTTAAAAACGTGCAAACATTTACATGAACTGATGTAAATTGATGTACTAAATATCGATTTAGTGATAATGCTGTAAGGAGTGTACTATAATACTAAGACAACATAAACAGAATTCCGACGAAGTCTATATGACCATTTTTTCTATGACTAATTTAAAAAGCCAAAATTCTCCAAAAAAGGAAAAAAATTATTAAATAGAAATAAACAGTTTTAATGTTTCCTTTCAGTTTACCTTCATATTTATGTCACGAAATGGATACATCACACACATTTTAACTGGTGTAATGCTTCCTAGGATTGTTACAAGTAAACACTGTGGGAGTTATGTTGTCCTATAACACATAACGTTATGAAACGTTAGAGCTATTATGCCGTGATATACATATAATTTTGAATTGACTCCTAAAATCTGTCTTTAAAATAATAGTAAACAGTAGACGTGATATATTTATTGTAGAGTAGGCGAACAACTTCATAGAAGGTTCGAGATATTGTGGAATGGTAACAACGTAACACTCCATCAAAGGTATGATGGAGGTTCTAATCGATGATTTGAAAGTATAAACAAGGTAACCATATTTACACAGTATAATTATGTGTTACCATCAAACTGACGCGTTACGACACAGTGCGCTGTGAAGAAATACACACAATTATACAATGACTTCATTCCAATTTATAAATGATATGCAAATCACTACACAGCGTTTAGTGCCCTGCACCATCTTCTATTGATCACAAATGGAGAAAGGAAATCTCCATATTCATATTGCCTACAAAAACGCACACTTTGAAGTTTATCTTACAAAAATCTAAAATCGATTTCAGGCAAATCTATTATTTTGACAGGAGTCTTGGTTCTGTATTTCACATAACACATTCCCCTACTGTACACTTCCAGAATCCAATCTCCTTAGCTAACCATCATGTTTTGTAAGAATTCACGAGGACTTTATTGTTGTTTTAATATCTCTTCGTTTCCTGTAGTTTTTATCGAGGTTCCTCGTGGGATTCCATTTCACAATGCTGTAAAACCATTAATTTTCGTGAGCAGTGAGGTTGGGGTGCGGGTGTTATTTTCGATGAATTCGTGGTTACTTTTAATGAACAAAATCATGTTTCCATGAACTGTTAACATCAGTAAAAATCGACTTTTCGAACCGCGAAATCAAGTCTCCAATGAATCGGTTTTTGAAAAACCACGAAAATTGATTTTCGCGAAAATCATTATTTCACAGTATGCCTTTTTTTTTTTTTTTTTTAAATTTTCCAAAATTCATTTCTTGAAACCTATCAAAGTCTTCAGTCATCGTGTCTAACAAATTATTTTTCATTTTCCAATCCTACTACATGCATGTTCCATGCGCTATTTATTCTGGAAACTACCACCATACATTCGTTACGACATGCCATACTTGAGGAAGTTTCGTGACGTCATGCGATTAATTTTAATGTCTCTTCCCAGACTCGGTTTATGTGCCAAATTCACATACAGAAAATCAATATCAATATTCATTTTTCCCTTTTGTGTTATCTTTGATATCTTGGGTGAGAATAATATGAGTGTTAGAACCTTCACTGCTGTGAGCAATGTTCGCCGTGAGGCATTATGTACGTTTGATGTATAAAAGAAGGATTTCATTGCTGTGTGTTGAAAGTATGTTGAAATCGCATTGTCTGACACGAGCCAGTCCAATATAGCCAAGAAAGAAGGATATTTCGTTTACAAAACGTATCCCGTTTTCACGATTTCACAAAAGATACGGGCCTCGCGCAGACTTGCACCTTTCAGCCACCATAAAAATCGTTGCATCAGGACGTTCTCCACTCTGTAGACCTCTATTGACTTAGTCATTGTAACTATAACAACATTTAAAATTAAAGCAACATAATTATTGTACCTCATATTTTTCTAATATTTTACTTATTTATTAGGTTTTAGTTCTGTGTATTTGATTGGTATATCTGTGAAAATGGGCGTATCATATTGAATCGAAAACGCTAATATTAACAAAATACAGTCCTTTTACCTTATATTAATGTATGGGAGGGTCCTTATTTGCTTTACCATGAATACAAAACAATGTCAATATTTGTATTGTATGTGCATTCTTCCATGATTATTTGCGTTTTACGAGAGACAATTATTTGATCACGTTTCAAAATCAATAAAACGTGCGTCATAGAGAAGATATGATATATACGTATGACTTGATAAAGGATGTTTATGTCACACAATGAGAACAATCCAGTATGAAATGTCTTCATATTCACTTACACAAAACGATACATTGTTGGTGCACATCAATGTCAATCGATGGAAGGAGATGAGTGGGAAGAAAATCTTGGTTACCCAGGTGGCGTCTTACTGTAATTTTACACCTTGTGGCCCCAGCAGTGGCATTGCTCAATGTCGGGGGAAATTAACCACTGTTCAACATATTGGAGGCAAGTAAAGGTCATACATCGTAAAGAAACAGCAAGTCTTCTACCATGATACACTGGATGACAACCTATCAATAAAGCCGTTTGTGAGAACTATTATGTCAGACGTAAAACTAACCAATGTTTGGCAGGATTGTTACGTAAGACATAAATGTATCCAGATTTTCGCTAGTGATTGAGGAAGGCCGTAAAACATTACAGTATTCTGTGTTTGTAAGGGTTGTGTTTTAGATCTATAGATTAATAGGTCTATAGTGCAGACGTTTTATGTTTAAAACCCATCCTGTTCGTTTGATTAAAACTAGTACTCAAAGTCGAGTCCAAATGTAACAGACGATAAAAATGTGTATTTACATTTAAAATACGGTAGAAAAATTAGATAAATCCAATACAGAATGTCAATAGGAAAATGTTCAAAAGTGAAAGTGAAACTACCTACACTAAGATCCGTATGTCTAGTTTTTAGTGATGGGGAGATAGAATGGGATGTCTAGATGTCATCTTAACAAACGATATACTATGCATTTTGTTGTAAACATGGTTGATGAAGGAATGTGCAATTTATGTCAAAAAGAAAAAGAAAAGATGAGGAATCTACATCTAAGTCTAATGTAAACAAGAAATCTTAAAAAGATTTGTTAGAAAATTATATGAAAACAATTTGAATTTAATAGTATCGAAACTTTATACACGTCGCTTTATCTGTTTTGAGGTTCAGTTTAGCTTGTAAAGACCAATTTCGGATGAGAATTTAAAGACTTTGTGACAGAGATAGATAGAAGAAAAATGTTTTTCCCATATCCATGATAATTTCCATTTTTAATAATGAAATATATATTGGTTTTGGTCAATTTTGTAATTGAAATAAACAGAAGAATTACCAACGTGGACAGAATTCTAATGGTCTTGTCAGATTCCGTCTCGACAGCATGACGTAACATTAGGATTTTCTACAGATAAACGACATAGGAAAGGATTAATGGAATTCAGGATTCCGAATGAAGGATAGGTATTTCTATATATATACAGGGCTTTCTTTATCCATCCTACGCAAAGAACAGACAAAAATACACAAATACCATCAACACGAATCTGGTCATTTCACATCGTGTCGAACAACACTCCCTTACAAAGTGTATCGCAAGGATACTCGGTGAACGATGTCTCACCTATCACATATTTGTCTACAGCTAAATCGTCCCTTTAGATTCGTCTGAGAGCACTGGAGTACCAAAACGTACTCGTTACATTTGTCTTTATATGTTCCATATTGTTGATACTCAACTCCTTGTTACTGGTAAATCGACCAGTTTACGATTTTCCCTGGTTCAGGAGGATTCCACGCTCACACTATGAGACTTTACATGACGGCTCATGTAAATTCATTCAAAGGTCCCTGTTAGTTCGGTCGATATATCTTTTTCTGAATGTTTCATGAATTTCATTCATGGTTGTCCTGGGATTGTAAAAACGGGCCCTTTTTAAATATGTATCACGGCATTGTATGCCGTCGATCAATAGATGTTATAGTGATTCTATAGACCCTAGAGAAATGCAAACTATTCATGTCCATCAATCACTCACCAGACCCTGAACGATCTAGTTTCAGGAGTAAAGTCGAGGTTCGTGGTTACAGACTGCATTTACTTTAGAGTCCGAAGGCAGTAGTTGCCTCTCAGTTGCAGCCGCTAACTGTTAAACCTTCATGGTTTCGATTCACGGAAACCTCCATTAGAAGGTTCAGTTGTGCCACTTTTCAGACGCTGAAAGGTCTTGGTTCCAGTGGAGTCATAGGATTGTTGTTGATTTCCAAGATCATGTATCCAAGCACGCCCATGATAAGGATTCCACAAACCAAACATAGTTTGTAGAGAAGGGAGAGCCAGATGGACGCTAGGAACACGACGGTCAGTCCAAAGCCTTGACAGATCCGGAAACCAATGATGGCGGGTTCTTTTCGAGTTACGTTGGATACGAGAATGTCTGAAAATAAACCAAAGGAAATTAGATTTGTGTCACTTTAATCACGCTTTTGCATCCCAGTAAATTAACTGGAGGAATATGTTGTTATTTTTCCACATTAAAATATCACTGTCTGCGTCTCATAGGTTTACTATAGAATGATGCAGACTATGGAGAAATATTGCTATGAAAGACGTTTGCTGCTCATTGATATGTATAATGGTTTTGGTGTTGTTAACATAGTCCTCATTTGGGAACGTGACATTATTTACTTGGTTTTGTCAAAGATATTGTTTTTATGGAAGCAGAAGGTTCTTACCCTTGCGGAACACTTATTCTCATCGCGTTTATATTGTTTCGCTTTATGCTATTGAAACCAGTGTGCTTTTTTGTTATTGTATTAACAAGCATTTACACGTAAAATACTGGAAGATGTTATACATCGGGGTATTACGAGACATCTGCAGACTGTAGAGGTTAATTGTATGAATAGCTTTATAACAGCTTTACATAGAACTTTATTGACAAATATAGTTGGATTATTATACAATATATATACGATTCTTGTCCCCTTCAATTGCACTATTCAATGGCCCATGCTTTCTTCTCTTATTGCTTTCTGTCTGAACCCATCTAAATGTACGCGTGTTTGTTATATTGTCAGATATACTATACATTCGATAGTAGCTTATTGCTATAGACATAACGCTGTCCGCGTAAGACATACATCCTGCAGAACCGATCGATCAACATCCTTTTAAACTTCCATTTCAATTAATGACGTTATCTGGCCCCCTGGGTCTTTCCATCACAACTGATTAATTGCGATGACGGTTCAGTCATAAAATATGTTTTTACAATCTCAGTGGAATTCGATGAACCGAGATCTAGCGATAGTTATTACTCTGTTATCCAGATAAGGCAGGATGTTCAGAATTGGCAATACGACTGTGTATACTTAACCCGGACTCCGATACACTGCGACAGAATCGATAAGCTGTGTAGTGTTCGGGAACAAGATATCCAGACTCGGGTATAAACACCCGTATATACTTAATCCAGACTCCGAGACACTGCGACAGAATCGATAAGCTGTGTAGTGTTCGGGAACAAGATATTCAGACTCGGGTATAAACACCCGTATATACTTAATCCAGACTCCGAGACACTGCGACAGAATCGATAAGTTGTGTAGTGTTCGGGAACAAGATATTCAGACTCGGGTATAAACACCCGTATATACTTAATCCGGACTCCGAGACACTGCGACAGAATCGATACGCTGTGTAGTGTTCGGGAACAAGATATTCAGACTCGGGTATATACACCCTATATACTTAATCCGGACTCCGAGACACTGCGATAGAATCGATACGCTGTGTAGTGTTCGGGAACAAGATATTCATACTCGGGTATAAACACCCGTATATACTTAATCCAGACTCCGATACACTGCGACAGAATCGATACGCTGTGTAGTGTTCGGGAACAAGATATTCAGACTCGGGTATAAACACCCGTATATACTTAATCCAGACTCCGAGACACTGCGACAGAATCGATAAGTTGTGTAGTGTTCGGGAACAAGATATTCAGACTCGGGTATAAACACCCGTATATACTTAATCTAGACTCCGAGACACTGCGACAGAATCGATAAGCTGTGTAGTGTCCGTGAACAAGATATTCAGACTCGGGTATAAACATCCGTATATACTTAATCCGGACTCCGATACACTGAGACAGAATCGATAAGCTGTGTAGTGTCCGTGAACAAGATATTCAGACTCGGGTATATACACCCGTGTATACTAAATTCAAACATACTGATAGATCATGCAATAATTTTCAGTAAATTTGATAATGTTAATGAAACAGTAAAAAACATCTATAATGAAGGACATTGTTTGTATCTCTGACGAATTGAAAATAACAGTTAAAGAAGGATTTTCTTGTGAGGAATAATAAATAAAACTTGCGGTTGATAAGGCTATGACGAAGACGTTTGCTGGTAGTTTAAATAATACACAAAACATAACCTCCCCAGAAATTCTAATACTTTACATTTATAACAAACATACTGAGAAATGGTGTCTGTTTCTTGGTACACTGTGTAGAAATGCTGAACTGCTAGAATAGGTGAGGATGTATAGAACCTTCGCCACAAGTGTGACCTACTGGTAGATCATTATGGCGCATTTTCTTTATGGTCATCTGTCAGTGTATTATGTGAAAGCTGCATTTGACTGTGTCTAGTTTTGACAGATTAGCAGTTAAATTTACGTAAACTTTGAACAGTGGTCAATACTTACTTTGAACTTGGGACTGCCAGACAGCATCGACCGCTCCCCAGAGAGCCATGTAGCCAAGGACGGTGTAGACGCAGTCGTCAACAGGCTCCCACACATACAGTAAGATAAGCAGGCCCAGCGAAATCAGGAAACCTGGAAGGAAAAGGAAAGATGACGGTTATCAATGTCAGAAAATCTGTCGGAAAAAGGAAAAGTGTGGTTATCAATGTCAGGAAATCTGTCGGAAAAAGAAAAAGTGTGGTTATCAATGTCAGAAAATCTGTCGGAAAAAGGAAAAGTGTGGTTATCAATGTCAGAAAATCTGTAAAGGAAACGAAAAGTGTGGTTATCAATGTCAGAAAATCTGTCGGAAAAAGGAAAAGTGTGGTTATCAATGTCAGAAAATCTGTCGGAAAAAGAAAAAGTGTGGTTATCAATGTCAGAAAATCTGTCGGAAAAAGGAAAAGTGTGGTTATCAATGTCAGAAAATCTGTCGGAAAAAGGAAAAGTGTGGTTATCAATGTCAGAAAATCTGTCGGAAAAAGGAAAAGTGTGGTTATCAATGTCAGAAAATCTGTAAAGGAAAAAGGAAAAGTGTGGTTATCTTAAAGGAAAGGAAAAGTGTGCCGATGTTAGAAAATCTGTTAAGGAATGGAAAAGTGGGGTTATCAATGTCAGAATATCTGTCGGAAAAAGCAAAAGTGTGGTTATCATTGCCAGAAAATCTGTAAAGGAAAGGAAAAGTGTGGTTATCAATGTCAGAAAATCTGTCGGAAAAAGGAAAAGTGTGGTTATCAATATCAGAAAATCTGTAAAGGAAAGGAAAAGTGTGGTTATCAATGTCAGAAAATCTGTCGGAAAAAGGAAAAGCGTGGTTATCAATGTCAGAAAATCTGTCGGAAAAAGGAAAAGTGTGGTTATCAATGTCAGAAAATCTGTCAGAAAAAGGAAAAGTTGGGTTATCAATGTCAGAAAATCTGTAAAGGAAAGGAAAAGTGTGCTTACCGATGTTAGAAAATCTGTTAAGGAATGGAAAAGTGGGGTTATCAATGTCAGAAAATCTGTAAAGGAAAGGAAAAGTGTGCTTACCGATGTTAGAAAATCTGTTAAGGAATGGAAAAGTGGGGTTATCAATGTCAAAAAATCTGTCGGAAAAAGCAAAAGTGTGGTTATCATTGCCAGAAAATCTGTAAAGGAAAGGAAAAGTGTGGTTATCAATGTCAGAAAATCTGTCGGAAAAAGGAAAAGTGTGGTTATCAATGTCAGAAAATCTGTCGGAAAAAGGAAAAGTGTGGTTATCAATGTCAGAAAATCTGTAAAGGAAACGAAAAGTGTGGTTATCAATGTCAGAAAATCTGTCGGAAAAAGGAAAAGTGTGGTTATCAATGTCAGAAAATCTGTCGGAAAAAGAAAAAGTGTGGTTATCAATGTCAGAAAATCTGTCGGAAAAAGGAAAAGTGTGGTTATCAATGTCAGAAAATGTGGTTATCTGTCGGAAAAAGGAAAAGTGTGGTTATCAATGTGAAAATCTGTTGTGGTTATCAATGTCAATGTCAAAAAGAAAAAGTGTGGTTATCAATGTCAGAAAATGTCGGAAAAAGGAAAAGTGTGGTTATCAATGTCAGAAAATCTGTCGGAAAAAGGAAAAGTGTGGTTATCAATGTCAGAAAATCTGTGTGGTTATCAATGTCAGAAAAAAGGAAAAGTGTGGTTATCAATGTCAGAAAATCTGTAAAGGAAACGAAAAGTGTGGTTATCAATGTCAGAAAATCTGTAAAGGAAAGGAAAAGTGTGCTTACCGATGTTAGAAAATCTGTTAAGGAATGGAAAAGTGGGGTTATCAATGTCAGAAAATCTGTCGGAAAAAGCAAAAGTGTGGTTATCATTGCCAGAAAATCTGTAAAGGAAAGGAAAAGTTGGGTTATCAATGTCAAAAAACCTGTCGGAAAAAGGAAAAGTGGAGTCATCAATGTCAGAAAAAACTGCTAGAAAAAGGAAATGTGGAGTTAGAAAATCTGTCAGAAAAAGGAAATGTGGTCATCTATGGCAGTAAACGTCAGGGAAAAGGATAATTGGAGTAAATGTCAGAAAACTTGTGATGGAAAGGAAAAGTGGTATTTTCAATGTCAGTAAACCTGTCATGAAAAGTTACCAAAAAATTCTTTGGACATTTTTTCAAACATTGAGATGCTTGCCAATGGAACTTTTATGTCGAAAAAGTCCTATGTTCGGGTACTTAGTACAACTGTGGCCAATAAATAGTTAAATGTTGTACCAAAGCCAGATCTGTACGCGTTTTTATTGTATAAAGGTTTTAATGCAGTTAATCAATGTACACCAACTCTACTGGGAAATTGTTCATATATTGCCAATTTCCTCCACTTGGGTTCAATAATAATCTTCAGTGTCATTTAAGCAGACAGCCAGACGAACTCAGACGCTGTGAGATATTTGGAGGTAATTTTACATGACAGTGGACCTCTACAATTAGGAAATGTTACAGGTCGAGACAGAACAGAAAACTCACGACATGCCGGGTAGCCGTTTGCTGGTGGTTACGTGGTTAGCAACACAGGAGTGGCTTTCGTTTACACCAAAACCAGTACAAACCGGTGTTTAAAATGTCAAAATGCTTCAAAATTTTAAATAAATGAAATAATGCCCATTTATTCATTATTGTACCTTGAACTTTCATACCTAAAACTATAATACAATATATTGCCAATTCTAGTGAATGATATTATCTTACTTCATTTAAGAAGTTTCGTGATGATAATCATCTCTCTTTCAAATTCCATTCCAAATTATACCACAAAAGTTCGTATTTCACAATCGGCTATGTCTATAGAGTATGATGCTAATTCAATATTGAATCTGGTTTGATTATTAGGAAATTGACATGTCACAGTTGATTCACTAAACCAGAGTCTGTTCTATGTATCAGTAGTTTACATGTCACAGTAGATTCACTAAACCAGAGTCTGTTCTATGTATCAGTAGTTTACATGTCACAGTAGATTCACTACACCAGAGTCTGTTCTATGTATCAGTAGTTTACATGTCACAGTTGATTCACTACACCAGTGTATGTTCTATGTATCAGTAGTTTGCATGTCACAGTAGATTCACTAAACCAGAGTCTGTTCTATGTATCAGTAGTTTACATGTCACAGTTGATTCACTACACCAGAGTCTGTTCTATGTATCAGTAGTTTACAAGACACAGTAGATTCACTACACCAGAGTCTGTTCTATGTATCAGTAGTTTACATGTCACAGTTGATTCACTACACCAGAGTCTGTTCTATGTATCAGTAGTTTACATGTCACAGTAGATTCACTACACCAGAGTCTGTTCTATGTATCAGTAGTTTACATGTCACAATGATTCACTACACCAGAGTCTGTTCTATGTATCAGTAGTTTACATGTCACAGTTGATTCACTACACCAGAGTCTGTTCTATGTATCAGTAGTTTACATGTCACAGTTGATTCACTACACCAGAGTCTGTTCTATGTATCAGTAGTTTACATGTCACAGTAGATTCACTACACCAGAGTCTGTTCTATGTATCAGTAGTTTACATGTCACAGTAGATTCACTACACCAGAGTCTGTTCTATGTATCAGTAGTTTACATGTCACAGTTGATTCACTACACCAGAGTCTGTTCTATGTATCAGTAGTTTACATGTCACAGTTGATTCACTACACCAGAGTCTGTTCTTTGTATCAGTAGTTTACATGTCACAGTTGATTCACTACACCAGAGTCTGTTCTATGTATCAGTAGTTTACATGTCACAGTTGATTCACTACACCAGAGTCTGTTCTATGTATCAGTAGTTTACATGTCACAGTAGATTCACTACATCAGAGTCTGTTCTATGTATCAGTAGTTTACATGTCACAATGATTCACTACACAAGAGTCTGTTCTATGTATCAGTAGTTTACATGTCACAGTTGATTCCCTACACCAGAGTCTGTTCTATGTATCAGTAGTTTACATGTCACACTGGTATCAGTATATGGGATGCCACATTTGATTTACCAGTCAATATTTCATCTAAGGATTCACTACTCAATATTTCTTTCCTGACAAATGAAGGGAAGCTTAAATAAGTAGAGGTGTTCCTAATTAAATTTGCGGGCAATTTTCACCAGAAACCAGTATAACACAGCTTCATTTCCGCTGTCATGTCATAACATCAAAGATTCAGCATGTATAGACACATATTTGTAGTACGTTTTAAAGAGCGGGTTTTTTGTTTCTTTGATGTAGTAACAAAAGGGAGAAAGATTACATGTTGAAGATCAAATACTCATTTGTATGACAGAATATGTCGATATATTTTGGAAAAAATATTACTATCGGGGTATATACTTTTCAACAGCAAGGCATTGGATATCCTCTATAAACCTGATCACGTGAAAGTTTTCATGGCGGACAAGAAAAGATTTCCTGTAATAGACCGTATCAAAATTTATCCTACAGGAAAGACACCTCAAAATAAAGATTAATTGACTTCTTATACAGAGTCAATATTACAATTAACGAGAAAAAACTTATAATGAAATAATGATATATTATGGACTGAAAACTATGAAAACAGAAAATCACGCAATACCTTTTGATATGTAGCTATTTCACGTGTTGACGACGTGAAATCAATTTGGTACAAAGACAAATTTGTGGGAAACAAAACATCCATTTTGCATTGATGATTATATGTGAGAATAATAAGAATCGATATGGATGGTAATATTAGCGAGTTATTTATTAGTAAACTCAGGGGACACGTATATCACTGAAACACTCTAAAGTCAAGATTTATCCCGCCGAATAGGGTACTTGTTAACTACATAATTGTACAAAAGACACAAGTGCCATTATCTTTCCTTCAGTATTTGATATATTTTTTGCTTGTTGTGTAATTTTGATTCATTCTTTATTTGAGCTACAATGCATAAAGACGATGTTATTCCAATGTACACAGTTTTCCACTTAATGTAATGGGTGATATCTGATGGATGGGTATTGTATTTCACACGACGGTGAAAACATCATTATTAACGCTTGGAAGCGTTTCTATTTGGTTATTATTGGCCGTAAATTGATTTATCTGAAGTAGCGACAGGAAAAAATATATCCAGGTCATGAAACTGCTGTTAATAATCGATTACAAAGATGGGGTCTTCCTGAAACGAAAAAAATGGAAGAATAATTACCGATTAAAATCTTCCAAATTGCCAATTTTCGAAGAATCATGAAATCCGACAAAAAGATAACGTAATTTTCCTCTCTTCTGTAGAATTTGATGTGGCTTAATCATTGGTGTTAAAACGACTGTACTTTAAGGAACAATAATCAAGTAAGAATTTATGATAAGCGGTGATTTACCATCTTTAAAGATCCTTGTTAAACATGTAAAGATTCCACTGCAGCGCCGTGTGCACTTTCACACTAGGTGAACAACGCCTGAGAGTGTTAGTGTATATAAATATATCTATAGTTATTGGTGGTACAGATCTTCAGTGATATAATCTAAATAGTGTACAATTACATGGGTGATGGTCTATATTTCAGACCTGGTGTTAAGATTTTCATATAATCGATTCTTAAACCAGTATGTAGCACCCTACAAATGTAAAATAAGATACAGTATAGAAATTGTTATAATCTACTTCATACAGCTGTTTTTGCCTACGAGGACACGTAAGTAATGCTAAGGGTCTGAAGGAACCTGTGCGTTGATAGAGGAAATTCCAAATTATTGGAAATAAATGTCAGAAAACAACCATCAGATCAATTTTGACGTGACCACACGATTTCGTATTAACTGATGTAATATAGTATAAGATTGTTATCGTTAAGTTATATGACCGTTTTGGTTTTTCTCAGTCACCTCATTTGTTTCTACAGTTAGAATGTCATTCAGCTCAGTGAAGTTACGATAATTTTTAAAGCATGTCGTTTCTTTTTGTCCAAATCGACAAATAATGTGTATCCATAGAGATTGATGCTACGTGCCTCAGTATCAATTAGAACTAAAACTTATTATGTGTGATGTGGACGTGACTTCTTGTTCTAGGTATTATTATATTATAGAGAACGAGTGTACCTGTAAAGTTCATACATTGATAAAAGTCTGTACAATGTAACAGTAAATTAATTCATCGATGGATGTAGTGTGAAATCGGTTAAAAGCAAAAAGTTATAATTCGAACGGTAAGGTACCATAATTCAATAACTTTCGCATTTTTCAAATATATGGTACTTTTAAGTTAGTACCCAGTTCATGTGTATGTTCTGAACTATTTGCGCTTTGGTGTATAGGAACTTACCTTTTAGGACGAAGATTATGGGCTTAACCCGCTTCTGAAACCTCTCCAGCACAAGCAGGGTAGCAAGCTGACAAGTTCCATAACACATCATGAAGTATCCGACCATGGACAGTCCTAGTCCGTTCGTCCCGTATACCTAGACAGACAAATGCTCTTTTAAAATATTGAACCGACTTTTAGACATTAAACCTAAATGGGATACAGGCATGTTGCTATCCAGAAATGAAAAATTCCAAATAAGGAAATAATAATCATCACGCTTGTTATTTAGCTCGCTGGAAAGCTGTCCATGTTAGTTTCGTTGTAGAAAAAGATCGAAGAGTCTGTCGTTTCCTTGACTTCCAATTCTATTGTTTATATACGATGGACGTGGTCAATAATTTTCGAATTATTTAAAAACAAAACGTAGTCAATATATATGAAAGTGATATTAAACACCTTTACAAGGACTTTGAGATATGTTTTGATAAGTTCTTCCATAAATTCAGCCTCGTACGAAACAAAAACAAGTCAGTCAACAGAGGGGTACAATCAGTTCCCATAGGGATGCCAATAGTCTGTTAGAGGATCTTACCTACAAATTCAACGATGATGGCGTCAACCAGAAACTCGACAATTTTTATGATTTCGTCCTCTAATTATTTCTTCCTAGATTTGGAAGTATATTTGAAAAAAACAACACGCTACAGTACAGTTCACAACCATGTATTTGCATCGCGTCCTCCTTTCTTGGAAATAGAATTACAAATTATTTTATGTAAGTTGTTTGGTTGAATAATAGGGTGTTAATATGGATTTTTGTGAAGTTAAAAAAATCCAATGTAAACGGAGAAGGTCCGTTTCCTTATCATCGATAAGCATTCTAAATTATTGTAAAGCACGATTAGTCAGTATTTCTTCTTTGGCAAGATTGCATAATGTTTAGGTGGGATTTACTTCGTAATTTGTAGACCTCAAGCTGCGAATTATTTTTACTATGATTTACTGAATGGATCTTACCCACTCCAAAACTGAATCAAACGTAGCATGTTCTCGTTTCACCCATTCTCTACGTGAAACGACAACTGACCATACAAAGGGTAGTGAGGAGAAATTATAGAAAGGGAGAATTGGTACATATTAAACTTCTGTATTGTACTTTGGTAAGTTAAGGATGGCAAATTGAAAAATAGCCTTTTACGATCGTTTACGTTTATGTATACATAATCTGACCCAGTAAACATAATTGAAAATCATCATAGTGGTTTATTGAAGATTTTAATTATGTGTTCAATTGCCCTAAATAAAACATTCACTTTTAGAGAAAATTCTTTTAACCCGTTACTGTTTTCGTTTAATGACTAACTCCTCCAGAATTTGGAACCGAATATAAAAAACGTTAGTTCGATTACATTTTTATTTCATATGTAACAACGATCTGAAGTTAACTTGTCGATCATTTTACTACTTTATCCTTTATCTGCTAGCTGATTACAACTTTTATTTATACAATACACAGCTTAATTTTCCTTCTTACATACGACATTACGGATGTTACAGTGTTACAGGAAAAACTGTACTTCAAACGCTCCAATCCATTTCTATCATCTTATCATCCCTGATAGACGTCCTCCTTCATTTCATACATTTGGTTCCTTTTGGCAAAGATGCATTAAAGATGGGTGAATGTTATCTCTAAAGAGGCGTAGAAATTGTCCAAATGGATGTTTATTGGCTAGGTATTCCGAGCTCGGGATAAATCCAGAGGACCATTTATCATTTAACTGCATAAACTGGCGTGAAAAATAATCAGATTTTTTTATATCAACATTTCCAACATTTATTATATAATCATCGCCGCTATGTATTGGATATTTCCATGACAACAAGGCATGCTCATGCTGATAGCAATGGTACGCGGAGACAACAATGCATGACTTCCAGCCGGATGTTGATTACAATTTCGCTGAATTACGTGCATCAGGGTGATTGGAATTTTTTTGTTGTCTGTGATAATGAAACGTATCCATAGAGGAGATCGCTGCAGTTAGGTGTTCAACTTAACTGTAACAATTTAGATCGTGGTAACTTTTTTGAAACCATCTTAGGCTTCCATTTTGAACAGTGATAACATTTTTGCTTATCCATATTCATTATTCGTTACCTTTTCAACTACACTTTTTTTCTCCTGGGACTAAACTTTATATGACTTATTAATGTGAACCAAGTGACATATTGTGTACTAGTTTCAAGTATGTCACCGTCAGGAAAACCCTTTGTTTACGGAGATGTATTTGATAAGTAAAATGCACCTAGTGACCTGGTGGTAAAATCGATACGCGGAATGTTACAATTGATTTCCTTTATGAACCAGAACTAGAAAGCTTTGGTGAGCATTACACATTCTAGACACAGTCTATTACTTAATACAAGGAGGCGGGCTTGTCGTTCATGAGATATCACAGAACACAAAAAGCAATCGATTAATAATTAAGCATTTAGAAACACCACAACTGATAGGTCAAAGACATTGTTTTTTCTACAGGACTACTGTCTTACTAGAGCATTCGAAGTGGTGTTGATTTTTAAAGTTTTTCAATATGTCCAGCAAAACAGCAGATACGGCAACCTAATACGATTCTAATATTTGGAAAGGAAAGAACTTCAAATTTAAAAGCAGTACGTTATATAGTTACAATATGTATTTCATGATAAAGCATAACAACTAAAGAAGCGATCAATGGTGAAGTAAATGTCGAGATATACATTGTAGATGAGAAGAACCATCCGTATCACAACAGATGTTTTAATTTTTGGCATTGGATAACTTCAAAAGATTATCAATTATGAACATTGTAGCTATTAAAATAAATTAAAATTTGGTCTTTAAGGCTTCACTCGATGACTACACAGCAGTGTCTTCCATCTGCAATCCTAAAGATTTGTACAAAGATATTACCAATTAAGAGTTTAATGATAATGCAAAATGTTAATAGTGCGTGATATACATGAAAAACCACCAGGACTTCTAAATATCATCAGGGAATTAATCATGAGTAAAGTACTTAGTAAATACCTTTAATATGTGAAGAAAACATCTATTTGAACATGACAGCAATCGTCTACAGTTTACCAAAGATTTTTTTCATGATTCTTAATTTTCCAGTCTCTAATATCAATCTATACCAATGGGAGGGCGACCAGAATCTGATGGAGATCTTATTAACACCCTGATTTAACCATCACTATAGTGTTGATCTAAGTCTCTGTTAAGTGAAGATGCCTTTTACGTACAATACTAGAAATAATCGTTACCTGGTTTAATAATTTATATGCTCACCTTTTAAGGTAAAACACTTTGTACTTTAGAGATAATAGCAGTAATGTGTAGTTTGTTGAGTTTATTCATTATCAATTGGTCGTTAACAGGTGCACTGGTAAGACTAGGAGCACTTGATTGAGAGTTGCTTTTGCTTGTGGACTATTGAAATAGGATTATAAATTACTGAGATATTTACTATTCTGTAATGTCTTAGTATGTTGCAAACCTAATTTTTCATCACACATTGCTTACTGAATTGAATGATCTCCAAAAGTATACCTCATTAGTATCGAGATCTCCAAGTTTACTGAGCTGATCAGTGTACCTCAGAAGTATCGAGATGTCAGCGTTTACTGAACTGATCAGTGTACTTCAGTAGTATCGAGATGTCCACGTTTACTGAACTGATCAGCGTACTTCAGTAGTATCGAGATGCCCACGTTTACTGAACTGATCAGTGTACTTCAGTAGTATCGGGATCACCACGTTTACTGAACTGATCAGCGTACTTCAGTAGTATCAAGATGTCCACGTTTACTGAACTGATCAGCGTACTTCAGTAGTATCGAGATGCCCACGTTTACTGAACTGATCAGTGTACTTCAGTAGTATCGGGATCACCACGTTTACTGAACTGATCAACGTACTTCAGTAGTATCAAGATGTCCACGTTTACTGAACTGATCAGCGTACTTCAGTAGTATAAAGATGTCCACGTTTACTGAACTGATCAGCGTACTTCAGAAGTATCGAGATCTCCATGTTTACTGAACTGATCAGCGTACTTCAGTAGTATCGAGATGTCCACGTTTACTGAACTGATGAGCGTATCTGAATTTGTAATTTAAACTACGTTGAATACCACCATTTCACACTTCCAAATACATGACTATGTATTACACAGTAGGTTTCGTTTGAAGCCCTCTAAATTCAGCTCTTCAATAGCGGACCGAAGCCTTTGCTTTAGATAAATTATAGAAGATGTGTATACTTTTTCATCATTTTAACAACGGCGAAGGAGTAAATTCTCAATGTTAATTAGAGGCTTTCTTGTCTCATTACCATGATAATATTTCACCAGGATGTAGAGAAATGTGCTGTCTCATCGCGAGGTTTATTGAAGCCTTTTTTAGAGATCGCGCTAGCTCCATCCACCTGATTGTACCTGTAATTAGCATGGTGAGGCCGTTAAGACAGTCCTAAAATCAATACCATGTAAACGTCACGTTCGTTTCTAAACATGAATAGGGACGTTTGCATGAAATGAAATACGAAACGTGCTTTATCGGGTATCAACCGTATGTGTGGTCAACAAGATAACTGATGCTGATTACCTAGGTTACTTAGAGGGTATCAACACGCTAAGAAATAACGCTGTGGCAAACTGGAATTTCTCAAACCCAGAATCGATGAAAGTAGGTCGAAATATGAACGAAAGAAAATCTTACATTGAGGCTACTGAAAAATTAAGGGGTATGAGACCAAGTGTTCTGGAAGGGTAGGTGTCTTTCGTTTCACCGTGTAAACCTTGGTAAATCCAGTGAAGGAATGCCATGTTCCCAAATAAGGAAAAATGTTACCGTCAACGCAACCATCAAACTTCTAAGGGGCATCAAATATGTCCAAAGTCGTGTTGCTCAAGGAAATATAATTTTTTTTGTCAATGAAATCATAATGACCGCCATAAGACGTCCGCGTAATCTTCTATTCTCTGTCATTTACCGATATCTGCACGGAAAAATGTGATAATGTGACCAAGCTTTTTGTATATCGACTGCCACATGTAAACACCACACATTGGAGATACAAGCATATTGCTATCCAAAAATGGTCTATACATCTTTATGTGAATTTAAGAATTTTGTAAGGTCTTTATGACGTGTTTTGAAAATCTCTCTGATAAGTTAAGCCTCTTATGAAATCAAAGCCGAGTTAGCCAAGAGAGGGCACAGTTATGTTCCAGCAGGTATATAAGAACTGTGTTTGAAAAAAATGTCAACCAAACCTGTGAAAGATATCATCAATGGGAAATTCGAACATAATTGATGTAATACTACACATATTTCTTCTTAGAATGTATTTTTCACAGAATAGCTATCATAACAAGAGAACGAAGGCGCTTCTCTAGCTTGTAATGAGTGATGAAAGTGTAAAGAGTGGAACAAATAAAATACTCCTATAGAAGAGAGTGTGTTCAGAATGGGTATTTCTTGAGTACAGTATCACAATTCTAACATTATCGAACAGATTACATAGACTGAACAACTCGCACATTTCTCAAGTCGTTTCGTTAGCTTCGCTACACGTGAAACAGATGCTATCACAAAAAACAATATCTTCAATATTCGAAAAAAAGTGGCGATTACATGGTGAAGGGTATTTTGAGTATTTGAGCCTATGCATTTTTCATTGTCTCGATTGATTTCATTGTCATACTGACCTTAGTGACGTCGTTAATTACGATGCCCTGTTGCATGCCGGTAAATATCATCAATAATCCAAGCATGAGGAATGTCTTCGTCTTAAAGAAGCTTAAACTTTCTTGAACCTTTTCCTTTAAACACATTTTTCTTTTGTTCAAAATAATGTCAGGTTTCCGTAAACAAAGCCCTACCAAAGTAACAGACACACAGCCAATTGCCAGGAAGATTATTTTTAGTATTTCCACCTGGTGTAATCTGCCATCTAGTAACATTGTATTGGGGAATATTTCGTACCCGAACACGTGGTAGGAATATGTCATTGCTGTTTGGCAAGGTGATGTGCAGTTATTGGCCAAGGATTCTTCCCGTAAATAGCTTGAGTAGTTCCCGTGAAACATTGTGTTTGTGGTAATATCGTCCATACCTAACACGAGCGACTCCAAGAGGTTTCCGAATATTTGCGCTGAGTGACAAAATATTACAAATACCCCCTGGAATTGTTGAATAGATCGCTCCATTCTCATTCCAGTGACGGCCGAATAACTCGTTCCGTAGCTACCAATCAGAAGTTCTTGAACTGACCACAACGGTGCTTGAAGAAATCCAAAGAGACAGGAAGTAGGAATCAACGTAATGAATGATGGGAACATATTTGCCGCCACAAATAACACGTGACTGAAGACGGAAACGAGGATGAGACCTTTTGGCCTGGCATTCTGAGCAATCCAGGAGGACATTACACATCCGATAATAAAACTACCGTAAATAACAGCCAGCGATAAAGTGCCTAGATGGTAGTTGGTATACAGACTACTCTGAATGTTACGTAACGGCAGGAATGAAATAAAAGCACACATCAAACTTGTGCACAGGGATATGAAATTCTTCCAAATGGAACGTCTGCTTTCCATTCTGTGCGACGGAATCGAAACGTTATCCTGACCATCAGGACTGCCTCGCAGTCTCCGAAGCTCATTCCATTCATCACTTAATCGTGTTGGTCGCTTTATAGATGGCGGACGTGCAGTTCCGGATGTCGGCGCCGTCTGCTCTGAAATAGACGGAGTTTCGTTTGTGCCTTCCTCGAGCCGTCTTCCAAGCCTGCCCCATAATATCGCCCTAACTTCCGAGGAGTCCGACTCCCTAGAGGGCGTGTGATCTGGGGAGGAGTCACAATCAACCATCATAGTGAGGGTTTAGAAAATCAACCGGACGTGACGTCAACACACATACTGATGAGGAATCTGGAATACACAAAATCGATACGATGAATATACAAATAAGTCGATAAAAACCTCTTTAAGTCAATATAATAATGATTAGAATGTCAGCATCGTGTCCAATTTAAAAGCTTCCATCTGGTTTTATATGAAATGCGAGGTTCCAGTAGTGCTGACTTCACCTAAGTATGGTTAGTGTTGGGACATGATCAGAATCACCCAAATCCACAAAGACGAGACATCATGTCCAGTCAACATAAGAGTATACATTCCCTATTATCAATTTACATATCAATGCTTACAGAGAAAACTATTAAATAAAATACAATGCTCAGCCAACCGTTATTATGATTCTATCAGGCAGAATACATCCCGGCATTTACGACATTGTATAAGAATTCGTAACCATATGGAAACATAGATGTTCTGGTGGAAACATGCTCCTAACGCAGACTTCTCTTATGTCTCTCCCGAACAGTATGGGTGTTTATGTTTAGAAATGGCCTTATTTCAAATTACCTTAAAATAACCATTCATGTTAATCATAACTTGTATATATAACGGTAATACATAATAAGTGTGGCAAGCCACCACAATTTTTAAAAAAAACAATCTCTTGTTATCGCTGATATCGGTAAGTTATATGTTTTTTTTTGTCAGTACTGACAAAGGTAAGTTAGATATATCTTCTGTATCACAAATAATGGTTAGTTGAATTTAATATTTTCGATATTACTGATTATTATTATTAAGTATATACATGTAACCCTGATATTGGCAAGTTATAAATAATATTTTCGGTATTACTGATGATGATGAATTATATACATGTTCGGTATTCCTGATAATAATGAATTATATACATGTTTGGTATTCCTGATATTGGTAAGTTATAAATAATATTTTTGATATTACTGATAATGATTAATTATATATATGTTCGATATTACTGATAATGGTAAGTTATAAATAATATTTTCGATATTACTGATGATTATGAATTATATACATGTTCGGTATCCCTGATAAGTTATAAATAATATTTTTGATACTACTGATAATGACAATTGATGTATTATATTTTCTGTGTTGTTGATGATGGCTAGTTATATGTAATATTGGGGTTTGATCATCTTTATCCATATAAAATTAGCAGGTACAATTGTACATGATGAGATAATGTTATAAATTCATATTAAGTTTAACAAAATCTGATTACTTTGTATTTTATTCAACAGATAAGGTGGTGAACTATGCTGAAGCGTATTTAGTGAAAAATATGTCAAAGAAGAAAGAGGATAAATACGGAAATTTCCTGTGCACTTTTGTTTTCATATGAGGTAGATTTTTTCGTAGAGCTTATCTAAACAGGTCACAAAGACCTTGCAATGTCGCTTACTTTCACTTTCAGATATACTCATGACGTCTAGTCTTCAAATAAGAAAAATATATTGACCACGTCCATCGTATATACCGAACAGAACTGGATATCAAGGACTAGACAGATTCTTCTCTCTCAGCCACTTATCTCAATCTTTCCCTGCAACGAAACCAACATGAACAGCTTTCAACTTTCAAGTTGTTTTGATATGCATAATGATTTCCATTTTCCTATTGTGAATTTTCCATTTGTTGATATCAGCATTCCTGCATCCCGAACCTATGGTGCTTACAAGTTGCAGTTAATTCTATATTCAAGGGCCTTTTCCCAATATCGTCAACTGACTGACGAACTCATACCACAAGGTTTCAAAAGATGCAGGTTGGTGAAAATTTTATGAAAGGTTTACAGTCGTCAAAGTGATTTCACTGACAAATATTTTATTTCTTTGTGCGATATGGAGATGCACCTGTTTATTTTCTTTAGTTTGTCTGTTGGTTCCATTGTTGTATCTTTTAGAATTTTATTTGCGAAAGCTCAAAACACAGGGGCTCGAGGAATATAAGGATGTTTAACAATCGACATTTGTAATTTCACTGAGAAACAATCTATTCTTAAGCAGATACGAGGCTGGACATGTTTGATGTTATATACCATGTTCTCATCTGAGGACGCGACATTACTTACTTTGACAAAAATTTGCAAGTCAGGTGTCGTGGATGAAGCAACAGACGCTTACTCTTCCGAAATACCTGATCTAATTCTCCTTGTTCCTTTTTAAGGATTCCTCATGTAAATCTATCTTTTGTTCATATTTTTGCCCTAGTTTTATTTGAATTTAGATTATATTTTTGTTCACACTTTGGCATTCCCATATTGATTTAGAGCACACAAGTAGTAGCGGAATTTTACAGGCGTTCAATGGCCATTTATGATTTATTGACCTGAACTTCTGGTCGCTGTGGAAAGGATTTGATAAACTTAGTAGAAATTATACGGATCTAATATAACTAATTGTGATCTTGAATCGGGAGGAAATGTTATCACAAATAATGCACCACACATTGATATGTAATAACTATTATTCTGTTCACTAATCACAATGAATCTAATTAAACATCAAATATAACGTGATCGGTATCAATTTTTTTCATCCTGCCAGGCTGAAAGTAATTTGACACTTATCTTTGTCAGCTTTTCATTTCATGGCATCATTTAAACAACATTTATTGATATTTACATTAGCATGACATTGCCCCAACGTATATCGTCTAGACTGACATTCGGGTAAATCCCACGTGATTATTTATTATTTATTCGGAAGGCAACATCAAGCATGTCAAGGTGGCTGTTCCATTTGGTCAACTCTTTTGAGCTTAAGTCGAATTGAAAAACAGTTGAACTACATTAGCGGTGATGTAACTAGATGACGGACACATCTATGTAGGCAAGCATATCATTTTATAATATTCACCTGATATCACTGATGCCAGCGTGCGTTTAGTTATGTCGAGCATACAACGATCAACGGAAATATGTTTGTCGAGCAGACTGTGCGTGGCGCGGCGAAATACGTCTTTTTAGTAGACTGCTTGTGACGCAGTTTATACTTCTTCTGTGCACCTTCAGCGGAGTTTGAATCATCTGTTACACGTATATATTACAGAATAAGTAAATGGACACACCAATATTTCCTCAATAAGGTCCCATTAAATCAGAAGCGATGAGGCAGCTCAAGGATTCAGAAGTAGTTATAGCGCACGTCAAATGACATATTGCACTATAGTTTAAATCTGATAACTTTTTAATATACACAGGGAACCAGATAAACATACATTCTCTAGGATGGCGTAATATCCCCAGAAACCAGATAATTTTCCATAGGATGCCTCAGTGTCGACATACGCCTCACAATATACCAGATAACATGGCTACTATACGGCTGGATATCGAGTGATAAGATGTTAAGCTACCTAGTCTACATATTTATGGGAATTTGTCATGCTCTCGGGAACTTCGTCGAACCACTAGAATAATTGTTTATAAAACGAACAAGTGAATCGAAAATTCCAAGACAGTTTTAGCATTATAGCTGAAGAGGTATAGTGAAGTAAAATAGTAAATTAAAGATCACGCAGCTTTTACTTCCTACTTGCACTCATCATTGAAGTTAGGGTGCTGAACTGTTAAAATCTTCGAGGAGATTGTGGAACTTCAAAATCGGCCGAAATCAATATAAAGAAAATGTATTCTGTCATAATTTTCGTTATGAAATTATTTTCAAATGAACGCCAATTGCAGGTGTTTGTTGTGATCCTCAAAGGTCCATGCCAACATGTTTATACTTCTGGTTAGAATATGTAACAAGTCTTTCTTTTTTTAAAGAGAAAATGTAAGCTTTGTGTATCGATAGAAAACAATTTCGAAATAGTTTTGATAAGAAATGTTCCAATGTATGATGATAAATAAGAGAATTCCATACTTTCCTCTTCTCTATATTTAAGAAAATCTAGGACGTACACAATCATACGAATGATTAATAATTATTTCGGTACTAACAAGGAAAAAAGTCATTGGTAAAAATCAATAAGGTTTTATCTGGAAGTCACGTACAGTTCACATGTTTGTCCGTTGTGGTTACGTAAACAATCATGGTTATTAAATGTCGGTATAATCCTCCGTGGTCCTGTTAGGAGAGGGCTTCTCCCTATATCTATTGTTGTATGCAGCTATAAGGTGAAGGATCTTGTACTCCTCATAACTGCTGCTAAGATAAAAGTAGGCCGTTGAAATAGGATTGTTATATCTGGAGCCTCCTCCGCGTTAAGTCCATCACGGCTAATGGGAATTATCGGCGACGAAGGCACTTCCAATAGAACAAAATACCCGATTCGCTGAACAGACAAATTTTCTATCGATTTCAACTTAGGACGTCAAATAATTTAAGGAAGAACGATTTGCCAACAGCACGAAGGACCAATTTTACCGAAACTAAATTAAAGAGTAAAGAAATCCGCTTTCGATGGATATATATAATGGAAACCATTTTGCAGCAACCGGGAAAATTCATTAAAAAGTTATCATGACACTCCTATAATTACAGGACTGCTAACGTTTAATAATCAATTATAGAATAGACAGTGACATTATACAGAACCATTTCTACAAATTTGTTCTGGAATAATTTTGTGACAGAGCATTGAACTATTTTTTTTTGTAATTAAAATACTGTAGGCATGGTAGTAATTTTACTAATATTTTAGCGGCGGATTAAAACTCTCATGTAATCAAATGATTATAGACTTGATATGAACAGTTCTATTTTTAATTGTCACATCTGGAGCTTTATTGAATTATCTAAATATAAACAGTACATATAAGATATTACTGTATTACTTCATGTATCGTAGAGCTCTTTATTTATTTATCTATTTATTTATCTATCTATTTATTTATTTATTTTTCAATGGATTTCATGGTTTATATTCAGTGTAACGTATCTGCATTTATTCAATGTATTGATCATCATGGCCTATTTTCCAAACATTGTTATATACAATAATGATAGCCGTTAACTGATTTATAACAGAGCGGTATAACTTGTTTAATCGTGCATTGTATCAATTTGTATTAGGTACTTCTATTGAAACCATGTTTAGATATTATTCTGTTTGTAACCGAAGTAATGTACCACTATACCGACGTAATAGATTGTTTCATATCTGTATATTGAACTTTGTAATCTCGTATTATTTTTATTGTTTATGATTTTAAATGACAGGTCGATTTTTTTTATATTAATGATGGTATTTTATAACGACAGCAAAGAAAATATCAACTTGCCAACAGAATCATAATTTAAATTCAAATTCAATAAAACTAGGAAAAATATGAACAAAAGAAAGATTTATACGGAGACTCCTGAAAAAATACAATGATAATAAGACCATGTGTTCTGGGAGAGTAAGCGTCTTCTGCTTCATCGACGACATCTATCATGTAAATATTGGTCAGTCCACGTAAGTAATGTCAGGTTCCCAAAGGAGAATTCTGTTAACAACAACGGAAGAAATAGGTATACTAGCGAGTATCAAACACATCCAACTTCCTATAGCACAAAAAATATAGAATATTTCTAAATGATATGATTTTGACGACAGTAAAACTTCCTCGTCAGTCTCATCAACTTGCATCTCTTGAAAACTTTAGGCTGTGGGTTTGTTTGTCAGTTTTTTTTTATATCTTGTTCGAAACCTTGGCCGAAGGGATGACGGGACACCGCCGTTCTCGATTATACTTTGTACCTTTATCCATGTTTCATGTTCTATGTGTGTGATGTAACTTTTGTAACATGCCTTGATAAAGGGACAGATTGTTCAAAGTTTGAAAATTCACTAGTCCGTACTGTCGTTATTGTTTCAATGATCATATATATTACATATATGTATGGAAGTATTTCCAACTCTCTGGGAGTCTGTTTGTGTGTGTGTGTGCGTGCGTGCGTGCGTGCGTCTGTCTGTCTGTCTCTCTTTCATTTTCTCTCTGTATGTGTGTGTGAGTGTTATGTGGGTGTGTAGTGTGTGTGTGCGTCCGTCCGTCCGTCCGTCCGCCTGTCTGTCTGTCTGTCTGTCTGTCTGTCTGTCTGTCTGTCTGTCTGTCTGTCTGTCTGTCTGTCTCTCTGTCTGTTGACACTGAGATTTTAAACTTTCTTCTAACACACAAATATATATATATATATAGTCATGAGCAACTAGGATAACATTAACGAAAATACCAGCATGTCAACATAATGATAATCGAAATTCGAACTCGCATGGTATTTACTTACATTATAAATGTCATAATATCGATTATGTTTAAAGAATTCACGTAAGGAATCTTTCAATATAGAAATAGCGTGTTGCACAAAGATAAGATTCAGTATTACCATAGCGACCTAGGACTACTATGGGAGCATGTATACTATTAAGATTTTTATTGACGATACACAATGCATGATGTATGTAAAGTATGGATATGTAGAGGGACGGTAGATGTTTTTATCGATTTTGTCTCGGAAACGCCACCGTTTGATGATTCAGTAACTTTATATATACATACAAACATAGATATTGACAAGCGGGAGCAGAAATGATAACTACACTCCGAGAGATAAACAAAAGATATAAATAGATAATCAGTAATCACAGAGAGGCTAAATAGTACCTCTTGGTTACAGTTTACCAGCGTTTTTCTTTATATCATTACTGCCCTCATTTATCAAGATGAATTTGTCTACCTCACCGATGTCATGCTGTACTGTCATATCTTTTATAGTGTGAAGTAATTGCTTGATTAACGCGGAACAGATACACGTGATGCTTACAAACAATACATTACTATCCGGTTTATCCTTCCCATGACACCACTAACATCCGACACCATCCTACATAGAGGAAGTGCCACCACACTGCCACCAATGCCACCAACATCCCAACACCATCCTACATAGAGGAAGTGCCACCACACTGCCACCAATGCCACCAACATCCCAACACCATACTACATAGAGGAAGTGCCACCACACTGCCACCAATGCCACCAACATCCCCACACCATCCTACATAGAGGAAGTGCCACCACACTACCGCCAATTCCATAAACATCCCCACACCATCCTACATAGAGGAAGTGCCACCACACTACCGCCAATTCCACCAACATCCCAACACCATCCTACATATAGGAAGTGCCACCACACTACCGCCTATGCCACCAGCACCCAAACACCAACACCCAAACTTATGTTAAGTAAGAATGATAACAGATGTAGTTATACCTGTATGCACTCTACTAAAACTTTTTAAGTTCAGTAAACATAAGTATGATTATGGTCGATGTGTTAGATATTACTTTGGTAAACGGTCATTATTATGACTTGTTTTATGTGTACATTACTGGCATCAGATGTAAGCATGGTAACTTGAGTTAAGCAGCTGTGACTTGTATTTGACGTAGCTATAGAAACAGAGGTAACAGGTAGTACCGTAGAATCATCAATGCTAACAGGCGTTATGTGTTACTATGGTGACAAAAAGGTAACAGGTAGTGGTGTTGAACCATTAGTACCAGCAGGTATAATCAACAGAAAACTTGAGTAAAAAAAATATTTTGATGTGATCCCATTAGCTACAGAGCTTATCTGACCACCAATCAGAGAAAAATCAGCACATGCAGATCTGTTATAATAAGTACTAGACACCGTAGCCCTAATAATAACTTACTGTTGGCAGGGTAGTGATGTCACACTCTCGTGGCACGGACCGATTTAAAGCAAACATTTGGACATATTCGAAACAGAGCGTATTTACATTTAATTACTATCATGTCTAGTTCTAAATACCTACTTTTCTTCTTCATCGAAATTACCATGAACCTTCCTCATCTGCCAGACGTAAGTACATATATAGTCGAGGTCTTAATAAGATATTTTGGTTTTTGGATGTGATGATCATCTTACGCCAAAATTCTGTCGTCATTCTACCGCACTTCGTGACAATATTGACCACCACACTGATAAATTATGACTTTAAGTAAATAGTACATCCTCATTTAACCCTAATGGAGTTGTACTCCACATAAAAGTGCTCGCCATATATTTTTTGGGGGAAAAATGGTTCTTTTTTAAGTCAAAATCCAGTTGTACTCTTAACGAAAGTGCTCCACATCATTTCGTCTTTCTTCTTAAATATGCATGTCCGCCAACCCATTCACTATAATTCAAATAAGAATAGTGCTGCATATCACATTAGAACATTTCTACACGAGTCCGCCTGCCGGAGTTATATGAAAAAATGTTCAAATATGTTAAGCCGGCACTTTGTTTTCGAAATCGGATATAAATGTTGTGAGTGAAATACGCTGCGACATGAAAATAACTAATGAAAGCCAATATCCCCTTTAATTCCCAACAGGTACCTGGTCCGTATCGACTTGTACACAATCATGTATTACCTCGGGGACAGTGTGGTTTAGAAGTAATTTTCAGGCAATGGTAAAATTTGATAATACACGGTCTTTAGACTGAAATTTGATAGGTAATTATTTGGATGAGAAGAATTTTGTCGAGCTAGACAAGATTTGCGTTAAACTAGAGCTCGGCTGTAGACATTTCTGTTACAAATGTGCTTCTCGCTGTAATCAATCGACTGCTAACCTTACCGATACAGGCGCTATCTGAAGGATGTTGCTAGCTAGGAACGGTTCCTGCTCCTGGAAGGTGTTAACCGAATGACGTTGTTTCTTCATTACAACCTTAATTTCGTTGAAAATTGCAAGGAATTTGAAAAAAAAAAACTCAAATTAAAGACGAAAAACATATTTCCATCTAGTGTTGGGTATGCATGTTTATATTTCGTGTTTGAAAGTAGATAAAAAACGTAATTTGATGTCAGTCATATTTATCAACTTAATGAGATAATCGATAAAGAACCGGAAGTGAAGCTGCTCAAAAAATTTAATAATAATATTTCCAAAGCGTTAACGATGACATTCATTCGGACAAGTCTAATAATATTTTCAACTGATATCTACGACAATCCCTTTGTTGTCGTCAATATTTTTACAACCCCTTTGTTGTCGTGTGTTATCTATGAAAATTCATTTGTTGCCATCTGATATTTATGAGACATCTTTTGTTGTCGTCTAGTATATATGGAGATTCCTTTGGGCAATCTGGTATCTAAAAACGGTTTTTGTTGTAAATGGTACCTATGAAGATTCCTTTATGTCATCAGATATCTATAAATTTCCTTCCTTGTCATATGGTCTCTATGACGACGCCTTTGTTTCATTAGGTATCAACGCACATTCCTTTGTTGTCACGTGATATTGTTCACACGTCGCTTTATTCGTCATGATCGATGTGCTTAGATTTTTACAAGTGACGTGTAGTTAGTTTAAAAAAACGACAGAACATTTGTGAAGGAACACGTAATAGTTGTCCGGATATCAAAGAGAAACACGCGCAGTGACGTGTAATTTAAGAAAACGACAGAACATTTGTGAAGGAACACGTAATAGTTGTCCGGGTTTAAGAGAAACACGCGCAGTGACGTGTTGAATTTCTTCAGCGAAAAAAAATTTCTATTGTTTTTAAAGTCAAACTTGCACATGCGTTTCATAAACTGATGAAGAAGACAGAATTTCAATTCTTTCTGCCGAGGTACCTAAATCTTTAACATTGTCTAATCAATCAGACCGTTCCGGGTTTGTCGATCAGAACGTGCCTCTTGCTTTCCTCGTTCATGTAATTGATAAAAATGTTCACATCCCGACGTCAAATACGTTAGTTTAACTAGCCTGGTAATGAAATTTAATCTAAACAAGTGGCGAACATCATCTAATTTAATTCCGCGAAAAGTCTGAGTTGGAGCATGTGCGAATTGTTTGGTAATGTTTTCGAAAAATCGATAATTCACACCAATAAAATAACTCCACTACAAAGCACAATATGATAATGAATGGCTACCCCAAGCCATTGACGACGTTTTGTTTGAAATAATTACATGGAATGTGATGGGTTTTAGCTCGAAACAAACATAGACAATGATCCAAAATGACAAGTTACAAGTTGATCACGAGCAGTCAGTTATAGGACAGAATGTTCAGTTTTAAAGACGTAGTTGAACTCTAAGTATCCTCTCCGTCACTAACTGTCTCCGTCTGTCCGATTGTTAATCCGTCCGCCTGCATATCTGTCTGTCTTCTATTATTTTGATTATATCCCGACGCCAGAGATGATTTAATACGGGAAATATTATCGTTTTACATCTCTTGTTATCGTAATGTGTGGATTATTACTGTTAGAAGGCGAACGAAGGTCAAAGAAAACTGCTTCAACTATTCTATATGTAGATAGAATGTGACACGGTCTTCAGACCGCTAATGACGAGAAACTACACAATAACACCGATCAATACGGTTAGATGATTCAATTTTCCATCACTTCAGAAACGTTTTCCCCTTATACATAGTTGTGTGCCTTGTGAGAACTTTATGATTCAGTATTGTGTTGTTACCGGCTATGAACCAGAAACTCTGCTTCTGTACTTAGGATTCTCCACCATGTTACCGACTCGCTTGGTTGTGGTATGGATTACTAATTACTAAGATTTCTCCAACACGTGTTTTTATTTTTTCTATCCGGAAAATCTCATTCGATAACTAAAATTCAAACCGGCCACCGTAAAAGACGGAACATGTACATACTAATACAAAATGGTACACAGATTTATAATATCCGGAATGTTATAATTTAATCTGCCGCTGCCTGACCAGTAACTATAAACATAACAGTGTATTGATGAAATCCCATGAAAAGTTTCAAATACTGCCACATAAACATACATTTTCTGACAAGGTGATAGTTTAAGGACCAGTTTGTATGTCTTTCTAACGCTGAGTATGTATGTAGTATATTTATATAAATTCTAACACCTCACTATCACACTATCGCACTAGGGCATCACTAAATATAACTCCTAGTCTTCTCTATGCCACCCGTCACCTTCCAGGGATCTATGTCAAGTTTGCATATTATATCAATCTCCTTGACATTCGAGTGTGAAAGTCCAGTTATACGAGTGTCTGTTATCTACAACAGATAAAATGTTTCATCAGTGTAAATGGGGCAGTTATCCTTGGACGATGTCAGGTCAAACTGGAACATATATCAGTTGACTATCTCTTTAAATGTAACAGGAAGTCGCCTGTTTCCTGGTGTGAGTGTGTTAAAAAGCAAAGGCCTTTTTGGGGATTACTTTAGTTCAAATAGACACATGATTTTAGTGCGTGATAGATTGAATAAAATACACTAATCTTGTTTATAACGTATCGTTCTGATGATAAAACATCAGTTATCAATTGCTTCTAAAACAACCAGATCAAACAAATATTACAATTAAGATACTTTGAATAAAAGAAGGGTAGCAAGAGAGCCATTCAGAGGCCAAGTAATGATCAGTCCATCCTGATACAATATACTCATTTAGTAGTAAAAAATCACTCAAACATTAGGTTTGTAAGAACCCTCAACAGAAAACAGACCTGGTGACAAGAAAGCTTGTTCTTAATATAGAATATAAACAATCTAAAAATAAATTAATTGTCTATTGCTCATTTATAACTAAAGAGTCTTTTAAATATAAATAAAGCAACTGAATGAAATAAACAAAACTAGCACAATTATGGGGATATAAAGGTTGTATAAAATACACACAAGTAGATAGCACCTTTTAATACAATTTCAGAATTAGATACAGTAGAGGTACACAGTGAATAAGACAGCACCATACAGCTGTTTCCTCCTATTAGAAATTTCTATGAATGCATGTGCTAGAAATTTCTATTAATAGATGTGTTAGAAATTTCTATTAATACATGTCCTAGAAATTTATATTAATAGATGTGTTAGAAATTTCTATTAATACATGTATTAGAAATTTATATTAATACATGTTTTACAGATTTCTATGAACTCATGTATTAGAAATTTCTATTAATACATGTGTTAGAAATTTCTATTAATACATGTGTTAGAAATTCCTATTAATACCTTTGTGTTAGAAATTTCTATTAATACATGTGTTAGAAATTCCTATTAATACATGTGTTAGAAATTCCTATTAATACATAATTCTGTAGAAATATTTTTGTGAATACTTGTGTTGAAATATTTCTATTGAATATTAAAAAAAAATATTTCTATGAATAACGTCTTAAAACATTTCTGTGAATACATGTGTTAGAAATTTTTTTTGAATACATGTGTTAAAACCATAAACATTTTTATGCATATATACGTAAAAAAACCCAATTTTTTTGTGAATATTCTTGTAAGAATATTTCTGTGAATACATGTGTAAAATATTTCCATGAAAACGCGTGTTAAAATATTTATGTAAATACCTGTTTTAAGATATTTCTTTGAATATCTGTGTGAAAACATTTCTGTGAATACATGTGTTCGGGTGTGTCTGAGGATATCGTTTTTAATAATTTCTATGAATTATACCTTTAACTATTTATGTAATAAAAAAGATGATTTCTGTCATGATATTCGTTAAAATATTGTTGTGAATACCCATGTTCACATGTTTCTGCGTAATACAAATATATAATGAATTCGAAATTGAGCTTTTCCGTTAAAGACTTTATCACTATAAAACGAATAATAAAAAAACTGGAGTCTAAAATGAAAATGAAATGACCTTTTTCAAGGCGACACGACTGTTGTTTTAGACAGATTCATTCAAGTCTTGAACACGTTATTAGCTGTCTAGACACCACATCAGGACGTTATAAAGACCATTCAGAGCTGGCTCCATGCACAAATACCCTTATTAGCACCTTCAACAAACTTTGTATATTTGTCTACATATCCAGACTAGAAAACGCCCCAATCCTTATATTGGAAAATTTACTTTTAAGGCGATAAAGCCTTTCCCTATGCAGCATATCTACAGAAAAAAAGTATTTAATCTTTTCAGAAAATATCGTCTTTAATTCTAAATAAATGTACATGTACCAGTAAGAAGTTCGGTATTCAGCTTTTACAATTTTTGATATTCACTCCATTACTAATCAATCTACTTAATTAATATACTTCAAATACTAATTAAGGTTACATCTGACTGTAAGAACATCCTGTTGTAGCGACCAAGTACTCTGAAGTCTGACCGTAAGAACACCTTGTAGTAGCTACCTAGTATCCTGAAGTCTGACCGTAAGAACACCTTGTAGTAGCTGCTTAGTATCTAGAAGTCTGACCGTAAGAACACCCTGTAGTAGCTGCTTAGTATCCTGAAGTCTGACCGTAAGAACACCCTGTGGTAGCTGCCTAGTATCCTGAAATCTGACAGTAAGAACACCCTGTAGTAGCTGCTTAGTATCTAGAAGTCTGACCGTAAGAACACCCTGTAGTAGCTGCTTAGTATCTAGAAGTCTGACCGTAAGAACACCCTGTGGTAGCTGCCTAGTATCCTGAAATCTGACAGTAAGAACACCCTGTAGTAGCTGCTTAGTATCTAGAAGTCTGACCGTTAAAATATTGTTGTGAATACCCATGTTCAAGAACACCCTGTAGTAGCTGCTTAGTATCTAGAAGTCTGACAGTAAGAACACCCTGTAGTAGCTGCTTAGTATCTAGAAGTCTGACAGTAAGAACACCCTGTAGTAGCTGCTTAGTATCTAGAAGTCTGACCGTAAGAACACCCTGTAGTAGCTGCCTAGTATCCTGAAATCTGACAGTAAGAACACCCTGTAGTAGCTGCTTAGTATCTAGAAGTCTGACAGTAAGAACACCCTGTAGTAGCTGCTTAATAATATACTTCAAAGTCTGGTTACATCTGACAGTAAAAACACCCTGTAGTAGCTGCCTAGTATCTAGAAGTCTGACCGTAAGAACACCCTGTAGTTGAAGCCTAGTATCCAGAAGTCTGACCGTAAGAACACCCTGTGGTAGCTGCCTAGTATCCTGAAGTCTGACAGTAAAAACACCCTGTAGTAGCAGCCTAGTATCCAGAAGTCTGACCGTAAGAACACCCTGTAGTAGCAGCCTAGCTTGGACGATCACCAAAACAACAGACCGTTTACCATTAATTTCAATGAAAATAACATCATTGGCGGTCGTTATGTTTGGGGCAATATCAGGTCAGTGATCTCTATTAGCTATCCATAAAGTGAAATGATGAAGAATGCTGATAGAATAGAATGGATTGGAAGTAGATACATGTAAAACAAACAGTTTTAGAATATTTAAACTACCAATACATTATCACTTTTGAGATACAACTTATACGTCACTACAGATTGATTTGATTACTTCCGGTATCATAACACCTTAATAATTATGAAGAATAATTAACTTTCCCAATACATATCTATATACAATGTTATACAAATTAATATTTCTTATAATCGTAAGTAAATCGTAATCTAGTGTTAAGCGTGGAAACAACTGTAGTCGGTGTACCTATATATCTACATATTCGGCCAAGTTTCCTCAGTTTTTCTCCAACTTAATGTTTTAACACTTTAGAAATCTTTTATTTTTCATTAGTCCTAGAGAGACACTTTATTGAATATAAGAACGTAATATTTTCTTGTCTGTCATTGCTATGCACCCTTTTGTCGTGTTTGAGGCACACGTGACTGACGCATTATAAACAACCCAGCAGACAATGAAATAAAAAATGCAATATATATATACATATATATATATAATTTCAACAGATAAACCAGGAAATCAGGTTGAAATTATTTTGCACGTGGTCTGTTAACGTCAATAGGTCACGTTGTTGTGTATTTGCACGTGCGGATGGTGCAAATATCGGTGTAAATTCAGGCGACAGCAAGCGGATTGTACACGTGCAATTTTTTTTCCGGGAAAATATTATGACTCATGGCCTTAATCTACAGTGTGATTTTTAAAACATTTAACGGGTGATAACTTAACAATTATATTAAGAAATTCTGAAATATTGCTGTATACATTGTTAAGGTTTGAAGTTTGAACATTTGTATCAAATTGAATAAACTATGCGGTGCCTTGCTGTCGCAGTCGTTATGTTTTATGTTCTTTATTCTATCTGATAATTTAATGGAGGCGTATATATCTAATGTCTGTGTGTGGTAAATATCCCAGTTCAAATTATCCCTCTACCTTGTTGCGGTGATGAGTCAGATTCCTTCCGTCCGTTATTTGTCACCGTAGGACAGCTATCTATAAACTAGACACGGCTTCAAGGACACGTCAGCAATGCTAACGATACAGAAGTCATGCCGTCACATGTTATATACACACGTGGTTTTTTTTAGCATATTTCTTTCAAAAATATTATCTCTTGTTGGAAAAAAAAGAATTAGATCTATTATTAGTACTTCCAAAGCCTTTACCGACTGAGTAAGAACCATATCAACAACCATAAAATAATCACATCCTCTATTGATGTTAAAAATGTTCACGGCATCGTGAAATCACATAAAACCTTCGTATTATGACATAAGAGGACGTTAATTAAAAAAAACTAACAATTCCGAACCTAAACCAGATTTACTTTAACCGCACACCATATTTGTACTGTTTCCATTGAGAGGACGAACCTAGTGAAATTCCTTCTGCGCAGTTTCATGTTTGACATTTAATGAACAGCTAAACTGCAGCCAGTCACCATGACATGAACCCATCTGTTTATAAAATAGCAGCTTCACAACTGTGAAAACAAAGATATAGTATATGCTGAAATATTACAGTCGTCATCAACATACATTCCGCGGTTATTGTGATAAAAAGGTCATGGTGATGTTTGCTCAGTTTTAAACAAAACAGCACAGAGATGTTCATGCTTATTTTGTTGGTAATGTTAGGGTTATAGACGGATAGACACAAATTGATGTTGTTTTTCTGTTTTTGTCCAGATCATACTTAGCAGTGTCTATTTATACAGAGAAAAACAGCTTAGTAATGGTGTATAGCAATTCTCAGGAGTAATTATATAAATATTATGGCATGATTGACAAAATATTTTCATTAGTTATAAGCCGGTAAATATAAAAAAAATCCCGAACTGAAAATTGAACTTGTTACAATTATCGTGTATCTTTAATGTTTTATGACTGTTATCAGTAATCGAGGTAGTAAAGAAGTCTCCGGTTTCTAGTTGATGAGAGTATATATAGACGGAAGAATACCTTATTCACAGGCATAATCCTACTGACAGCTCATTAATGAGGCAGAATGGTGTTTCAAACATTTTGGTCAAAAGCTTTTTACTCATTTGATGTAAAAAAAAAAAAAAAAAAAACATTTAAAAAATCAAGTAAGAAATGAAAATAAAATTATCTTTTCTATCAGGTGCTATCTGAGTATTCCACAAAAACTAATTACCAGTTTGTGAATATCACCTTTTGTCTGAACAGTGTACAACCAGATAAGTAGGTATTAGTTTGTGAATATCACCTTTTGTCTGAACAGTGTACAACCGGATAGGTAGGTATTAGTTTGTGAATATCACCTTTTGGCTGAACAGTATACAACCTGATAGGTAGGTATTAGTTTGTGAATATCACCTTTTGTCTGAACAGTGTACAACCAGATAGGTAGGTATTAGTTTGTGAATATCACCTTTTGGCTGAACAGTATACAACCAGATAGGTAGGTATTAGTTTGTGAATATCACCTTTTGTCTGAACAGTGTACAACCAGATAGGTAGGTATTAGTTTATGAATATCACCTTTTGTCTGAACAGTGTACAACCAGATAGGTAGGTATTAGTTTGTGAATATCACCTTTTGTCTGAACAGTATACAACCAGATAGGTAGATAATGATAGAATTAAAGAAAGTGAAATTGAAAGATTTTTTCATTGAGATTCATATATAATCGTCAATGATATAAAGATGGTGTGTCAATTGTTTTTTTTTCTTCAAAATAGTCCTATTTATCTATATATATACAGAATAAACTTCAGACTACTTTTGAATCGTGTATGGTACATGTACCTGAAATTAATGTTGATCTTTTAATTACGCCTTAATACATCGCCCGTTGTATAGATATGAGATGAAGTAAATGGGTTTGATGTTATTTTTATACACACTGTAAATCGGAATAAACTATTTATACACCAAGTAATCACGAACATCTGCTGACTACCGTATACTTTACAGACCCCAGGTAAACCGTCTAGTTGGCGCTACACACGTTCAGTCGTAATCACGTAAGGCATAGAAAAGCTTCCCATTGTAAGCCACTGCACTATTTACTCATCGGAACGAGGGGCTAGCAATTTATGAGTTTACCTTGACCTTGACAATGACTTGAGGGTTTTGTACAATGATGGTCTGATCATACCACCCTAACATTTTACTTACATAAAAGACATATTATATTCTTTCCTAATATTTATCAACTGTGTCATCTAGATCAGTGACTTCAATCTCGTCTAAAATCAATTAACAAGTTGATGTGTTATACATGTATTTAGATGTATGAACTACGAACGAAAATTGCATAGATAAAACTGCCAACGACAGTCGTGACCATACATGAGTTGTGCTTATGACTGTCCCGCGCATACATCAGTACTATTCATGACTATTGGATGAGCACATTACAGCACTGGTAGTGACTGTCGCGCTCTTTCAAAAGTGCTACCTTTGACTGGCTCGTTCGTGCAACAGTAATACCCATGACTTTTGCGTGAGTACACAGGTATTGCCAATGACTATCCCGTGTTTACATCAGTATTGCTCATGTCTGTCGGATCACTACAGCCTATGAATGTCGACGTCGTACACCACTACTACCTATGAATGTCGACGTCGTACACCACTACAGCCTATGAATGTCGACGTCGTACATCACTACTACCTATGAATGTCGACGTCGTACACCACTACAGTCTATGAATGCCGACGTCGTACACCACTACAGCCTATGAATGTCGACGTCGTACACCACTACAACCTATGAATGTCGACGTCGTACACCACTACTACCTATGAATGTCGACGTCGTACACCACTACTACCTATGAATGTCGACGTCGTACACCACTACAGCCTATGAATGTCGACGTCGTACACCACTACAGCCTATGAATGCCGACGTCGTACACCACTACAGTCTATGAATGCCGACGTCGTACACCACTACAGCCTATGAATGTCGACGTTGTACACCACTACTACCTATGAATGTCGACGTCGTACACCACTACTACCTATGAATGTCGACGTCGTACATCACTACAGCCTATAAATGTCGACGTCGTACACCTCTACAGCCTATGAATATCGACGTCGTACACCACTACAGCCTATGAATGTCGAGGTCGTACATCACTACAGACTGCCACATACGTACAACAGTACTGTCCATGACTCTCTCGTGCGTACATTAGTACTTTACCCATGACTGTCTCGTGCATCAGTGCTGGGCATGACTGTCGCCTGCGTACACCAGTACACCCATGACTGTCTCGTGCGTACACAAGTTCACCCATGGCTGTCTCTTTCGTACATCAGCAATGCAGTCGAATGTCTCGTGCGTACACCAGTACTGCACATGACTGTCCCGTGCTTACATTAGTATTGCACTGACTGTCGCATGCGTACATCAGTACTGCACATGACTGCCTCGTGCTTACATCAGTACTGCACATGACTGTCTCGTGCGTACATCAGAATTTCATGACCACATTTTAAACAACGCACGATAATTGCACATCTACATAATAGAAATCATATAATTCAAATTTCATAACGGACCATTGAACATTTTGTTCAAGAAGAGTTTTTAAGCTACCACTTAAAATTTAGCATGATACAACGTTTTCTCCTTATCCATGAACTATTTCGATTTGTGGGTACATACCAGTGTTACAATAGGATCGCTATGCGGTGGTTGCCATGAGTATCATCACACGACAATACCGATATCCACGTCAGCTCATACCGAGTGTGTGACATAGGAAGATAGGGATGGTAGTGGAAGTCATTCATATAAATCGTCAATATAGTATGATTGTATGCAAGAAAAGAAAGTCACTATCACAAAAAATAAATTCTGAATTCACCTTCATTTGTCTGTAGGTCAGCCGCTTGGTGGTTAGGACCATGTGTCGTCTGCTTCTTCTTCACGATCAGAAGGTTAGTTATACCACACCGGAAGAGCCAAAAAAGAGCTCCACTTTCAGACACAATGTATCCAAATAAGTTCACAGCGCACAAGGTAGCCGATGAGGATGCCGCGGTATAACAGCTTTGAAAGTCCCTTCTTTGTGCAGATATCTGTTGTGTCTACACAATTCGACATCCACATCCACAATGGCGGGCGAACCACACATGTCTGTTGGTATATCGATCACGACGTCAGCCGTACCACGCGATCGCCTCTGTGCGAATCGAACGGAAACTCGAATAGAATCTATAGGCAGTATTCAAAGGAGTATCGTACGAGCTGAATGGTTGTATGTTAGTTTTAGCTGTCAGTGTGACGACCTCACCTTTCACATATCTAACATCAATAATTCAAATTGTTTCATTTCATTGTTAGTAACTTATTATCAAGCTGCCACTGTTATAGCATTATTGCCAGGCCTTGGTCATAACGTTTACATAACTACATCCAGACGCTTGGATTCTGTCAAATCCTTCATGATGTATTTATGTAGCTGGCCTAGATTTTATATCGTCACAGACGTTGTTTTAATATATTGATTTGTGCCAAAGAAGCTTATTATTATCAAACCTTATTACCGTACTGAAGCCTATCATTCGAGTGCACGTAAATGTTGTGATGTTGGCTAGAGGAAAGTAATTAGTTTCCCCTTATAACGGGAAGTAGTATTCCATATGTATCAAAGCGCACATGAATTTCCTCTAAGGTAATGAGAAAACGGCTGTTACGCGAATTGTAGGAACATGCATAAAACATGAATTTTCAATTCGTATACATGATGTTATAACTTTCCAAAGGAATCCGATCACTTAGAATCATGGATTTCATGTAGAGGTATATTAACTCATACATATATAATTGGAACGTGTGCTTTACTTCAAATTCTGAATAAAATAGGCATTAGTTTATTATCATCGCTACAAAATCATGAATATCCATTAAATGCGATTCGCTACATCGTAATTATAAGACCTGTAATGAATATCCAAGTGATATGGCTTGTTTTCCTTTACGAGAAAGTCTATGATTATTTTAGGTTTACCAATAACAGCAGCACCTGGCCTGATACCATGACGACATACGGAGTCTGAATTTATTCATGCGAAGATACAGATCAAGGATGACTGTTTTCAAGAACACGACATGCATTTAAGTACTGCATTTTTCATGGCATTTATGGTCGTTATGAATGTCAGTTGCAGCCATTCATAAAATCTTGCGCTTTATATGTTTATATAGTCCAATGCCGATTAAAATTTAATTCATACGATCGGCTGTGCAATCCGTCAAATAGGAAAGGCGTTTATAATGGCGAAACATCGCCGTTTCTACGCTCATGATAATGACGTCATAATGGTCAAACGTTGGAGGTAATTGCTTTAATAATACTTTGCTCTAGTGAGATTATTTACGGACTGATGTGTCATTCTGGTGATTTTAGCAAAGGATGGAATTCTGTACGATACCGCTACTTGGAATGAATAGACACAATCAGGCATTTTACATTGTATAATTATCTACGTCACTCTTGCACTGTACGGTTAAATTCCGTAGTCAATGAGTAAATATGAAAATTTCCAAATGTTGTTTTACCTACGGACTTGTACCAAACTGGATAAATTTAACGAGAAGAGAATGCCGAATGCTGTAAGTATTTACTGTCGTCATTTTAATGCTGTAAATTCTTATGTACTATATAATTTGATCTATAAATTCCCGTATTTCTTTGTTACTTTTATTATACCATATAATCCTTCACGTAAATGTAAATGCTTTTGTGTGAGTGCACAAGTCTATACAATGTGTAGGCTAGTGGAGTTGGATTTCTCCCTTTGGTTTACTAATCTTTTTGAAGAACAGAAGTTAATTTACTTCTTAGAGGGAACCAGCAGGTTATACCTATCAGTATAAATATGTGTACTGTAGTAACATTTTCGTGCAAATGTAAAGATGTTTTCCTTTGCCGGACTCATTAGAATACATAGAATCATTTATACTGGCCAAGTCATTACTATGCTACACTGAAAAATCTCTATTTTCCCAATTTTTTCGAATGATAAGGGTACGTAAGCAAATCAATAACATTTACAAATACAAATTTGAAATCAGATGAAATAGTGTCAGTGAATTAAACTGTATCATACAGTTGATTTGTCCATCTAAGGCTCGTTGGTGATGTCGTGGATCTGAATTGTTGAAAATAGAAAATACCAACATGTCAACATAATCATAATCCAAACTCAAATTCAATCAAGCTAGGGCGAAATATAAACAAAAAAATTAAATATTAAATATTTAAGCTAGAAGAAGACCAACAAGTAAGTTACGAACTGATCCGAAGGAAGCGTCAAAAAGTAAATGGGAATGTGAACTTACATAGTAAATGACTTCAAAAGGAAGCGCACTTTGATAATAAAGTCGAGCACCAGCACGAGTTCCGCCAACTTGGCAATGAAGAGACACATCTTACAAGGTTCCTTATAAAACATTTTAAAATGAAATCATCATAAGCTTCCTTATTAATAATTGATGTCAAAACCTTTAACCCATTATCAATTCATTTTTGGTTAATATTCATTTTTTAAAGAATCGTTATCAAAATCTTTTAAAGCCATTATCACAGTCGTTCGATATCACTGTTAAGATATTTTCAAATCTGTATCAAAATCTTTAATAGTCACATTCAAAATCTTTTGACGTCATCACCATTATCGTTCATCGAAATCATTAAAAGTTTTGAAGCTATTATCAATATATTTGAAGTTAGAAATAATTATCAAAATATTTGAAGTAACTATCAAAATATTTGAAGTAAGTATCAAAATATTTTGGAATTCATTACCGATATCTTATGAAGTCATCATCAAGACCTTTGGTAGTCTTTATCAAGACCTTTGGAAGTCATTACCAAGACCTTTGGAAGTCATTATCAAGTCCTTTGGTAGTCTTTATCAAGACCTTTGGTAGTCTATATCAAGACCTTTGGTAGTCTTTATCAAGACCTTTGGAAGTCATTATCATGACCTTTGGAAGTCATCATCAAGACCTTTGGTAGTCTTTATCAAGATCTTGGCAGTCATTATCAAGACCTTTGGAAGTCATCATCAAGACCATTGGTGGTCATTATCAAGACCTTTGGAAGTCATTATCAAGACCTTTGGAAGTCATCATCAAGACCTTAAGAGTCATTATCAAGACCTTAGGAAGTCATTATCAAGACCTTTGGAAGTCATTATCAAGACCTTTGGAAGTCATTATCATGACCTTTGGAAGGCATTATCAAGTCCTGTGGAAGTCATTATCGAGTCTTTTGGAAGTCATTATCAAGACATTTGGTAGAATAGGGATTTCATCTAAAACCTTCCAATTATTTATGAAAATCGCCATATGAAGTATTGTGATAGACATATGTTATCATTATTATGCTATCAAATATGTTGTAAAATAAAAAATGATAATACACAACTAAAACATGCCTCTGAGATTCTAATTGTATTTGACGACAAAGGATAGTATGAATAAATACAAAAACTATAAGGTTCATGTAGGGTTCATGTGTTTAGTAAATATAAGTAAAGGTACATGCGTCAAGTAGGATGTATGTGTTTAGTAAACATCAGTTAAGGTTCAGGCGCCAAGCAGGATGCATGTGTTTCGTGCGCCAAATAGGATGTATGTGTTAAGTAAATATAAGTTAAGGTTCATGCGCCAAGTAGGATACATGTGTTTAGCAAATATAAGTTAAGGGTCATGCGTCAAGTAGGATGCATGTGTTTCATAAATATAAGTTAAGGGTCATGCGCCAAGTAGAATGCATGTGTTTTGTTAATATATGTTAAAGGTCATGCGCCAAGTAGAATGCACGTGTTTAGTAAATATAAGTTAAGGTTCATGCGCCAAGTAGGATGCATGTGTTTAGTAAATATAAGTTAAGGTTCGTGCACATATAAGATATGAATACAGTACATGTATAATAATCTATTGATCTTGATCCTGCTTCGTTGTACCAGCACTCGCCAGGGATGCTAGAGGCCTGATGAGTATAGATCAAGACGCCAAATTCTTATCAGTTGAATTAAATGTTTGAACATAAATAGGGATAAGTGTCAACTCCATAATTGAGTATTGCTTAAGACAGTAAAAAAGTTGCTTTTTTCTCATCTTTTGGTTATTGGTTCACGACAATACAATAAATATACAATATATATAATATCTATATACAATAAATACCCGAAGGAAAATGAAATATAACGTTAAAGAGTTAGAATAAAGAAAAAATAAGAAAGAGAAAATACACATCCTATTTCTTAGGTAGTTTTAGGACAATAACTGTTTGGTTTCTGGTCCGACAAATTTGATAAGTCTGTCCGCTTCAATGATCTCTGACTATGTGTCCGATACATAAATGGGCGTGTCTTAATCCCGGACTACCGAATACGGAATAGACATATCACCCGAAAAATACTATAAAAAAACTTACCAATAAATCTTCACTGGGGCCTGGTTCGTCCCCACATCTACAGGAGGACGTCGGCGAGCTCATGTCATCAGCTATCTGCTTATGCTTGACCCTAAAACCATGAGTCATCTACCGATCGTACATGCCACACTGTTACCCTTTATTTCCACGTCAGGTTTTTCGACAATATATATAAAACAAACATTTGAAGTGCTTGTTTATGAACAATTTTCTAAAGATTTATGAACAGTATAGGTTTTGATTTCTGGGTAATTTTAGTTGGTATTGTTATCAAGAGCTTAATATCTATCTGCTGGTGAAATAACACAATTAGCAAAGAAAGTCATTGAAACGGCATCTTAATTGAAGTTTGCCATTTAATGTGTATTACTGTAATCCTTTTTCAATGTTCTTAGTTACATAATACATGTATATTCATGTCACGGGATAACTTATGCCAAAACGTCAGTAACATTAAATTAAGATACATTTAAATTTGTGAAAAAACAAATCTGCAAATATAATTTGTTATTCAAAACGTTTTTAAGAAACCCTTTGGGCGTTTGCAGAAAATTGCAAATGAGAAAATGGTTACACAATTTCGCTATAGACATCACATGCCCAGTTTTTTTTTATTAAAAGATACGTTTTACAAGTTCTGTGAATGAGAGATTACAGCAGAATGTAACAATTCTAAAAAATTGAAAAAGTACGTTTTATGAATGGTTTTTGTTACAAAATACTTACTTTACTTCTTACTTTGTGATTTTTTTTAAAGAATAGGTTCAAAAGTTTATTGCAAAATATTAATCTCACTTGACACTTTTACAGTTTCTTTTAAATATCAAAAACAGAAGTAGTCGTCTGATCCTCCATACACTTTAACGAAGAATTAAGATATTGTAGCAAACAATAAAAGCAATGAAGGAGAATCAACTAACAATATTCAGCTGTCAATCTGTATATGATATATGATATGAGTTAACTGTTTAATGGTTATTTCTCTTTTAGAGATACAGAATTATACCTAGGTTGTCTTAAACATTTGACACTGTTTCAATGCATTAAAGTATTGAATTATTTAAACAATGAAAGAAAACGTGTCAAACCCTAGCTGATGTATTTTCCTAAAGGTTGAGTTAGATCTCTTGGATATTCTCTGTTGATTATTATCCCCAGCTTTCACCTGAACGGCGGATATAAATTTGGGTTTGTCCGTCCGTCCGTCCGTCACACTTTCGTTTCCGTGTTCTAACATCCCCAAATATCATTCAATTTGGGTGAAACGTGGTCAGCAGATGCATCTTTGGGTCATTAAGACTGAGAGTGAATATCAGTGCCATCTGTTTATAATTATGCGTACTAATGAGGTATCCTTTGATTTCACTGGTCGGTTCATTTCCATGCTCTAACTTCCCTATATATAATCCGATTTAGATGAAACTTGGTCAGCAGATGCATATTAGGGCACATAAGACTGAGTTCAGCAATCAGCGTCATCTGTTAATATCTATGCATACTAATTAGGTATCCTTTAATTTCTTTGGTTGGTCAGTTTTTGTTCTCTAACTTTCCTAAATATAATCTGATTTAGATGTAATTTGAAGTCTCACAAATATTATCAGTTTATCATTAAACGATATCATTCTACATTCTACATTGACGTACGTTGAGACCTTGAATCTTTGTAATAGGTTATCATTCAGATCTCCAATCATCGTTTTTGTATGAAATCTACAAAGTATATGTAATCGTCACCCACGACTTGACAGGACACAGACATGGAGATACTTCGTGCCATTCTTGTGTTGCTTCTGGTCGGTCTGGGTCTGTGCTCCGCAGCCAATCCACCACAAGATGGCGATTGTCCTGGATTTGACGAGTGGTTTTCCACCAACAATCAAACCTTCGAAAATCATCCGATCGAGTTCGAGAATCCTCTACCAAAATGGCTTCGTGGAACGCTAGTAAGTATATTTTCCGTCTAGTAGTTGAGGAGAATATGGGTTTATATCGGTGAATTCTCCATTCAGTCAATTGACAGAGTCATTGGTTCGATACAGGACGTTGAATGCTGGCTTTAGATATTCCGGAAAAAGAAAAAAAGTTTTGCATGTGTAGGGATTACTATACAGTGATTTCAAAATAGAGCCGAGGTGTGCGGACGAGAAAATAGGTATCGAGATTACACCTGAAAACAACAGAGGCACTACCAGTAAATTCAGTATGGTATTGATATCACTTTGAGTCTCATTAAATATTTATAACATAGATATTAGTTAAAAATTCACATTAATTTAGTATGATATGGACATTAGTTTAAGTCTAATTAATTCTTAAACTGGATCAGAAGTTTGATTCTCATTAATTTAGTAGGGCATGGACATCAGTTTAAGATTCTTTATAAACTTCAAAACGAAATCAACACGTCTCACTTTCATGTTATGCTATAATCCATAGAATGTGTTACGTATTAGAGTAGCCTAATTCGTATACAAGCCAAACTGACATATAGAGTATAAGACCTTTCAGGATCTGCTCTGGTGACGTTTTCAAGTTGTAAAGAATTCTGGTCTAAGGGAGATAGGAAATTGATAAAGGAGAAAATTCAGTACATATTATTCTGACTTTTAGATTATTTTAAGTTCAAAATCATCACTGTGTCATAGAAAATAGTTTGTTTTGATTTAATCATGGAAAATGATACTATTTACGACTTAAGCCGGCCCGTTATCGGCAAAACCAGATCACGACATGTCCACAAGAGTTTGATAATTTTGATAAATCATTTTTTATAAAAAGATTACATATACAACTCTGTTTATGTAAGTTCCAGTATTTACTATAGCATAGAGGTTATGTTCTTGTAACTGTTTAATTTGTTAAGAGTTATTGCTCTAAGTAAATTTCAGAATTTCATTTACATTGAAAAGGGAAATAATTCAGTAACCATGAAAATAGCAAAAAATTGTTAACAAAAGTAATTTTCTTCTTGCATCTGTAATTTAAGTGTTTTTTTTATGCCACCAGGCAGAATTATTCAATTTTAATTTCTTTGATTTAACTGTGACTATTATGATTTTAAGGCACTTAAAGTTCAGAATATCACAAATGATAATTATTTATTGTTTATTTTCCAGTGTTATTTTATTTTATACGTTCAAATAATTTGTTTACTCTTGGTTGTAATATTATAGAAAAAAACGAAAATTATTAACATTGATTTTTATTGTTTGCTCAAGGGAAGTAACTCAAAAATAAAATGAAAAAAAACAACAGTTTACTGACCCATCGTTTTGATTTCATAGTAATAATCAGTCTATATATCAGTAAAATAATGTCTATTGGTATTGAGTACAGAAGAAAGTCAGCAAAAACATGGTCGATTAACATTCAAAGGTAAGGTTAAATTACGATGTTTTGTTATAATTTCATTTGTCATCTATGACAATAATTGTGAAAACATACAACAATTTAAACTAGTAGGATTTTGCTTACTTGTTTGAAGAAAACAATATCAAGTGTTCAAACAAAAAGGAACAGATGATGATGAACACGATAAAATATCACAAAGTACTAAGAATATGAAATAAGAGAAGGTTTTAGAGTGAAAAATATCTAAAATACACCAAGAGTACTACCGAAGTTCAGCAATTTGAAAACGAGCACACAGATTTATCGCTTTCTTTCCATTTTTGATATTTATATATTTTCTCCTTGGAAATGAGGTATGGCTTTCAAAACATTAGTCATCAGAATGATTGCCTGTACAACAGATCCTTCAGAAGCCTAGCAAAAGGGGAAAAAGTAACGGTAATGTCATTTATACATTTACAATGTTAAAAATGCTTGGTGACTATATTACAGATACGGAATGGAGCGGGAAAGGTGGAAATGGGTAACAGAAAGTTCGTTCACTACTTCGATGGATTTGCGAAACTTCATAGCTGGAAGTTTTCAGGCAACGGATCTGCATTCTTTTCCGCCAAATTTATCCAAAGTAAATTTTATACTGAATCCATTGCGAAGAAAGATATAGCACCCTACCTTACTTTCGATGGTGTAACCCCTCCGTTTGGAGAGATAGAACGATACGAGGCCTTCATGCATAGGATTGATAACACTGTCGTGAATGTTTTCAGTTACACAAATAACATTGTAGCCACGAACGACATTTGGGAAGTGTATGAAATTAACCCCTCTACACTAGACACCATCGGAATTGTGGGTCCACCAATTCCACAGTCTAAGTACTCCAATTTGGGTCGATTAAATGAGATGTCAACCGCACATCCAGTGGCAGAATACGGCACAACATCCGCGTTTGTTATCCTTAATACTGTCAGTCTAATTCCCGGCAAGAAGGGGCGTCTTTCAGTAGTTCGAATCACTTCTCTTGAAGGTCGCGAGCTCGTCGCTGAATGGGAAATCGACAAAACTTCATACATGCACTCGTTTTCAGTCACACCAAATTACGTCATATTGCTCGCTGCACCATATTACGTTAACATGGATAATATGCTGAAATATACTTCCGTTCAAGGCGGGATGGTTTGGAACGCTCAGGACAATGCTACGTTCTATGTCGTGGAAATCGAAACTGGAAAGGTACACACCCTCAAAACCGAAAACGTTTTCGTAGTTCATCACATTAATTCATTTGAACTTCCCGACGGCAAAATTGTTTTAGACGTTCCAGCACAACCAAATCCATACGCTTTTGCATCGTACGACGTAGCATATATACATAACAAAACAGCTAGAGTCAACCTAACGGCGCAACCAGTTTTGACGCGTTATACCTTAGACATTAAGACCCAAGATGTTCAACGTGTGTCTTTTAACAGTGGACCAAAGGCTCCCTGTGCCACCTCACTAGAAATGCCCGTATTCAACGAAAATTATCGTCATATGAATTACTGTTACGTCTACGGCCAGGTAGTTAACTATAATGGTAAAGGGTTCAGTCATGTTGCCCTTGTCAAAAAGGATGTGTGTAACAGCGCCGGAGATTTGATGTATGCCGTGCCCCACCAGTACTTTACGGAGCCCTGGTTCGTCCCCGCTCCTGGAGGTAAGGCGGAAGACGACGGCGTGTTGATGTCCTCGGCATTCGACGGAGATAAGAAAGCCAGTTACCTGCTTATGCTTGACCCTAAAACCATGACAGTCATCAACCGATCATACATGCCCACACGGGTACCCTTTAATTTCCACGGCAGGTTTTTCGACAATGTGTTATAAGAAACATTTGAAGTGCTTGCTTATGAAGGATGTTCTGAAGATTTTTGAAGAGTAAAGGTTTTGATTTCTGGTTGATTGTTGTTGGTATTGTTAGCAAGAGCTTAATATCTATCTGCTGGTTAAATAACATAATTAGTAAAGAAAGTCATTGAAACGGCATCTTAATTGAAGTTTGCCATTTAATGTGTATTACTGTAATCCTTTTTCAATGTTCTTAGTTACATAATACATGTATATTCATGTCACGGGATAACTTATGCCAAAACGTCAGTAACATTAAATTAAGATACAATTAAAATTTAAAATCTAAAAGTGTGAAAAAACAAATATGCTTTGTTATTCAAAAATGGTTTTTAAAAAACGCTTAGGGAGCTTACAGAAAATTGTAAATGAGAAAATAGTTAAACAATTAGTTAAAAATCACATGTCCAGTTTTAGATTTAAAAAAACGTTTAGCAAGTTCTATGAATGAGAACTTATGACGGAATTGTGTAACCATATTAAAATTTTTGAAAAGGTACTTTTTTAAGAATGGTCTTTGCAATTCTGTTACAAAATACTTACTTTACTTCTTACTTTCATAACCTGTGAAAAGAGAATCTTTTAAGAATTGGTATACTATTTCTAGTTACTATTCTCTGGCTCTCTTAACATTGTAAGGAAATCAACTTAGAATATCCAGCTGTCCATCTGTATCTGATATGTGATATGAGTTAACTGTTTAATGATATTTTGCCTCTTAGAAGATCAAAAGTATACCCATGTTGTCTTCAATCTTTGAAACTGTTTCAATGCATTAAAGTATTGCTTTATGTAAACAATGAATTATCAACTTATTTTGTCTTACTCCGTAAAAATACGTACGTATGTTGGATTACTCTCGCTGATATTCGCAACATCGTTAGTCTGAAAACACCTACATATGATAAAATGGGAAAATATTATATATGTATTGAAGGCCTCACTGATTACTGCGTTATTATGGATAGATATGTATGATATGACAAGATTGCAATGCCTATGCACACGTATATATTATGTATTTAACATCTCGTACGTGACGATTTTATATCTTTATAATACGGTTATCAATCAGATCTCTAAATATAGCTGATGACAGGATACAATGGATAAACCGGTATACAGGTTTGTAAGACCAGTCCAAGGTCTGTAGATTTTTGTGATATAATCAACCACAATTGAACAAGAGTCAGACATGGAGAGATTTCGTGCCATCCTTGTCTTGATCCTGGTTGGTCTGGGTCTGTGCTCCGCTGCCAATCCACCGCAAGATGACGATTGTCCAGGATTTGACGAGTGGTTTTTCACCAACAATCAAACCTTCGAAAATCACCCGATCGAGTTCGAGAATCCTCTACCAAAATGGCTTCGTGGAACGCTGGTAAGTATATAGACAACAATGAAAATTGCTGTTGTACCACTAGTAGCTAAGGAGAATATGGGTTCATTTTCTTAAAGTGTAAACAACAATGTAAATTTGTGAACACTAGCGACTTGATTGAATTCTCCATTTAGTCAATTGGCAGTCATTAGTTCGGTTCAGGACGCTGTAACCTGCGTTTAGATATTCCAGAACAAGAAAAAAGTTTTGTACGATTAATGATTAGAATACAGGAATCTCAAGATAGAGCCGAGTTGGGCGGACGAGCAAATAGGTAGAACATTTTAAACGAGCTGTACGTTTACACCTCAAAACAACTGAGACACTACCACGCAATGTGATATTGGAACGTGTAAATCACAAGGGCAGTCATCAGCAATTTTAAGGGACGTGTGTGCTCGTGGGAAGAGGAGGAATGGGGAAGTATGTGTGTGTGTTTGTGTGTGTGTGTGTGTGCTCAAATACCCAAATGGGTAGGTGGGTAGAAATACTCTTAAGAAAATTATGGATAGAATATTTAAGGTCACTGAATATTGTAAGAAATATTTTGATAGATTGCTTCTTTAGAATATTGGTGCTTTGTCATACTTAGTATAATATTTGTAATTTATATATTAACATGTGCTTCAGGGTTTAAGATAACGATTGTCATTGTCGTTTTTCGAATATATTATTGAATTTGGCGAATTTTTTCGCGGCTAACAAAAGACCAACAGGTGTTATACTATGACCATTACTACTTTTCCACAGGTACTTTCCCGATACAGTATCCTACTTTAGGGATATGCTATATAGGAGTTCAAAGTGATAAGCAACATACCTTACCCATGATATGAAGCATACGACAAATATTGGGTTTCATCAAATAGCAAATTTATTCCCCAACAAAGAAGTTGATGTATGCGGAAAATGCAAAAGACCTACGACAGCTAAGAATTATTTTCACAACTGAAAAAATAAGTAAAAGTTTGACTACGGCACCACATCACCTACGAAGAGAAGGGGAATTTAGGGGTTTTATTTAGAAATCAAACGAAATATATGATCATATATAGGAGGCAGTTGACTTCGTTAAACGATTTCGATCATTTGGTATGATTGAGCATTCTGAATCATATCAAATGATTGGACGATTTTCACTAACGTCATGTAACCTGAACATCAGTTTGGTATTCTCATTAATTCAATATGTCATGAACATCAGTTTAAGATTCTTATTAATTTAGTATAACATGGACATTAGTTTGATTGTAATTAACTTAGTATGACCTGGACATCAGTTAAAGATTCTCATTAATTCGGTATGACATTGATATCAGTTTAAGATTCTTATTAATTCAGTATGACATGAACACCAATTAAAGATTATCATTAATTCAGTATGACAATGACATCAGTTTGACTCTCATTAATTCAGTATAACATGGACATCAGTTAAAGATTCTCCTTAATTCAGTATGACAATGACATCAGTTTGACTCTCATTAATACAGTATAACATGGACATCAGTTTAAGATCCTCATTAATTCAGTATGACATTGACATCAGTTTAAGATTCTCATTAATTCATTTTGACCTGAACAACAGTTAAAAATTCTCATTAATTCAGTGAGACATGAACATCAGTTAAAGATTTTCATTAATTCTGTATGACATGGAAATCGGTTTAAGATCCTAAATCTAAACGTAATTGACCAGCCCCACTTTCACTATATACCATAATCAATGGATTGTGTTACGTATTAGAGTAGACAACTTCGTATGGAGGGCAAACTGACACATAATTTATAAAACTTTTAAAAAGCTTAGTAAAAGAGGGGATAATTATGGTATTGTCATATATACATTAACAATAAATAAAATGCCTGGTGACTATATTACAGATACGGAATGGAGCGGGAAAGGTGGAAATGGGTAACAGAAAGTTCGTTCACTACTTCGATGGATTTGCGAAACTTCATAGCTGGAAGTTTTCAGGCAACGGATCTGCATTCTTTTCCGCCAAATTTATCCAAAGTAGAGTTTATACTGAATCCATTGCGAAGAATGATATAGCACCCTTCCTCACTTTCGAAGGTGTCGACCCGCCGTTTGGAGAGATCGAGCGATACGAGTCCTTTATGCTGAACATGGATAACACTGTCGTGAATGTTTTCAATTACTCAAATAATATTGTAGCCATGAACGACATCTGGAAAGTGTATGAAATTAACCCCTCTACACTAGACACCATCGGAGTTGTGGATCCACCAAGACCACCGTCACAGTACTCTAATTTGGGCCGATTAAATGTGATGTCCACCGCTCATCCAGTGGCAGAATACGGCGCAACATCCACGTTTGACATCCTCAACACCTTTAGTCTCATTCCTGGTACAAAGGAACGGCTGACCGTGGTCAGAGTCACTTCTCTTTCAGGGCGTGAGCTCGTCGCTGAATGGGAAATCGACAAAACTTCATACATGCACTCGTTTTCAGTCACACCAAATTACGTCATATTACTCGCTGCACCATATTACGTCAACATGAATGATATGCTGAAGTATGCTTCCGTTCAAGGCGGGATGGCCTGGAACGCTCAGGACAATGCTACGTTCTATGTCGTGGAAATCAAAACTGGAAAGGTACACACCCTCAAAACCGAAAACGTCTTCGTAGTTCATCACATCAATTCATTTGAACTTCCCGACGGCAAAATTGTTTTAGACGTTCCAGCACAACCAAATCCATACGCTTTTGCATTGTACGACGTAGCATATATACATAACAAAACAGCTAGAGTCAACCTGACGGCGCAACCAGTTTTGACGCGTTATACCTTAGACATTAAGACCCAAGATGTTCAACGTGTGTCTTTTAACAGTGGACCAAAGGCTCCCTGTGCCACCTCACTAGAAATGCCCGTATTCAACGAAAATTATCGTCATATGAATTACTGTTACGTCTACGGCCAGGTAGTTAACTATAATGGTAAAGGGTTCAGTCACATTGCCCTTGTCAAAAAGGATGTGTGTAACAGCGCCGGAGATCTGATGTATGCCGCGCCCCACCAGTACTTTACAGAGCCCTGGTTCGTCCCCGCTCCTGGAGGTAAGGAGGAGGATGACGGCGTGCTGATGTCCTCAGCTTTCGACGGAGATAAGAAAGCCAGTTACCTACTTATGCTTGACCCTAAAACCATGACAGTCATGAACCGATCATACATGCCCACACGAGTACCCTTTAATTTCCACGGCAGGTTTTTCGACGCCGTGTATTAGAGACAAGAGACAATTGAGTGTATGATTCTTTTTAAATGGCTCTATCTTCGTTTTTAATATTCCTGGCACAGGTTGCGTTTCCTATAGTTATGAGAATATAAATATATATGCACATAATAAAAAGTCAAACAACCAATTAAATTATCTCCCTTTTTCTTATTATCATGAAAGAACATAAGAAACGCGGATAATTTTTTATGCAAAATACTTTTTCTCAGTAGACCTAAAGATTTAATTTGAACTCTCAACACTACAATTTAAATGATACCACAGCTTCAATGCAATTTCAATACCACACTCTCAACACTACAATTTAAATGATACCACAGATTCAATGCAATTTCAATACCACACTCTCAACACTACAATTTAAATGATACCACAGCTTCGATGCAATTTCAATACCACACTCTCAACACTACAATTTAAATGATACCACAGATTCAATGCAATTTCAATACTACACTCTCAACACTACAATTTAAATGATACCACAGATTCAATGCAATTTCAATACCCTACTCTCACGGCTTCAATCTTTATATTTTATCAATATAGATAGTATGTTAAAGCATCTACAGAGACCAAATGAATCTTATAACCCCTACTACATAGTAGAAATTGTGTACAAAAAGACAAAAGAGATCAATCATAGAACACCTTGAATACAAACAATAAAAATAACCACAGATTTGCTTTAACATATAATAAGTCTTTTATACAACTGTTAGTAATCTCTTTAACAACAGAAAAAATACGATATCAAGATTCCACATATTTTGTTATTACAACAACCATATATATGTCATGTTAAAAAGGTCACATTTACACACAACAAAATTATTAGACTACTGTTAAGACATCAAAGGTACATCTAAGTGTAAAGAACAACACAAATCTTTCTTTTCTCAAGTCGTAACATTCACCGACGACAATATGAACTTTTGGTACTATCCTTTTCAACTGGCATCAGCCACAAGTACAAATTACCTTTAGATTTCTGTATGAGACGTTGTAGGGCGGAAATATACTGGTAATTAACTACAAAGTGTTAATTAAAAAAAAAAAACACTGGCGCAGAGATAATCATACTGATTCATATTTCATGAAAAATGCCCTCCAATCAAAAAGACATATACCAAGGACGAAGTCATAAAAATAATCGCTTTCTGATTGACAAAATCTTCGTCGAGTTTGGTAGTAGGATCTTCATACAGACTATTGTCATAAAAAGTGTGAGTAATCAAAATCCAGATTCAAATTCAATAAAACTAAGCCAAAAAGTAGATTTACACGGAGACTCCTGAAAAAAGACCAAGTGTTCTGGAAATGTAAGCGTCTTCTGCTTCATTGACGGCATCCGTTGTGTAAATCGTGATCAATCAAGGTATGCAATTTAGTTTTCTCAAATGAGAAGAAGGTATACGGCAATGAAACCAACAGGCAAACTGACGAGCATCAATCACGTTCAGATATAGAACATATCACAATGAGATCACTATGATGTCCCTTAAACGTCCCCATAATTTTAATCTACCTACAATCAACATTATGTCATGAGTTTGTAAGCTGACATCTTGCTCGAATTTGGAACAGGCCCTTGAAACAGGATCAACTGCGACATGTAGATATCACAGGTTGGGAATGTTGGAGGTTATCAATAGGAAATTGAAATTATAAAGTTTATTTGCAAGCTGCCCATGCTGGCTTCATTGTAGGAAAAGATCGAGATGCCTCAGATATAGAAGAGACTGAAATTGGAGGACTTTGCCCGGTATTTGTGAGGTATTTGTGTTCTATTATTAATAAAAAGTTTTAAATAGTATAGTTTTGGAAGATCGTGCAAGTCTGTTCGGGAACGAACATAATTGACGTCGAGTAAGTGAAGAAGGCGACTGTTTCGTGCCTTTTTCGTCGTTTTAAGAAGTTGTGTACTTGTAATTAAAGAAAAAATGAAATGCAATGTAAACATTGCTGAATTGATGCTTTGAATAAATAAATATTTTGAAAATAATTATTTTATATTTATTAGTTATTTGAACTTGGGAAGGTAGAAAGTCAGTCAAGTAGATGGGAGACGAGGTGAAGCAGAGACTCAATGTTAATGATGGTCTTAATTTCCATCGCAAGAACTTAACCAAAAATAATTTATACCAACAAACGTCTTTCCATGATAGTAACGAAAATATCTTCTTTGGACATTAGTAATCAATAATGGTGTAGAAGGTCATATAAATGTCACGTGGTCTTGTATACAAATAAAAATGTGTACTGAAAGCAAAATGAATTATCTAACAAATTGAAAAACATTTACAAAAGACACGCAAGACAATACAAAAACGTCTAAAAAAATAAACAAAAACATACACAAGAAGAAGAAAAAAAACTTTCAATTGTTAAACCCAAAAAATAATAGAATCTGATAGCATGTATGTGGATTTTAAAATGTCACTGTGAGATTTTTTCAATATGTAGTCAATTCTCAAGAAGTAAAGGTATGACGACTCGTTTCTAAAAAAAAAAAAAAAAAAAAAAAATAAAAAAAAAAAAAATCTACCTAGTCAATGTAAACAATAAACAATCAGCTTTAGATCTTGGAGAATAATAACGAAGACAGGATTCGACTTTGTACGCACTGACTAATGACAATTTACTAGTCTGTTCGAATCAAATACCGGTTTTATTTCATTGATAAATGAAATATCAAAATACTCGTATTGGTTTGCTAGCAATTAATAACCACCTCTCTTATTTCTATTTTATTTATTTTGTTGATAAACCGACACGGCTCTAACTTGCAGGAGTTATCTCCCCTCCAATAGTTATTGATCTGTTGATGACGTTATAGGACCTGTTTTAGATTTGTTTCTTACGTAGGATATACTTGTTATAACAATAACCTGACAGATATCACTTAAAATTGTCAAAGTCGTACTGGTAACTAAAGATCCATGAGGTCATATTGGTGACGATTTCAAAATCTTGACTTCATCTAAACAGTTGAATAGACGATTAAATAGTTTTTCTTTGATCAATATTGAACGATCTTACCCGAGTAAAGAATTTTATTTTCCTAATCAGTTTACTACTATAACCACTTCCGAGCTAAAGGAACTTCTTTTTAAAGAACAGCAGTACATACTTATGACTGTGAACCAGTTTATGACGCATTGTCCAAATACGTCTAAAGCCAAACAGAGACACGTAAAAATCCTGAGAATGATAAAATTTCTGAATTACAAAATAGAGTTTGGTGGTGAAATCTTTCAACACATTTTCTGCATATCCATGAGACCTTATCATGATTTTATTTGTGTATCGCAATTTTGTAACTGGGTTGTACTTGGGCCTTGTAAAGGATGACTAGAACAACCGGGTCGGGTTCTTTCATTTATTGCAGTGAGTCACAGTTGAAGGTAACAATAGACAAGCCCTATGGTAGGTATCTAAAGGAAGGCGTACCAAGAACCTGCAATACACAATTAAAATACATTTCTTAATATAATGTTAACAATATCAAGCTACATCACTATCAATAGCATTATTATATACATATATTTACTTGTCAATGATAAATAACATATATTGATACTATAAACACAAAGACAAGTATCACTCCTAAATCTGATACCACCAGGGGAGGCAATCCACATGTCTAAACTATAAACAATACAGATATAGATATATAGCAATTACCAAGATATTGGATATGATCCATATCTACATTACATTTACCAAATATACAATTTACAATATGAATACTACGAAACAATAGAATTCACTATCCTGCTATTAATAGTATATAATCTCACTACACATATGAATTAAAGTACAATTACCAAAATGTAAATAACAATAAAATAACCTATTATGCTTACCTCGACTATGGGTTGACGATCACACGCCTCAAACCGATCAGTTAAGATAAGTTTAAACAAAGGACAGTTTCTGTATCACATTATTACAGTACCATAAATTAAGCTGGCTCCTACAAGGGAAATAAAGAATGAATTCCAGAGAGGTGCAAACCACACCTATCACTAACCAAAGCTCTTTTCCTTCTGCACAAAACAATTTACACAAAGAACTTTCCCTCCCAAAGCACAGTCAGTAAAATAAAAGGTCAATTAAAAGGTCATGACACGGGTCAAGTTAGCTATGGACATTACATACAAATATCATGCAGACAAGACATGGACAGTATAGGTAATACTGTACAATACATAGGCAGGTAGGTCACATTTCCATACCTATACATAGAATATAAACAACACTGATACTCAGGTAAGCTGGTACCACTTTCCATATACATCACCAGTACCTTTATATAGATATAACAAGTCCTTAGTCTGCATTACACATAATACAGGTACTGCACTGTAATTATACACTAAGAAATTCATCAATATATGCAATATAGACCCTAATTTGCATAATATCTTAACAATACACAATTTTACATACATATACACTAATCATATAAAAGAAGCCAAATAATTAAAAGAACACAATTATTACATGTTATATCAATACAATCAGCTACCTGAAAATAAAATATATTATTCAATTAGATGAAATAGTTCACCTGGCCACAATTTAATAAATGATATATCTAGCTATCGCGTGAACTGAGGACGCAGAACTGATGCGTCATCTATTTCAATGGACCAATCATCATTACCGCATTCCTGATACGAACCAATCAGCGCACTGCGCACTGTTGGGGTCAGAGCCTGCACGCGTCCTCTTGACCTGTTGGGGTCAGAGCCTGCACGCGTCCTCTTGACCACAGTGAAAAAAAATTGTTTGGCCTCTCCATTCATTGCGATATTTCTGAAGTTTTTGTTTTTATTTTGTTTCCAAAACAACCCACCCATCATCAACCACCCATAATTTTAAGTAATTTTGTGCCTGTATCTCTTATCATTCTGTTGCTATTTTTTTACTGCCCTATTTTTTGTATCCCATCTTTGTTGGTACGTATTATCTGAAGTCATTTTACTTCATATTACGTCATAATTACGATCAATCATTTAAAATTGTGAACTTGTAGTTTCCCATTTTTCATTTGTCATTAATAAAATCACCTTTAACAACAATCAATATTCTTATTGTTATTATTTGGAGTTAAATTGCAACAAAACCAGCTTCAGTCGCTGAACATCAAATACCTCGCTGCCATAAAATACATTATTTAATTAGGTGAAATAATTCACCTGGTCACATTAAAATAAATAATATTTGCAGTCTCAATTAAGCTTTCTTTGAGTCAATGTACAATATATATTAAATAAAAACTGTTCAACATCAGATATATTGTATTTAAAAAATAAGTTTAACGAAACAGAAGAGTCCAATGTTTCACCATTTATGTCATCGTAAAGAAAAGTTGAATCAACGTGTTTGTTGTTTCAATGATTTTGTGACGTGTCATAGAGATATTTAGTCAAACACATCTATCAATTCCCATTATATATCTGAACGGGGTCTTCCCTGAACACCAACTCTGCCTATGACAACATGTTTACATGGGAGGTCAGTTGTCCGCTAAAGTCTGATGCATAATTATTGTACAGGTAACTTGTACAGGTAAATCAGATAATCAAGTTCTGATAACTGTTAATACATGTAAAATAAAAGAATATTAAATGTTCAATGGGAAATGTCTAAAAGCCCAGTAGATTTTGGACAATTATTATGTTTCAATCTGCACTTAGAAGCATCAGTTTAGTTTAGTGGAAATTATCATAACTTTTGTCATATATATTAGTTAATCTTGTACTTTTTTCAGCTTAGTGTAAAGTGTGTGTAATTTGAGTGATATTATCATCTTTGTGGTTTGATACAAGTAAAGTATGGCTAACGCTCAGATCAACGTTAAGTTCAACACCAACAGAAGAGGCGGACATAATGGATTCATCTACAGACAGATTCGAAGGAACGGCAACAGGACATTCTGGAGACTGAAGAAGAAGGCACTGCATGCCAACCCCAACAACTACACCATCATCCAGACGCTTAAGGACATACAGAACATGAATGACATCAGCAATATTCAGAGAGATGCGGGAGGCACTATTCAACCCCGGAAGAAGAACTACGCCAATATTGAAAGACGCCTGGCCACATGGAAGGACCGTTATCAGACTGGGACGATCGACCCGATGACCTATGCTGATTCACCAACTGAGCTTCTCCATCTTGGATAGAATGTTTTTGTGTTTTCTAGTAGAGACTTATATAGTACTTGACTATCAAAGGTTGCAAAAGGACATAATATCTAGATAAAGTCGATAATGTATTGTCATAGATTAACAAGTCAGTGCTAATTCAGCTTCATTTAGGGGTTTACTGTTTATTTTAAATGATAGTTTATTTTAGTGTTAAAATGCGCATATTGATTTACTATTACATGTATAAATACAAATTCAATTTAATTGCTGACATCAGTATATCAATGTGACTTAATTAATTTTATTTATTAATTAAACATAATCTTACATGATAATCATCATGAATAATAATAGCAAATATTAATATTTAATAACTATTTTATAATACTTTTTTAATCTAAAAAATGTTTTACAAATAATTAAGACAAATAGAAACTTTATCTAATTTCATTATTGATATGTAAGTATCTTATTTACAAAATAAGTTGACATTTTAAGTTGAAACAGAATATAATTTAGCTTCAAAGGATTCCCTATACAAACACCTTCCTTTCAAATTGGCAGAGTTGGTGTTCGTGGAATGAGCCATCTGAAGTATGTATTCACATCAATATTATACTCAAGTTGTGTTATATTCCCAATGTTTATAACAAGCATATTACTAGTCATATCATTAATTTCTGATGTAACTCAGAAATGTTTTAACTTGTAGCCGAGATACTCTATACTTGTATCGTACCTGTGATATAACGGTGAACTGAAGGCTTTACATGTAATTATATTTACATTTGTCATAGAACTTGGAGCTCAAAACATTATATATATACACATATATACGAGTGTGTGTATTGTGCTCTGTGATATAAGTTGAATATGAAAATAGTAAATATAAAAGAATAATTTTTTTCAAGTAATATCACAAATGACGATATAATCGCGATGTTGTGGTGACCTTTGGAGAAGAAGACTTCGCAAATACCTTATCGTGATCTGTGATATTTTTTAATACTTGCAGAATGATATTATCGTTATAAAATTAGTTGGTTAATCAACAGATATCTGTGTCTCCCAAACGGATTTACAATTTGGTTAAAAATCATTTAGCTCAAATTAAAGTCGATAAAAACCGATGTTCATAATTTTCAAAGTAAAACGTTTGACGATCTGTCGAAATTTTGAACAAAACATATTGCAAAACTTGTTCTTGGTTTTTTTTTTAATTTCTATTTTTTTTTTATCACGTCCCGGCGGAATCATGACTTAAACTTCGTGTACATCATTCGGTCATTTTCTTTATACCTTTCAACTTAAAAAAGAAATTCCGCTACGATAAATGATAATTATCTCGACCTGGATTCGACAACCTAAACGAGCCTACACAAGCGTTGAATATATAGAGGATTTTAATGATAACGATTCACGAGTATGATATTAGTTTAAGATTTGTGATGAGTGTGAAGCACAACTGAAACAATAGACAAAATTTGTCAAGAGAGTGAAATATAAAAGACGTTTGAAAAGAAACCATTGATTTTGTGTTTCATCTTTAAAATAAACAACAAAAAAGACTGATCCAAAGATGTTTAATAACGAAGTGTTAACAATTTCGGAAAACATCAACAATTTCTGTGCCATTTCATATTTTTGCTACCCTTGACAACAAGACGATGCCATTTTGAATTGGACACTTAAAGTAGTATTTCAACATTTTTTTAAAATGTTTTCTGGTAAACCAGCTTACAAATCTGTTTTTAGATATCAAACCAGAGGACATTCGAATCGTAAACAGAACAGTTTTCATAAAAAAGACTGAGTCAAGTTTTTGCTTCATTCACGTCCAAACGGGAAAATCGCCGAATTTTTGTCAACACTATTACGATACATTTCAATATTTCACCTGAATTTTTTTTCATTAAAAGTAATATGCATCAGAAGGACTATCCGGATATAAGGAAGCAGACAAGGGCACAAATTATTATCTACCCATCTAGATTTATGTTCATTTATAAATTCGCCTGCATTTTTGTTGAAATCTCTTTTTAAAACGCTATATTCCCTCTAAGATGACAGCATAATGACGTAGTTTTTACTCCGTAATGAAGTCATTTGTTTAGCAGCAGATTTTGTTTTTTAATGGATGCAAGATATGATTTATCTAAGGTACTATACATATATACTAGAATAATTAAAAATCATCAAAATCGACCAGGGGCACGTGATTCGTTAGATATACAAGACAATAGGAACAGTCATGGTTAAAAACGCGAGACAACCCAACACACACCCCTTGCCCTCCCCACAATTACCCTTTGTTTACATCTGTAAAGCCATGACCTGCGCATTATAGTATCATAGTTCCATTGTTACCAATGTATGCTATTGATCAGTGTGTTATCAGATCATAAACAATATTATATCATCTATATAGGTCAAGACGACACAGCTGTAATTAAATAAAAGCTCATGATATCGATAACTTGCGACTCCGACATCAACCATGTTTTTTGTTGCGATATAAAACGTCTGAGTATACTTGATCTGGGACTTCAGTCATGACCTCGTTTTGTTGATTCTTGATATAAGTCTGATGCTTGATACGATGACATTCATTTATAGGTTGGATCAACACGAAGATAACCTTAACAAGATAGACTCTGCCCTCTGTGATTCTCTGTTATTGGAAGGGAGTATAGCATTTTTCTCTGTATTTCTTTCGTATTAAAATGGAAGATAGACTCTGCCCTCTGTGATTCTCTGTTATTGGAGGGGAGTATAGAACATGTCCTGTGTATTTTTCTCGTATTAAAATGGAAGACCAACTCTGCCTATGTATTTTTTTCGTATTAAAATAGAAGATAGACCCTGCCATCTATGTTTATCTGGTATTGGGAGGGAGTATAGAATATGCTCTATGCATTTCTCTCGTATTAAAATAGAAGATAGACTCTGCCCTCTATGTTTCTCTGGTATTGGAAGGGAATATAGACTCTGCCTATGTATTTCTCTCATATTAAAATGGAAGATAGACCCTGCCCTCTATGTTTCTCTGGTATTGGAAGGGATGGTAGAATCTCAAGAACTTTCCCCCTGTTTTTCTCTGGGTGTCGGAAGAAAATGTAGAATATGTGTTGAAGTATGATGATGTTTTTATGATGGAAGGAGGTAAAGTACACAAGTGTAGTGTTCTTGTTCATTGGTGGAAGTATGATACGTACAAAGGGTGTTCTATGGTGCGTATATTGATACCGACTCCGTATCAGGATGCAGAAAGGGTTTAGATACCATTTCCAACAAGGATGAGTTATCCATATAATGATGAATGATCAAGGTAGCCAGACCAAACATGTCTAACTTGTCAAACATATAGGATCTAATGATATAATATTGATATCATTTATTCCAGGTAACTTGACTTAATTACTTGACAACACGTATTTCTGCCACATAAACACATAATCTGTCTAAAGTCTTTGGGCATAATGACGACAAGGCTTTGGATATAACTTAAATTTACATTTTGCTAAATAAATTTGTTTAATACTATAATTATTTTGTTATTTTGTAGAAATGATATATTATGGTTCATATGTCCTCTGTGTTTCTCTGGAGATGGAATTGCACTACAGTGTATCAAATCGTAGTATTAGTGTATTATTTTATATTATATCATATTATATCATAGTACTAGTGTATTATTTTATATTATATCAAAGTACTTGTGTATTATTTTATATCATATCATATTATATCGTAGTACTAATGTATTATTTTATATTACATCATATTATATCGTTGTACTAGTGTATTATTTTATATTATATCATATTATATCGTAGTACTTGTGTATCATTTTATATTATATCATATTATATCGTAGTACTAGTGTATTATTTTATATTATATCATATTATATCGTAGTACTTGTGTATTATTTTATATTATATCATAGTACTTGTGTATTATTTTATATTATATCATATTATATCGTAGTACTAGTGTATTATTTTTTATTATATCATATTATATCGTAGTACTAGTGTATTATTTTATATTATATCATATTATATCGTAGTACTAGTGTATTATTTTATATTATATCATATTATATCGTAGTTCTAGTGCATTATTTTCTATTATATCATAAAATGAGTTTACTTCCATTATATCAGTTACTACTTGCAGCAAAAATGGCATTTCACCATTATACAATAAACTGACGCGGAAAAGTTTGAAATCATTGTCTAAAGTGAGGTTTATATATCAAAATGTAGATGTATAGCTTATCAATATATCAACTTTCAAGGTGCTCGTGGAATAATTTTATCCGCGAAAATAAAAACAAATGCGCGCAAGCTTCAAGAGTTGAAAGCAATTAAGTTCACCGTCCATACCTTCATTAACATTATGAGATATACTTACCGAAATTGAAAAAGATTCTCACCGTCCAAGACTTTCAGGAACATCGTGGGATATACCACTGTAAAAGAAAATGTTTTCCATGTGTAGGGCATTGAGGGACCTGATTTGTAATTATATAACTGGATTAGATTAAAACAATCTGTACACCAGGTTAACCTTGACCATTATGTACTCAAATGATCCATACTCTGTGTTTTGTGTCTGTATTTATATATTATACATAGGTCCCCGTCAAAGCTTGTCAAAGAAAAGATAAAGACCCGGATAAACATGACGTTGTTGCACTTAAAACATAACAGTAGGAAAGCTATTTTCACTGGTGTTTGTGAACTAAATCACTGTATTTAAAGGAAAATTGTAGCATTATGAACAGATTATCATTCAGTGAATTGTCGTTTTCCTCACACTTACTGATTGGTCTATACATACACTCCACAATCTCTGATTGGTCCATATCTACACTTCACACACACTGACTGGTCCATGTCTACACCTCACACCGTCTGACTTGTCCATACCTACTCCTCTCACTTAGTGATGGTGTATACTTACACTTTATACTCTCGGATTGGTTAATGTCTACAACTCACACAATCTGATAGGTCCATACATACTCCTCACACTTACCGATTGGTTCATATCTATTCTTCAAAGTCACTGGTTGTTTCTTCATCCCTACTTCTTACGCTTAATGATTGGTCCGTTCCTATTCCTAACACTTTGTGATTGGTCCATATCTACACCTCACACTCCCTGATTGGTCCATGCCTACTCTTCTTATTTAGTGATTGTCTATATATACACTTCACACTCTCTGATTGGTCAACGTGTACAACTCAAAATATCTGATAGGTCTATATCTACTCCAAATACTTAATGATTGGTCAATACCTATACTTCAATATGATACGTCTATATCTACACTTGACACTCTCTGATTGGTCCATACCTATATGTGAAACTCTCTAATTGGTCAATATCTACACCTCACACTGTCTGACTTGTCCATACTTACCCTTCACACTTAGTGATTAGTCTATATCTACAAATCACATAAATTGATTGGTCCTTACCTAGTCCTAACTCTTAGTGATTGGTCGTTACTTTTCACACTCAATGATTATTCCATACTTATTCCTCACACTTATTGATTGGTCCATACCTACACTTCACACTCAAAGATTGGTCAATATATACTATTCACACTCACTAGTTTCTTCATCCCTACTTCTTACACTTAATGATTGGTCCATACCTACTCCCCACACTTCAGGCTTCGAGTAACACCGGTAACCTGTTTTGTAACCTGACGTCAATAATTTTATCATATCAATCAGTTTTAATTGCCTTTATTGTAATTGTAATATATATACTTATCATTTTCTTTTCGTTTCAATCAATCTTCACCCGGTGTCACCATAATCTATCTGCAGGTCCATATCAACACTTATACACCCATCTTTTAAAATTTGCTGTATCACAATTCCAATTACCTCTAACCCCCGATGTGATTATAAACTAGATAAGATTACAATTATCTGTATAGCAACTAAGCCTTGACCATTATGACCTTATTTATGTACACAATGATCTGTGTTTTGTGTCTGTATTTATATATTATACATAGGTCCCCATCAAAGCTTGTCAAAGAAAAGATAAAAACCTGGATAAACATGACGTTGTTGCACTTAAAAAGTAACAGAAGGAAACTATTTTCATTAGAGTTTGTGAACAAAATCACTGTATTTAAAGGAAAATGGTAGCATTTTGTAAAATATAGATGCTTCTTAATAACTGTATCAGAGATTGCCATGAACAGATTATCATTCAGTGAATTGTCGATAGCTACGCGTGTTCCTCACACTTACTGATTGATCCATAACTACTCCTCACATTTAGTTATTGGTTCTTTCCTAAACTTTGCACAATCTGATTGGTTCATACCTAGTCCTCACACTAAGTGCTTGGTCCATATCTGCACCTCACACTCTCTCATTGGTCCATACCTACTCCTCACACTTATTGATTGGTCCATATCTACACATCACACTCTCTGATTGGTCCATATATACACATCGCACTCTCTGATTGGTCCGCATCAATACTTCACACTCAATGATTATTCCATACATACGCCTCACACTTACTTGTCGCTTCATACCTTCACTTCACATCCAGTGATTGGTTTATATCTTTTCCTAACACTTAGTGATTGGGCCATACCTACTCCTAACACTCTCTCATTGGCCCATATTTACACCTCACACTGTCTACCTTGCCCATACCTACTCCTCACACTAAGTGATTGGTCCATATATGCACCTCACACTCTCTGATTGGTCCATACCTACTCATCACATTTATTGATTGGTCCATATCTACACATCACACTCTCTGATTGGTCCATATATACACATCACACTCTCTGATTGGTCCATATCAATACTTCACGCTCAATGATTATTCCATACCGACGCCTCACACTTACTTGTCGCTTCATACCTTCACTTCACATCCAGCGATTGGTTTATACCTTTTCCTAACACTTAGTGATTGGGCCATACCTACTCCTCACACTTCAGGCGTTGAGGAACACCGGTAACCTGATTTGTAACCTGACGTCAATAATTTTATCATATCAATCAGATAATACTTATTATTTTTTTATCTTTCAATTAATCTTTACCCGATGTCACCATAATCTATCTGCAGGTCCACATCAACACTTATACACCCATCTTTTAAAATTGCTGAATCACAATTGCAATTACCTCTAACCCCCGATGTGATTATAAACTAGATTAGATTAAAATCATTTGTATAGCAGGTAAACTTTGACCATTATGTACTCAAATGATCTATGCTCTGTGTTTTACGTTCTGTTTTTATATATTATACATAGGTCCCCGTCAAAGCTTGTCAAAGAAAAGATAAAAACCTGGATAAACATGACGTTGTTGCACTTAAAACGTAACAGTAGGAAAGCTATGTTCACTGGTGTTTGTGAACTAAATAACTGTATTTAAAGGAAAATGGTAGCATTTTGTAAAACATAGATGCTTCTTAATATCTGTATCAGAGATTGTCATGAACAGATTATCATTCAGTGAATTGTCGATAGCTACGCGTGTTCCTCACACTTACTGATTGATCTATACTAACACTTCACACTCTCTGATTGGTCCATAAAAACACCTAACACTCTGATTGGTCCATACCTACACTTCAATCTCTCTAATTGGTCCATTAATACATCTCACACTTTGTGATTGGTCCATATCTACAACTTACACTCTCTGATTGGGCCATATCTTCACCTCACACTATCTCATTGGTCCATATCTACACGTCACACTCTCTCATTGGTCGTCCATTTCTACACCTCACACAGTCTGACTTGTCCATACCCAGTCCTCACACTAAGTGATTGGTCTATATCTGCACCTCACTCTCTCTCATTGGTCCATATCTACGACTCACACTGTCTAACTTGTCTATGCCTACTCCTAACACTTATTGATTGGTACATATCTACACCTCATACTCTCTGATTGGTCAATACCTACTCCTCAAAATTACCTACATTTTACACTCAATGATTGGTTCCTAAATATAAACCTCCAACTGTCTGATTGGTCCCTATCCACTCTCCACACTCACTGATCGGTCCATAGACATCCTCCTTCCCTTTAACGACCGCACGGGAAATCGAACACCGGCGTAGACGAATGCGTTACCAAGACGGTGTCCGGCCACGCAATTGTGTAGAATGGATAGAATTATAAAAGATTATAAATGTATAGACATAAAGGCAATACAATCTAAATGTCTTCATAAGCAAATTACTAGTTCGTCATCATATCAACTTGAAAATGAAAATGACTCCTTATAAAGTTTACAACAATGATAGTTTTATTTTATCAAACAACGGACATTTTATGAATGGCTGTATACGAAGTCGCGTGATACCCATAATGATTTCAAAAGCAGTATAAAATAGCTTTTTCATGTAAAGTTATGTAAAATTATATCAATTGTTCTGCAGATTTGTGTTACATGTTAAGCATATTTTTCATAAACGTATCAAATTATGTTGTTGTTAACTTCGCCATTAGTAAATACAACGAGATATGGGACCTGATTTACCTGTATTTAAACAATATCTACAAAGTCATAGGAAAGATTAGATTATTTCACCTACAGCACAGTGCTTCGTATCACTCTGTCTGCTAATTATTCTAGCTGTTCCATTCCTGATTCTGTATCATGTCTGTGCATCGGTCAAAGTAGCACAGTCAGACAATGATGCACCTGGCTTTGAAGACATATTCGTGACGAATAACAAAAGTTTTGAGAATTTCCCAATACAATTCGAACAACCTTTACCAACATGGCTTCGTGGAATATTGGTAAGTTAAGTTTGTAACAAAGTTATATAATACTGTCAACACAAATTCTGATTTATTTGAGAATTGGACATTCGACTCTATTTGTCGACGTAGAACCAGAAAATGTTCCGTTTCCTTGTGTAGTTCTCTAACGGTAACAAAACAAATTTTAGATATATATAACATCATACCTGCTGTTTGTGTATCTTTTCATTAGATTCAAACAAAATTAAGGAGGTTTCTCTGTCATTCCTGTATAACTTTATCTATTTTTTTTTTAAAAAGATGATTATATATATATATATGTATATATAACCCGTGGAAATTCATATATTTCCATTAGACTAAGTTTACTGTTAAAATTTATTAAAGCCAAAATATATTATGATTTTTTTTATATTATTATTGAGAACACTATAATATTCGTAAAGATTTAAATATGATGTGGACGGTGAGGTAAACCTTGGAACATTTCTTGCCACTAACAATTTGACCGGTATGAGATCTACGGTTTGAATATAAATTTTATCACACATAATATATTCAATTCTAAATAACAGAAATTCCCGTCATTTTTAGATTGAAATAATTAATACATGTGTACGCCTAGACATTTACTCCGGAACGATCATGAAAAAGCTGCAGAAAGTCTTCAGTAAACATAAAGATATATAAACAGCACATTTAAATAAAAATCAAACACAGGTATTTCATTTATATTCGTTATTTACACTGTAAAATAACATATTTTCTTAAGCCTCAAATTTCATGGTTTTCAAAAAAATATGTATTGTTAATGGCACTTGATTTCACGGTTAGTTCTTGATTACAATATTCACTTGTACATGTACTTAATTCCATGTCAACTTGTATCTATTGATAATTTCATATAAATTCGTAGAAAAAGAATTGAACAAAAATAATTCTGCAACTTACCGTATTATTGTGGCGCTCTAGAGGTAGGGTAACTACTGAACAAGGAATAAACGGTTATATTATTGTGGCGCTCCAGAGATAGGGAAACTACTGAATTAAAAAGATTATACACATTTTTCACAAATCCGTGGATTCGTCAGTAATGCTGAGGTCCTAAGTTATTGAAACCTGGAAATCGACTTGTGGAATCTAAATTGGTCAAAATAGCTTTTACAATCTAGAGAGAGTTCAACATTACATAAATCTCGTAATTTTTAAATTTAGAATGATTTCATGGGAACATCGAGTACACATTTATTGGTATACAATAAAGACTACTGGTCACAGAATCCAAATGCTACTTGTTGATCAGTTTTCACGAGGGCAGTTATAAAGACAGTATTGGTATCTAAGTAAAAGACTTTATGCCAGGCATAAGCGTTTCTCTTGTGTTGGGGATTAAACGTCGAGGGAATAAAGATACAAGTATAACGTTTCGAGAATACTGTCATAATCAAAGGGGATTGTGAAATATACATACAATCAACTTAAACATTGTGTATTACGTAAAAGATTGATAGGATCAACATATCACAGAACATACATATCCATCGATATTCTTTATTAAGGTCAGGAATGGTCCAGGGCAGCTGGAAATGGGTAGTCGGAAATACCGGAACTATTTCGACGGATACGCAAAGCTTCACAGCTGGACTTTTCCTGGAAACGGATCTGCATTTTTTTCTGCAAAAATAATCAAATCAAAATCTTACTTGTCATCCATCCAGGAGAATGATGTTGAACCTTATCTCACGTTCAGAGGGGTTATTCCTGCCTACGATGGAGCCAAACGATTTGAATGGATGACATTGAATATGGATGATATGAACGTGAACGTCATCAACTATGCCAACAGGACGGTGGCTGTCAGTGATATATGGCAAATGTTTGAATTCGACCTCACAACTTTGAACAGTATCGGCTCCGTACTTCCACCTACACCGCCGTCAAAATTTTCCAATTTTGGCAAAAAGAGCGAAATGTCGTCTGCTCATCCTGTTCCAGAATACGGCACGCAATCAAGATTTGAAATAATCAAAACATTGAGTCTAATTCCTGGGATGAAAGATCGCTTGAGCGTGGTCCGGATCAAATCCCTTGATAACACGGAAATGGTGGCTGAGTGGGAGATGGAAAAAAGTCACTACATGCATTCGTTCTCGGTCTCTCCTAACTACGTTATCCTGATCGCGGCTCCGTACACTATCAGTATCATGAAAATGCTGGAGACTTGCTCAGTAGAGGGTGGAATGGTTTGGGACGGGAACGCCAACACTTCTATATATGTTGTAGAGATAAAGACAGGAAGGGTACATACATTACAGACGGAGACAGTCTTCGTTATTCATCATATCAACGCTTTCGAAACGCCAGATGGTAAAATTGTAATGGATCTTCCAACTCAAGTAAATCCATTTGCTTTTGACTATTTTGACTTTTCATATCTTTTCAATAAAACAGCTCGGATGGATATTCTGTCGACACCAGTCCTCAAGCGATACACAATTGACCTTCGTACAAAGACTGTGTCAAAAACAGTCTTTGAAAATGGACCAAAAGCTCCATGCGCCGGCGCACTGGAAATGCCAGTTATCAACGAAAACTATCGTCATATAAAGTATTGTTACATCTACGGCACAGTGGTCAACTACGACGGGATGGGTTTCAGTCACATTGCTCTTGTCAAGAAGGATGTATGCAACAATGAAGGAGACTTGATGTATGCTGTGCCCCACCAATACTTTACAGAGCCCTGGTTCGTCGCCACACCCGGAAGTAAGGAGGAGGACGACGGCGTGTTGATGTCATCAGCATTTGACGGGGATAAGAAAGCCAGTTACCTGCTTATGCTTGACCCTAAAACCATGACAGTCATCAACCGATCGTACATGCCAACAACTGTTCCTTTCAACTTTCACGGCAGATTCTTTGATATCGAATAATAGCATGTAGTTGAGATTCAATATTGATGAAAAAAAAGACAAACAAACAAAAAAATATTACTATTAATCAGAAGTCTTCCTCTGTATGATATTGTTTTCAAAACATCACTGTTTCCTTCGAGACATTTTCAAGTGCTCATACATTTTTCGAACCATGGTCGATTCCTCCAGGTGTGCTGACATTTTCATTTGCACGTATTCCTTTGCAAACTTAGTTATTCAGCAGTCCAAGAAAAATAGTAAGCAGAGAAGGTCATATCTTCATTCTAATGAAAAATCAATAGATTCCGACCAACGGTTGTCACGAAAATGAAAAAGAAACGCACATCTCGAAGATTCTTAAAATATATATTAGTTTCGATATTGTATTTATTAGTTTGATCTCAGGAAGAAAAAATTGTTAAGTATACATGTATATGATGACTGGGTGTATATTGGGCTTGAATTTATTATTTGTTTTGATATGTATTGACTATTGAAGAAATAAAGAATATTTTTGGCCATGAAGCATGCTTCTCTTCGTATATTCAATATAGTAAACTAACGACATTGTAATGGTGCTAAACAAGAGGGGAGGGACGTTAACAGGCGTGACTTCATCCCTTTTATCTCCACGACATAGTGACCTTCAATATGAGGCTGAAAAGTACCAATGCAAGATTGATCTGCAATTGATGTTTTGCTAGGTCAAAATGTCCTCTCTAGTAACTATGACACGTTAAATATCATTGTATTTTCGTCTCGTAAAAATTACGTCTCTGGTAAAAAAATGAATATTTCTGATAGGATAAAATTCAAATCTGGTGAAAAAGTCACTTTCGAACTCTGTTCATATCATGCATATACATGTGTGGTATGTGTTATCTATACAATTTTCTACCCTCTTACAGTGTTGATATAATTGTTTTACAATGCTGTTTGTCTATCTCGTTGTTCTGGTTTCACTTTCCCATAATTAGAGTTATGCGTATGAGGCGACAAGAAGATGTATTCTGTCACATTAAAGTTCCCTATGTTGTGTGTTCTGAGTGGAACCACACTACGAAAAGTTTCATTCCTAACGTAGCAGTCCGTTATTGGAGATATGGCTTGACATTAGTTTATATATTCCGGTGACCACTATATCTTTTTCTTATTTCATATCCTAATGTTATTCTGCCAAAAGTTGTAACATAGCTTTACAACTCAAGGTGCACAAATGTCAAAACGATGAATGTCCGAACTTTACAAAACTTTGTGTTGATTGTTTGTCGAATTAAAAAGGTTAATTATCATTTTCACCAGCCAGAATGACTAATTCTTTAAAATTGTGTACTGGGAGTTTTTAATATTACCTACTATGTTTGAAAGAATAACATAGGCTTATGGAATATCCCAAAAGTAATATGAAGAGTTTTTACGCAGTTGGCGGTTTTACTGGAGCTGGGTCGCTTTGCAAGGCCGATGGTAGATATTGGTGTATTAACAGAGAAGGCTTGCACCTGGGAGTATACGAAAAATTCTAAACCAGTGAGATATATTGCCCAATAAGGCATTGCTAAAAAACGGAAAAATCATGCAATGGGACCATTGGTTCTTAATTAACACCTTCTGATTGACGGGGAATTCTAAATTTCTAAATTTGTTTCAAAAGGTGCTATAAAATTATGTGTCTTTTAAACAATCTTCCAGATTATAGACGGTAGACACTGCTAGTGGACCCTGAATGCCATATTTTAATTCATTCAAATAATGGAAGAGTTCAGAAAATACACATGTACTTGATGGTCTTCGGAAATTTATCAAATATGGAAAATTAGGAAATTTATTGAATTATGAGCTTCCTCCTTTAGATTTAGACACCCCCCTCTCCCGCGCGATCATCTTTGATTTTCCTCTGTAAAGGCATTTCAATTGTCATTCTCACTGTTTTCATTTTCTCAAGAGTTTATGTCTCGATGTGTTTTTAGATGTTTGTTTTTGCTGTGTTTGTAAGAGTGACCTCCCCTGAAATACAGCCAGGTTGATTTTCTGTAAATGGAACACGTTCGAGCACAGGAATCGGATGTTCTGTATGTGATATATAGCTATTATACTACTAAATTAGCAAGAATCAGACGTCAGAAAAGGAATGCAACGCCGTTACAACAGGTCAGGTAAGGTATCGCCATTTACTTGTCTGTTTTTCCGTTAGACGATCTCAGTAAGAATACATCACACATGACCAGGACGAATTGTTCTTCGATCGCAACATGAATCAAAGTACTGTACGTACTGAGGACACAGATTTTAACTGTTTGATGTGAAAACTGTATATGTTGTAAATGTTATACAAACTGAAGAGTTCAAACATTATTGAAAACAACTGTAAAAATTACAAGGACAAGATTGATTTATGTACATGTAACTGGATATTCATTTTATCACAAAGATCAGGTATTTTTTTAAAAATTCAATGGCACTTTCTTAGACCATTGCGATGAGAGGATGATGGCGATAAATACAATTAAACTAATTATATTGATATCAGTAAAATGAGTGAAACTTTCATAGAAAAATAGCTCTCGCGAAATAGTCAAATTTGTGGTCTATGGGTGTAATATTTATTCTGCAGATTTTTATTCGGACCAAGCCAAAAGACTGAAATAGTAATAAAATTCCAATTCATTTGAAATAAACTTTTTGTATAGAACTATACGTTTAAAGGTTTTAGTAAGAAATTCAACGCCTGGTCGCTAACACTTTCCCTAAAATCTTCAACATTCTGTATAGATCACAAATAACTGATAAAGAATTATGTGAATATTGTGGTTTTAAAGTCACGGGATCAAAACCCGGCGACACATAGAAGTAGTAAACTGCCAATTTGCTTACAGGAACTTAATTAGAATTTCTCGTTCAGAAATAATTTAACAATAATAGCCTTGTATACACCTAACTGACAACAAATAAACGATCTTTAAAATAACGTGAAGTTTAATTTTGTATAAATTTAGAATGTATTATTTATACAATGAAAACGTCAATCTCTTGTTCACATTTTTTAAAACTTGTGCCACATCCTCTCGTCACTGTTTTGGCCAAACACCTTAATCCAATAGAATACATGAATATCAATTATAACAGATGATCGGGAAATAACTCTGAATATTTCACTTTCTTCGGGTGTTTACAAGTAACAATAGTGATGGCGGTACAAATTGCAATGTACGTGTTTCTTTTTAAAGATATTTACATCCGATTTCGCGCGAAAAAAATATATTAAAAAAATCATAGCCGGTGACCTTTAAAAAGGTTAAGCATGTCGTATAGTAAATATAAACAGGTATCAGACAAAAATGTGTGTGATACTCTTCCTAAAAACTGAGCGAAGTTCCACCATAGATTATAACTTCAAAGTTATGTAACTGCCTACATATGCAGTGCGAACGAGCTATGATAAATTATATGTGTGTGACTTTGTCGAGTCCAGTAGTGTTGATGCTGTTGAGTAAGTGTAGTGATGACACAAAAATCCAAACTCCGGACTTCATATTTTCTTAAGAATGTATATATACAAATATCTATAAAGTCTATCCATGTATTTCCAAGTAACGTTGTTACCAGTGGGGACCAGCCTGTCTCCTCCATCTCTCCGATGTGCCCTTTCTTCTTCTGGTAGATCAAAAGTAGTCTATTTATACATCGTTTGACACATAGATTAAATATATAATTATATTTAACAATTCTATCAATTATGTAAGTAATCTAATAGGGTATTATATATTTTAGAATTACTGGTAATGTATTTTTATGCTTTTTTTTCAGTTCTAAATCTGTCATTTTGAAAAATATTGATCAAAACACTTGTAAATACATTTCTTATCGATATCACAATTTAAACTCTTGAGATTACGATATTAGAATATAATGTATTACATAATGCATGTAGATTCTAGTACATATATATTAAGTAATTGCAGCAAACATTTAAGACTTAAATGTGATTTCCTACATGAATTGATTCAAATCTTTATTTTATAAATCATGTTCAACTTGTCATTTTTTATATTTTCTGTCAAGGAAAGTAGGAACAGACAATAGCTGAAAATCACTCAGGTGTAAAATTTGACATGTTGGCCAGGTAGTAGAGGTAAATTTCAGAATGTTGGCTAAGTGAGAATGAACCAATGAGGCAACCTAAGAAATAATCTGGTTTTAAGATAGCATAAGTATCGGTTTTGATTGATCTAACGTTACCAATGTATGCATACTTTCACGGTACGATAGACACGCCGCGGGCATATGACAGTTACCTGAATAATCACGTGACCGTAATATTTCAAATTTCTAGGAAGGTTTTAACTGAAATAAATTATGTAAACATGTTTATAGTTCAAAGCGTCGAAAAATATTATTTAAAAAGAGATGGACAAAGTTATGTGTATCATAACTATCCAGTTCTTATAATTGCGAGACATGTAAAATGAAAATATATAGGGTATGTAGTTTAACTTTGGAAAGAGAACATGAACAGACATTTGTCGAATTTTCTGCTAAATATTACTGGAAAACACTTCCAAATACAGCCAAAAAAGACGAAAGAACCAGAAGAAAGAGAAGGATAAAGGCGACAAGAATATGAACGCCTAAATGAAATGCACAGGGATATTCAGAAAAATGATGGCGAGAATGTAAATCTATTTGATTTAAATAATTGAAGACACCGGGTCTTGAGTAACAATTGTCATATATATACATATATGTATGTATATATACTGTCATTTGAACTATTAAAAGTTAAGATGTGAGTTAATTAAATCATTCAAAATTTTATTCAGCTAGACATAAGTCAGATTTGTGATCAAAATTTAAATGGCAGTATGAGACAAGCTTAATTTATAACTGACATCTACTGTATTATGTATTGACCAGTAGCCATAGGCATTCCGTCGTTACTAATCCGTTCCCTGGCTGTATAAGTAAGTACCTGAGGTCTATCTAAGCAGTCTGTATGAAGGTCAGTGTAACCTTATCTTGTTGTAAACAGCCGGATCTATTGCCATTTATGTGTGTAAGACCATGTCAATAACTCATGTATGATTCAATCCTTGTTAACCTGTTATCTAATGTGTAATATTACTTTATCAGTTTCATAACAACTTTCGTATAAATACGACCACATTCCTAGCCATCTCTCAATATCCTACATCTCAATGAACCTACAACAACCCGAACAGCGTCTGGAGTTCTTCATCTCCACTCTTCATAGGACAAAACATTCATTTTCCTGGTGTCGTGACCAGGATCTATAACTGGAATGAAAACATTCCCCATGCATTAGCAAGTATGAGATTTCATGTAAATGACTCTTCTAAATTTATTCCATTCTACCTATTGTATCACAGAGATCCAATTTTACCTATCACATGTTATACAAGACTAACACATCACAATGACTAGAGTTGTCAAAAATCTTAAAGCTGCTAAAACAAAGCGCACAGAACAAGTAAACAGATCAACACGCTCAAAGTTAATGACGCTGTATATTTGTGTAATTACCAACGCAACACCAAACTAGAACCAAAGTAGACACCTCACTATCGCATCATTGAACAAACTTCTCCGTCCATTTTCATTATCAAAAATCAACTAGATGGTTAAAACATAACACCAACGCACGACACTTGCAACATGCACAATTGTAATGGGATATCCCCTTCCCCGACAACACAGACGGACTTACAAGGAGAGCACACTATGTTTGTCTACCCACCAGCGATGACGGTAGCGACAAGGATACTGACAATGACACACCGCCACAACCTTGTCCCCGACCTCCTATCAAAACTCAGACATGCAAAACAGTTCAGTTCATCAGTTTATTTACTTTAAACCTTACGGTTTATCAGTACAGTGCATATATTTACAGTGCAAGTACAAACACAACAACAAACATAGGAAATACATAGCACACAGCACTCACAGACCACGTACACAGGATCAAAGTGTAGAGAACAAGTCCATATATCTAACTCTACACATATAAATTAAATTATTGTCTTAAACAGTATTTATTCTCCTTTTGTTACAAATACTTATAAATTTTCCTAAATTCGACAGATCTTTAGTATTTTCTGTTTCCAAAAGTTGTATAAATTTTGCCATACTTGGTTTCATATAGTAATACTTTTTAATAAAACGTTTCCTTATATCTTTATAATGTTCGCATTTTTAAATAAAGTGATACTCATCTTCAATATCGCCACTCGCACAAAAGTTGCAAACTCTATCAATTATTTCAACGTTTTTGTATCTACCGGTTTCAATATACAATTTGTGCGATGATAATCTAATTTTTGCAATTTCTTTGATATTTTATGAACCAATAGATTTTGTTAAATACTGTTTAAGACAAAATTTATCACTAATAAATTTATACAATGAACATTTTGAAGACAACTCAATCAAACCCATACATTCTTGCTGAAAAACGTTACACATCCTACATTTAATTACATTCAGAATAAAAGCTTCATTACTAAAATAATTACTGTCCCACAAATATCCTAAACCCATGTTAAATAACTCGTCCTTTACACTATTTGTTCATTCACTTCCCCTATCAAGCATTTCTTTATAACACGACTTAAGAATACAATTTTCTGAATTTCTTAGTTTAATCAAATATTTAAAAATTCTAAATTTTCGAATTATACTTAAAGGTAACCTGCCCAATTCTTGATATATCATTACGTTTGGTGTACTTTTCTTAACCCTAAGATTCTCTTACAAAAATTTACATGTAACTTTTCTATATCTGACGCCTTATGGAAACCCCAAACTTCAGATCCATAGTTCAGTTTGCTATATACGAAAGTGTCAAAAACGTTGAGTTTCAATATTGAAATAATTTTACTTACAAATGTTTGTTATACCAAATAATGCCTTCCTTCCTTGCTCAGCTATTTTCTGTTGCGTCAAATTGAATTTACCATTAAATTTCATCATTATTCCAAGATAATTAAAACTATCAACAGTTTCTAACAAACTACCATTATAAAACCATTTATCTGTCTCCTTCAACTTACCACCATTTCTGAAAACCATAACTTTAGTTTTGTCAACATTTACAGTTAAATTCCATTTATTAGTATATTATAATAATGAATCCAACATTTTTTGCAATTCTCCTGCCGATTCAGCTAATAATATCATATTCTAAAACCGAATTGGGCATCAGATATTTTTTTTTCGTCTTCAGAAATACCAACATCTAACTCGTGCATGATATCGTCTGATACATTAGAATCATAATTCTTCAAAAACTCACTCACTGTTTCATTTTCCCTATATTCAGTAGACGACAAATTACAAAAATATCTTTTAAAAAATCATGTTCACCAAGGATACACTTATTTACATTATTCTTTTTTTCCCTGAAGTTTCTGTAAAAATGTTTAGGATTATTTTTCCTCATAAAGCTCAGCATATTACCTTGATGCGTTTTGTACTCCCGCTTCAGTTTCATTTCCAGTTTCTTATAGCTACGTTTTTTACAGACAAGTACTTTATGAGTTTCCTCATTCTTACAAGAATTAAAATGAAATAAAGCCCTTTTACATTCAGAGTATCTTAGTTTACAAAGTTCATTAAACCATGGATAATTGTCAGTTTCTGTACCTTTTTTCTTACAATAACGTCGAGGATACGAAACAACACTTAAAGGTAATAACAATTCCTTCAGAATATTAGTAAACTTTTCAACACACTCATCAACACCAATTTAACTAGAATCAGTACTATCACAACAGCTCATCAACTCGTGCCTGTTACTTTCTAATACATTCCTGAAAGTTTCTGTGTTATCATTGTTCCATTTAACGCTAGTAACATTTCTTTTAGAATCCTTTATTTCTTTATCATATTTATTTACACTAGCATTCAACGTAATACACACTGGAGAATGATCAGATAATTAATTAAATACTCCACTTTCAAAGCGAACAATTTTTAACAACCTAATATTGTCAACCGCAGACAGCATACACGTGATCATTCATCAGACAATTAACACATTTCCACACATGGAATTACGAAGTCATAGACACAAGAAACAAAAAGCTGAAACAACCAATGCAGTCGATACACAATATCCAATGAAAAGTGTTGTACATATATCTTGTCAAACATCTACAATCACATCTACCACATCTAGTTCCCAAACAGAAGATACAACAGACAACAGCCAAAATCTAAAGTACTTCACACTCCACAGGAATTCGGTCACAGAAATACAAGTCAAAAAACACAATATCAAATTTCACCTGTATTATTACATAAGTCGTCGACCGACCTTCTTCGCTAGACCGACACCAGACGTCTTACGTAACAAATTCACACGTGCCCCCGCAACACTATCGCCCAAGGGTTACAATCAACCATCACAAACACACAAAGTCACAGCCATATCAACTTAATTCTCAACAATTTATTCAACAGCTGAACAAACATTCACGTCCCCAACACAAAGCACAAAATCAGGGAAACTAAACAAGGTCCTGTTTCGTGAGGCTGATGTCGGATCTCAGTCAGACAGACTATCTTATACAATTAATACTCTCGGTAGTTCTCCTAATTCATGTCAACTTAAAGTAGGTAAACAGAAATATTTTATGTAATTTTTATGTGTCTTCTATTGTACGTTTGTCTCAGAAAGTTGTTTTACCACCACAATCTAGTACTGTCTGTACAGGTAAAATTCCACATTACAGATCGATCACAGGTGATAAAGTTTTTCATTTTGAACTTAATCACTGTAGCTCTTTAACATGTGAGCCAGACATCGAAGTGCTAGAGTCTATATGTACAATTTCTAATTACCAGACTAAATTACCTATGACAATTGCCAATTCATCTCAGCTAACCGTTATATAATATAAAGGTTGTTCAATCGCTAGACTCACAGAAACACATATTGACACCGTAACTGCCGCTATATCAAACAAAGAGACATCAAAAGAAAGCAATTACAAAACCCTAACTTATTTCCACTTCCTGTTGTTAATGACCTTTTGGCTTGGCTAGGAAAATCAATGTATTCTACGTCTCTTGACCTAACAAGTGATTATTGCCAATTACCACTTAACAAAGATGATAAAGAGAAAACTGCATTTACTTGCCATAGAGGTCTTTTTGAATTCAATGTTTGTCCTTCCGGTTTGATGAATGCTCCTCTGCTATTTCTAAACTGTAAAATGGCTTCCAGGGTTTCGCTGCAGCTTACCAGGATGATATCTTAATTTTCTCCAAATCAGAGGAAGATTAGCTCTCACATATCAAAGAAGTTTTCTCTCGGCTTTAGAAACATAGCCTAAAGTTGAAACTGAAAAATGTTCTTCCTTCCAACAAGAAACAAAGTATTTAGGATTTACAATCAATCGCCAATGAGTGAAGCTTGACAATAACAAGGTAGATGTCATACACTCCATGCAACGCCCTACAGACGTCAAGCAATGTAGATCTTTTATCTCACCATGTAGTTATTATCGTCGTTTCATTCCAAATTTTTCAGCCATTGCTACTCTTATGATCAATTTTACCAAAAAATGCAAAATTCAATTGGACTTCTGAATGTCAAAAAAGCTTTTTCATTTCCGAAGGAAAAATCATCTGTTGTTCCTCTTTTGAGTTTTCCTGATGTTTCAAACCCCAATACTTTATATACGGACGCATCTGATCATTGTATTGGCGCCGTTCTAACACAACAATATGACCCAGGGGAAGAAATTATTCCAGGCGAAACAAATGAGAAGCCAATATATTTTCTTTCTCATAAACTTAATAAAACCCAATGTAAGTGGTCTACAGCAGAACAGGAAGCTTATGTCATTGAATATGCTTTACATTCATTAATATATACTGTCATTTATTAATATATACTGTCATTCATTAATATATACTGTCATTTATTAATATATACTGTCATTCATTAATATATACTGTCATTTATTAATATATACTGTCATTTATCAATATATACTGTCATTTATTAATATATACTGTCATTCATTATACAGTATATGCAAGTTTACGATGAAGTATTTATCTATTTATTTTCAAATATTCAAACTCAGTAACTTTCAACCAAGAATAAATTCAGGCCTGCAGGAGCCACGATTTCCGCTGGTTCCTATATTTGACCTGTCTGTGAAAAAGTCTAATGTCTTGAGTAACATACAGGGGAAACTCGGCTAAAGCCATTTAAATGTGTGTGAGTATCTGTTAAACATATAAACTATAAACTCCAGCAGGTTTTACCAAGATCGAATGGAAACGAATATTAAATACAATGTACTGATATATGAGCCCAAACCTAAGTCTCTGATGAGACATGCCCAAACTCTGAAGGACTGGTTGTTGGTGCTCTTTTCTCTCTGTTTTCTTTTCAGTCTATTTGTCAATATTGATAACAATATTCCCTCATTTTATTTATGTGTTTATCACAAACTTTTATGGTGTCTGCAATTCAAGTCCGTCACATGTTTTAGTGGTTCCTCTGTTGTTATCTCGTGAATTTGTGACAAAATTAATATACAAATGTTTCTCAAAATTTCCAGTGTACTAAACACTGTTCTTGTCGATTTTTAAAGTTATCAGGTTGGCCCATATTTGTAAAAAGGACGCAAAACGATGAAAAATTCAGACGAGAACTCATTGTTGCGACCCTGTAAATACATGTGCAATATATGCCTCTCGCCGACGTAAGCAAAGTAAAAAAGGTTATGGTTTCATTAAACGTGTTAGATTCAAGACAAAAAATAAGATTTTATTTGAAAAGAAGTGATGGCGTATTTCGATCTTGAGAAGATATTATTTGTTGTTGTCTGGGAACATGTAATAATGGATCAAGGCTGAGGCTGGAAGTCGCTATTGCAGTAATGAACACGTAGCGGTCAGATTGGTCAAATGTGAGATAATTCATGAATGAAAGTATTAGTTTCAAAATTTCTTCCTCGATGGCGTCATGACTCAAATCGCATACACGTGGTAGAAGTAACAACATAGAACACCAACAGTATTTTATGCCAAAAATTCTTATTTATGGCAGTGTGTTGAACTTGCTGATATAAAACTTGCTTTGTAGTGTGTACACAGCAGTATTATTTATTTATCGCTAGCATGTGATGTGACGTAATAAAACTGGCATTGATCGGATTCAGATACAGGTAAACAAAGGGAGGTAACTCCGTGACATCAGAATCATCATATCCAATGATTTTTAGATACGGTCTAGTAGTACATTTCATTTCTACCGTGTGAATCATCCTTGCTAGTGATTGACAAACGCGTGAATTACATTTTAAGTAGGTTCATGTAATCTGTAAAAAAACTTTTTAAAAATTATGGACCATTGAAATACTTTTATTCTATACTTTTTTAATCTGTTGGATACTCACCCATTTTAAAATACACCACGGCATTACAAGTCGACTTCTTAATTTCACAAAAAAATTAATGTACGTTTTTATTATCCACACCTTTTGAAGATCTCAAAACTGCATATCAAATAAATGCAATAACTTTATACAATTTAGATTCAGGTTAGAACAATTTGAAAAAAACAAAAACAAAAAACAAAAACAAAAAAAACCATTGCTTTAAATTCCTGGTCAGATAACTGTTTCTGCATTAGATAGAATCTATCGTTGAATTTTTATGTCAATATAGCCGAAAACGGCTACAACTTTCCTGTTATGATAGATCCATGTTTCTCTTTGATGTGTAGGACCCCTATTTTTAAATAAAAGATATTTCGTTTTCTATGTGTCTCTGTTCATTTCTATTGAGTAATCATAAAGACTATTTAGAAGTATTACTAAGTCATCCACAGACATTAAAAGAAATTAACTAATCCTCCAAGATCATATTCTAGTACATCTTTTTCGGTAAAATAAGTTTCATGTTTTTTTTTATCTAAAACTGTTTTATTGCAAGTAAGTATTTACAAAAGATTTAGAAGTTTGACATCATTAAGAATATGTGAAAACAATAAAGGAGATTCTTGTCCTTGCGTTAATCCTACATTGTTCCCAAAATAATGAGAACATTAACCTTAAGTCGAGACACAAGATTTAATTAATGTAACAGTGACTTATTGACAGATAGCATTTTTGTTTGACTGTCAAACTTAGTCAGTTTGCGCCAATATTATTCTAAAGACCAAATCGAACGCTTTCCAGAAGTCCACAAAAAACAAGAGTACAAATGTGTCTCCGAAGATAAAGATTTAGTGCTGTGCGAAATTTGTAGCAATAGTACTAACAACCTCTGGACGGAATCCAAACTGCGTCAGTTAGAATTTCATCTTATGTACGAGATCTAAGACACGTTTACTTAGTACACAGGTAAAACGTGTACACATATTGATTGATAATATAGATAGGATGTCCATTAGTTAACGTCAGGTAATCTGATCACGTACTAAACTGACGCCAGTTAATGGTTCTTTTTCGCACCTGTGACCAGATATGTTTGTAAACAGAAGCAAATGGCTGTATGGTGTGAGAGATGAGCTTTTTCGATTGGATGTGGAGTACATGTGGCAATAGGAGGATACTTTTACACCTGTTGATATCATACAAATTATCAAAACTAGATTTGTTTTTAAATATCTTGAAACAAGAGTGTAGTGAAAAGATTAGATAATCTTCCAAATGTTCCCTGTATAAATATATAGGTGAGGAATTTTGTTTTCAAAATAGTCTTATTAAATCTGTACGAAATTCGAATTTGTAGGCAATAGTAAAAATCTGAATGTCATCTCACAAATTTAATATTGAAATTAGGAGGTATAATAATATAGAAAGGAACGATAAAATCTTCACATTATGTAACAGTGGTGACATAGAAAATTAATTTCATTTTATAGTTAAACGAAAAGATGAGAACTTGTGTTCTCCATTGTTGTTCACACTATAAATGTTGTATGCCATTCTGAGCTGCAAGGTTCCAGGTAATAAAAACGGAATTAAATTGATTGATAAAATAGACTGCAGATTCATCACGTAACGCCGGGTAACCTGATCTGGTAATCAACTGCTTTCATATCATTTCTCCATAAAGAGCTGGTGTTGCCGCTATCAAATAAAAATGGTTCATAAACTTATACATATTACTAGACTTATTACAAGATATCAAGTTAAACCAAAACATGATGATTGTACATGTCGTTTAAGAATATTCACAGTCCACCATACAGTTCGCTGTACTCTGTATGTAACTCGTATCTACCTAGACCACCGTACATCGTACAGTTCAGTGTACTCTGTATGTAACTGGTATCTACCTAGACCACCGTACATCGTACAGTTCAGTGTACTCTGTATGTAACTGGTATCTACCTAGACCACCGTACACCATACAGTTCAGTGTACTCTGTATGTAACTGGTATCTACCTAGATCACCGTACACCATACAGTTCAGTGTACTCTGTATGTAACTGGTATCTACCTAGATCACCTTACACAATACAGTTCAAGGTACTCTGTATGTAAGGGACATCTACCCAGACCACCGTCCACCATACAGTTCACTGTATTCTGTATGTAAGGGATATCTACATAGACCACCGTACACCATACAGTTCAGTGTACTCTGTATGTAACTGGTATCTACCCAGATCACCATACATCGTACAGTTCAGTGTACTCTGTATGTAACTGGTATCTACTTAGATAACCGTACACCATACAGTTCACTGTACTCTGTATGTAACTGGTATCTACTTAGATAACCGTAAACCATACAGTTCAGTGTACTCTGTATGTAAGGGATATCTACCTAGACCACCGTACACCATACAGTTCAGTGTACACCATACAGTTCAATTTACTCTGTATGTAAGGGATATCTACCTAGACCACCGTACACCATACAGTTCAGTGTACTCTGTATGTAACTGATATTCTACCTAGACCACCGTCCACCATACGGTTCAGTGTACTCTGTATGTAAGGGATATCTACCTAGACCACCGTACACCATACAGTTCAGTGTACTCTGTATGTAAGGGATATCTACCTAGACCACCGTACACCATACAGTTCAGTGTACTCTGTATGTAAGGGATATCTACCTAGACCACCGTACACCATACAGTTCAGTGTACTCTGTATGTAAGGGATATCTACCTAGACCACCGTACACCATACAGTTCAGTGTACTCTGTATGTAAGGGATATCTACCTAGACCACCGTACACCATACAGTTCAGTGTACTCTGTATGTAAGGGATATCTACCTAGGTAAAAACATGCAGATCCGTGTACTCTGTATGTAACTGGTATCACCTAGATCACCGTACACCATACAGTTCAGTGTACTCTGTATGTAAGGGATATCTACCTAGACCACCGTACACCATACAGTTCAGTGTACTCTGTATGTAAGGGATATCTACCTAGACCACCGTACACCATACAGTTCAGTGTACTCTGTATGTAACTGGTATCTACCTAGATCACCGTACACCATACAGTTCAGTGTACTCTGTATGTAAGGGATATCTACCTAGACCACCGTACACCATACAGTTCCGTGTACTCTGTATGTAACTGGTATCTACCTAGACCACCGTACATCATACAGTTCAGTGTACTCTGTATGTAACTGGTATCTACCTGGATCACCGTACACCATACAGTTCAGTGTACTCTGTATGTATCTACCTAGAACACCGTACACCATACAGTTCAGTGTACTCTGTATGTAAGGGATATCTACCTAGACCACCGTACACCATACAGTTCAGTGTACTCTGTATGTAAGGGATATCTACCTAGACCACCGTACACCATACAGTTCAGTGTACTCTGTATGTAACTGGTATCTACCTAGATCACCGTACACCATACAGTTCAGTGTACTCTGTATGTATCTACCTAGAACACCGTACACCATACAGTTCAGTGTACTCTGTATGTAAGGGATATCTACCTAGACCACCGTACACCATACAGTTCAGTGTACTCTGTATGTAACTGGTATCTACCTAGATAACCGTACACCATACAGTTCAGTGTACTCTGTATGTAAGGGATATCTACCTAGACCACCGTACACCATACAGTTCAGTGTACTCTGTATGTAAGGGATATCTACCTAGACCACCGTACACCATACAGTTCAGTGTACTCTGTATGTAAGGTATATCTACCTAGACCACCGTATACCATACAGTTCAGTGTACTCTGTATGTAACTGGTATCTACCTAGACCACCGTACACCATACAGTTCAGTGTACTCTGTATGTAAGGGATATCTACCTAGACCACCGTACACCATACAGTTCAGTGTACTCTGTATGTAAGGGATATCTACCTAGACCACCGTACACCATACAGTTCAGTGTACTCTGTATGTAACTGGTATCTACCTAGATAACCGTACACCATACAGTTCAGTGTACTCTGTATGTAACTGGTATCTACCTAGATCACCGTACACCATACAGTTCAGTGTACTCTGTATGTAAGGGATATCTACCTAGACCACCGTACACCATACAGTTCAGTGTACTCTGTATGTAAGGGATATCTACCTAGACCACCGTACACCATACAGTTCAGTGTACTCTGTATGTAACTGGTATACAGTTCAGTGTAATCTATATGTAACTGGTATCTACCTAGATCACCGTACACCATACAGTTCAGTGTACTCTGTATGTAAGGGATATCTACCTAGACCACCGTACACCATACAGTTCAGTGTACTCTGTATGTAAGGGATATCTACCTAGACCACCGTACACCATACAGTTCAGTGTACTCTGTATGTAAGGGATATCTACCTAGACCACAGTTCGTGTACACCATACAGTTCAGTGTATTCTGTATCTATATGTAACTGGTATCTACCTAGAACACCGTACACCATACAGTTCAGTGTACTCTGTATGTAAGGGATATCTACCTAGATCACCGTACACCATACAGTTCAGTGTACTCTGTATGTAACTGGTATGTACCTAGATAACCGTACACCATACAGTTCAGTGTACTCTGTATGTAACTGGTATCTACCTAAACCACCGTCCACCATACAGTTCAGTGTACTCTGTATGTAAGGGATATCTACCTAGACCTCCATACACCATACAGTTCAGTGTACTCTGTATGTAACTGGTATCTACCTAGACCACCGTACACCATACAGTTCAGTGTACTCTGTATGTAACTGGTATCTACCTAGATCACCGTACGACATACAGTTCAGTGTACTTTGTATGTAAGGTATATATACCTAGGTCACCGTACATCGTACAGTTCAGTGTACTCTGTATGTAACTGGTATCTACCTAGATCACCGTACACCATACAGATCAGTGTACACTGTATGTAAGGGATATCTACCTAGACCACCGTACACCATACAGTTCAGTGTACTCTGTATGTAACTGGTATCTACCTAGAGTGTACTCTGTATGTAACTGGTATCTACCTAGATCACCGTACACCATACAGTTCAGTGTACTCTATATGTAAGGGATATCTACCTAGACCACCGTACACCATACAGTTCAGTGTACTCTGTATGTAAGGGATATCTACCTAGAAGGGATAACCACCGTACACCATACAGTTCAGTGTACTCTGTATGTAACTGGTATCTACCTAGATCATCGTACACCATACAGTTCAGTGTACTCTGTATGTAACTGGTATCTACCTAGACCACCGTACACCATACAGTTCAGTGTACTCTGTATGTAAGGGATATCTACCTAGACCACCGTATACCATACAGTTCAGTGTACTCTGTATGTAACTGGTATCTACCTAGACCACCGTACACCATACAGTTCAGTGTACTCTTTATGTAAGGGATATCTACCTAGACCACCGTACACCATACAGTTCAGTGTACTCTGTATGTAACTGGTATCTACCTAGACCACCGTACACCATACAGTTCAGTGTACTCTGTATGTAAGGGATATCTACCTAGACCACCGTACACCATACAGTTCAGTGTACTCTGTATGTAACTGGTATCTACCTAGACCACCGTACACCATACAGTTCAGTGTACTCTGTATGTAACTGGTATCTACCTAGATAACCGTACACCATACAGTTCAGTGTACTCTGTATGTAACTGGTATCTACCTAGACCACCGTACACCATACAGTTCAGTGTACTCTGTATGTAAGGGATATCTACCTAGACCACCGTACACCATACAGTTCAGTGTACTCTGTATGTAACTGGTATCTACTTAGATAACCGTACACCATACAGTTCAGTGTACTCTGTATGTAACTGGTATCTACTTAGATAACCGTACACCATACAGTTCAGTGTACTCTGTATGTAAGGGATATCTACCTAGACCACCGTACACCATACAGTTCAGTGTACTCTGTATGTAAGGGATATCTACCTAGACCACCGTACACCATACAGTTCAGTGTACTCTGTATGTAACTGGTATCTACCTAGATAACCGTACACCATACAGTTCAGTGTACTCTGTATGTAACTGGTATCTACCTAGACCACCGTACACCATACAGTTCAGTGTACTCTGTATGTAAGGGATATCTACCTAGACCACCGTACACCATACAGTTCAGTGTACTCTGTATGTAACTGGTATCTACTTAGATAACTGTACACCATACAGTTCAGTGTACTCTGTATGTAACTGGTATCTACCGTCCACCATATAGTTCAGTGTACTCTGTATGTAAGGGATATCTACCTAGACCTCCATACACCATACAGTTCAGTGTCCTCTGTATGTAACTGGTATGTACCTAGATAACCGTACACCATACAGTTCAGTGTACCCTGTATGTATCTGCCTAGAACACCGTACACCATACAGTTCAGTGTACTCTGTATGTATCTACCTAGAACACCGTACACCATACAGTTCAGTGTACTCTGTATGTAAGGGATATCTACCTAGATCACCGTACACCATACAGTTCAGTGTACTCTGTATGTAACTGGTATGTACCTAGACCACCGTACACCATACAGTTCAGTGTACTCTGTATGTAAGTGTTATCTACCTAGACCACCGTACACCATACAGTTCAGTGTACTCTGTATGTAACTGGTATCTACCTAGACCACCGTACATCATACAGTTCAGTGTACTCTGTATGTAACTGGTATCTACCTAGATCACCGTACAACCTAGACCACCGTACACCATACAGTTCAGTGTACTCTGTATGTAAGGGATATCTACCTAGACCACCGTACACCATACAGTTCAGTGTACTCTGTATGTAACTGGTATCTACCTAGATCACACCATACAGTTCAGTGTTCTACCTAGACCACCGTACACCATACAGTTCAGTGTACTCTGTATGTAACTGGTATCTACCTAGACCACCGTACACCATACAGTTCAGTGTACTCTGTATGTAACTGGTATCTACCTAGACCACCGTACACCATACAGTTCAGTGTACTCTGTATGTAAGGGATATCTACCTAGACCACCGTACACCATACAGTTCAGTGTACTCTGTATGTAACTGGTTATCTACCTAGACCACCGTACACCATACAGTTCAGTGTACTCTGTATGTAAGGGATATCTACCTAGATCACCGTACACCATACAGTTCAGTGTACTCTGTATGTAAGGGATATCTACCTAGATCACCGTACACCATACAGTTCAGTGTACTCTGTATGTAACTGGTATGTACCTAGATAACCGTACACCATACAGTTCAGTGTACTCTGTATGTAAGGGATATCTACCTAGACCACCGTACACCATACAGTTCAGTGTACTCTGTATGTAAGGGATATCTACCTAGACCACCGTACACCATACAGTTCAGTGTACTCTGTATGTAAGGGATATCTACCTAGACCACCGTACACCATACAGTTCAGTGTACTCTGTATGTAACTGGTATCTACCTAGACCACCGTACACCATACAGTTCAGTGTACTCTGTATGTAACTGGTATCTACCTAGACCACCGTTCAGTGTACTCATGTAACTGGTATCCCTATACAGTTCAGTATACTCTGCATGTAACTGGTATATACCTAGATAACCGTACACCATACAGTTCAGTGTACACTCTATGTAAGGGATATCTACCTAGACCACCGTACACCATACAGTTCAGTGTACTCTGCATGTAACTAATATTTACTTAGATAACCGTACACCATACAGTTCAGTGTACTCGGTATGTAAGGGACATATACCTAGACCACCGTACATCGTACAGTTCAGTGTACACTGTATGTAACTGGTATCTACCTAGACCACCGTACATCGTACAATTCCGTGTACTCTGTATGTAGCTGGTATCTACCTAGATAACCATACATGGTACAGTTCAGTGTACTCTGTATGTAACTGGTATCTACCTAGACCACCGTACATCATACAGTTCAGTGTACTCTGTATGTAACTGGTATCTACCTGGATCACCGTACACCATACAGTTCAGTGTACTCTGTATGTATCTACCTAGAACACCGTACACCATACAGTTCAGTGTAATCTGTATGTAAGGGACATCTACCTAGACCACCGTACACCATACCGTTCAGTATACTCTGTATGTAACTGGTATTCTATCTAGACCATCGTCCACCATACAGTTCAGTGTACTCTGTATGTAACTGGTATCTACCTAGATCACCGTACACCATACAGATCAGTGTACTCTGTATGTAAGGGATATCTACCTAGATCACCTTACATCGTACAGTTCAGTATACTCTGTATGTAACTGGTATCTACTTAGATAACCCTACACCATACAGTTCAGTGTACTCTGTATGTAACTGGTATCTACCTAAACCACCGTCCACCATACAGTTCAGTGTACTCTGTATGTATCTACCTAGAACACCGTACACCATACAGTTCAGTGTACTCTGTATGTAACTGGTATGTACCTAGACCACCGTCCACCATACAGTTCAGTGTACTCTGTATGTAACTGGTATCTACCTAGACCACCGTACACCATATAGTTCAGTGTACTCTGTATGTAACTGGTATCTACCTAGACCACCGTACACCATACAGTTCAGTGTACTCTGTATGTATCTTCCTAGACATCCGTACACCATACAGTTCAGTGTACTCTGTATGTAACTGGTATCTACCTAGATCACCGTACACTATAAAGTTCAGTGTACACTCTATGTAAGGGATATCTACCTAGACCACCGTACACCATACAGTTCAGTGTACTCTGCATGTAACTAGTATTTACTTAGATAACCGTACACCATACAGTTCAGTGTACTCTGTATGGAACTGGTATCTACCTAGACCACCGTACACCATACAGTTCAGTGTACTCGGTATGTAAGGGACATATACCTAGACCACCGTACATCGTACAGTTCAGTGTACACTGTATGTAACTGGTATCTACCTAGACCACCGTACATCGTACAATTCCGTGTACTCTGTATGTAGCTGGTATCTACCTAGATAACCATACATGGTACAGTTCAGTGTACTCTGTATGTAACTGGTATCTACCTAGACCACCCTACATCGTACAGTTCAGTGTACTCTGTATGTAACTGGTATCTACCTAGACCACCGTACACCATACAGTTCAGTGTACTCTGTATGTATCTTCCTAGACATCCGTACACCATACAGTTCAGTGTACTCTGTATGTAACTGGTATCTACCTAGACCACCGTCCACCATACAGTTCAGTGTACTCTGCATGTAACTGGTATCTACCTAGACCACCGTACACCGTACAGTTCAGTGTACTCTGTATGTAATTGGTATTCTACCTGGACCACCGTACATCGTACATTTCAGTGTACTCTGTATGTAACTGGTATCTACCTAAACCACCGTACACCATACTGTTCTGTGTACTCTGTATGTAACTGGTATCTACCTAGATCACCGTACACCATACAGTTCAGTGTACTCTGTATGTAAGAGGTATTCTACTTAGACCACCGTCCACCATACAGTTCATTGTACTCTGTATGTAACTGGTATCTACCTAGACCACCGTACACCATATAGTTCAGTGTACTCTGTATGTAACTGGTATCCACCTAGACCACCGTGCACAATACAGTTCAGTGTACTACTATATCATTTTGTTTTCGTGTTTACAACCGATTTTCATGCATTGGTGTACACAAGATATTTAATGCAGGTTGTTGTCGTGCTTATGTTTCAGACATGAAGGCAGTGTCAACTGAATTCAAAATAAATAATAGCTTTACGTATATCCCAAATATTACCACACATGTTTAAATGCATTTTAATCATTTTCTCGAAAGAAAAAAATCAATTTAATTTAATTCGTTGTAAATAAAATTGGTATAAATGTTTACACGGTTTCTGTCAGACGTTACAGTTGAACAGACCTGAAATTTCACTTCCCTTTTTTGACGCAGGCTTTCGTATCACCAAATGGTGAAAAGCCCTATTGTTTTTGTTATGTTTCTTATTATTATTATTATTATTATTATTATTATTATTATTATTATTATTATTATTATTATTCCGAACTTTGTGGGTTCGTAATCTTTTAAACGGTAAAGACCACACCCAATATGTATTGACTATGTTATAGGTACATACTGGAAGGTGACGATGCAGATTTTTTAAGTAGGTCAAAAATCCAATATGGCCGCTATGACGTCATAAGTTAAAAACTTTAAAACGGCCGTAACTCGAAAAGCGTTGAGTGTACAGAGTTCGTCCAATTATGTTATTTGTAGACAATTTCCTTATCTAACTTTTCCCCATGCCATTATAATACAAAATATGTCTAATAAAAAAGCTCGCTGTGGGGTCACGTACCTCAAAATTCAACTTCCGGTTAGCGGTAGGAGGTCAAAGTTGAAAACTGCTATTAAGGGTACCAATCTTTGAAAAACTTCTTCTCAAGTTCTGAAAGGCCTAGAGGCTTTATATTTCACGTATATGAAGCATATGTAACTGGCAACAAAGTTTGATAATATAAATGACCTTGACCCACTTTCAAGGTCACAGAGGTCAAATAACTAAGAATAGTTAAATGACAGTTTCTCACTTTATAGAAGGCACACAATTATGAAAATTGATTACAAACATTCTGTGGACACTTCCTATTGATTATTATAAGAAAAACTTCCTTAAAAGTTCAACTTCCGGTTTTCGGTAGGGCACAAACTTGGAAAGAGCTATTTAGGGTACCAATCTTTGAAAAACTTCTTCTCAAGTTCTGGAAGGCCTAGAGGCTTGATATTTCATATACAAGAAGGATATGTAACTGGAAACAAAGTTTGATAATATAAATGACCTTGACCCACTTTCAAGGTCACAGAGGTCAATTAACTAAAAATCGTTAAATGACAGTTTCTCCATTTCTAGAAGGCTTACAATGATGAAAATTGATTATAAACCTTCTATGGACACTTCCTAGTGATTGTCATTAGGAAAACTTCAAGCAAAATGTCAACTTCCGGTTTCCGATAGGGGTCAAAGTTCAAATATACAAAATAGGGTACCAGTGTTCAACAATCTTCTTGTCAAGTTTCACAAGATCTAGAGAACTAATATTGGGGATGTAATGATCATCAGACGTTACATTATAAGGCTTGCAAATATGAATAACCTTGACCGACATTCAAGGTCACAGGGGTCAAATATGTTTGAACCTTTCAAAAGTGTATTTCCTCGTTATTATGTAGTTATATCTCCTTAACGTTTCAAGATACAAATTTCATCTTTGGATATGTTGTAGAGATTAATAAACAATGAATCTTTCTCATATATCGTTATCAGGATAAATGTCAACTTCCGGTCAACTTGTCACCAAAGGAGTGAAAAGCCCGCCAAATTGTTAACAACAATTTCTAGTTAATTTTGGAATTTCCCTGGTAATGTAACCTCTCTGAATTTTTTCCATAATCAATTCACAAACAGAATCAACCGCCTTTAAAATCTAAGAATGATAATGCAATTTTCCCTAGAAAGAAAGAAATCGAGATAAGAGATTGTAGGTGAAAATATGATCAGTGGTTTAACATTTCTTATCAAAGTTAGTTCACTTACAAGGTGAATTCCATTGGATAATTTATTTAAATGATTATTTGATATAGCTGTGAATAGTAATCCATGCACTTCTAGCTCTAAACCTATCTAAATTTTAGGGTCTGCGTTATCTTGATGCCGAGGTTTTATACAGCGTTTTCTGTTATCCGGAGATACATGTAGTATTTAGTGTAATGTTGATGGTATACACGATAAACTATTTTTTTTATAATTTTTTATTTTTCAAGATTTTTCATGTTGAACAGGACAAATACACTCACACCCTCTCACACATCCAAACACAGGTGCACATATAGTCATTGCGTGTCAAACAAGAACACTCCATTCAAAAGAATCATCAACATCATCATCAACATTCAACAATGCATGTGATCATTACTACTATTATTATTATTATTATCACCATACATGATAATCCTCATATATCACAATCAATATTGATATGTTACACACTAAATAATGCATCATCATCATCATCATCATCATCATCATCCTCAAAAACATGATAATCTTCCTCATCATCCATTTCAACATATATATCACAATCAATATTACTATCATGATTATTGTACATACTAAATAATGCATCATCATCATCCACATTCAACAATTCATCATCATCATCAAATCAAGATTCATACTTTCATAACCATTATGAAACCTTATGATTAATAAATATCACAGTAAACTTTTGTTTGAAATGCACCCATGCACACATGCATAAACACACACACAACCATAAATTGACATCAACATACAGAAATGAAGAAATGAAATAGAACTTTATTAGGGATAAGAAATTTAAAGAGAAAGAAATTGAAGAGAAGGAAGAAATAGTAAAGTGGATTGTTGGGTGAGATGGTAATATAGGTTAGAGTAATTTAATCTTTTAATGTTTTTCTTTCTTTATATCTGATTACTCGGTATGGTCAAGGACTGTTAGGTATATGATTATAAAAAATTATAAAAAAAAAAAAAAAGAAGAAGAAAAGAAAAACTAGTAATGCGATGGGTAATAGATCAAAGTGTGTAGATCAAAACTATTAATATTTCCCATTTTTTCCATTCATTCTCAAATTTACGTTTTACTTTATCATCCTTACCATTAGCTATATATTTTTGTATCATATAATTATCTTTGATTGTATTAATTAGTGCATGCAAGTTTAGTGAACGGTGTAAGCATCTCATTTTATAAATATACTGTTTAATAATAATTATAATCTCATTGTCTACTCTGTTACTCGGAAGGAAGTTTTGATGTAGGAGACCAAAAATGAAAGTTTGCTTGTTTACTGAGAAAGGGATAAATAGAGCTTCTAACAAAATATCAAGACTCTGTAATAGTCTTTGTACTTCCTGACATTCCCACAGCAGATGAATGATTGTTTCGCGCTCGGAGTTACACAACACACAAATCTAATTTTAAAAAGAAGGGAATTTGTTGCTAATGCATGGTGGTACACGATAAACTATTATATAGTGGTACCTACTTATACATTGATAAGTACATCAGCACAATTTTCCTTATCATTACTCAATTCTTTAACCGACTCTATAATTCTATATATAAAATGTCTTTTTTCAAAATCCCATGGATCATCAATCAAGTTGTCAATTTCAAAACTTTCTTTCGTATTATCTCTCATATTTGCCCTTTAGGAATTCTTTTGATTTTTATTCCATACTTTTACAAAAATTTTCGGATCAGCCTTGGCAGTTTGTCTGATTTCATTTATTTTCTGGATGCTTCTTATATTGTGTGTTCAACGTATTTCTGTGTGATTACTTGCAGGTTTGTGAGCTGTTTTATTTGATAAGTTATGGTAACTATCGTATATGTGACATATTGCTACGTGGAAATCGTTTCTGTTATGATGACAATCGTTTGTAACCCAAGGTTTAATTTGCATTTTAACTAAATGATTTCCTTACTATTTGTACCAAATACGTTTTTTGTGATGTTTGGAAAATCTCACTAAAATTAGTGATATCTGTGATATCGTTGATCTCTTTCACAACCAATGATTCTAAAATTCAACAATTTACTTAAATTGTCCATTTGTATCCTCTTGTATATAACTAGAAAAATAGTTCTTAACCTGCAACAAATTCAAAAATATAAGATAAGTAATCAATTACACATATGGAGTAGTCGTAAAACTAAGAATGATGAATTTTTACGATTCACTAATCAGGAATGTGTCTAAACTAAGTAGTTTAGTATATTGATGTACCAGTTGTATGTTAGTAATTTATGTAAGTTCAAATGGATAGAAATGATTAAATCATGTTTTGAAGTTATAGGACGAAGTGCCATTTTCCAAAGCCAGTGTAGCATTACTAAATCGTACATTGAAAATACTTTAAAAAAGACATCAATAGATCTAATTTATGCAAAAGTGGAAGTCCGATATTGAAAGTGCTTCTCGTGGTGGATTTTTATGGTGATTTTGAAATAACTCTTGAATTTGAATCATACCTGACTCGGCTTTCAGAGAAAAATAGACTGATTTGCTGTAAACTTGGATGTTGTAAAATGTTTCCAATTGAAACAGGAAGGTGGCACGATGTCCGAACACAAGACAAAAAATGTTCACTTTGTTTTAACCCTGTAGTGGATGAATTTCATTATTTATTTCAGTGTCATGATGTGAGGATGATAGACTTGAGACAGAAATTTCTACTATCTTACTATCGTAATAATCCAAATTTAGTAAAATTATTATTAAATTATCTGTCTTTTACTAAGCAATTTAAACATTTAAAAAAACGTAAACATTATGTAGTATTACTGTATACTTACCATCCATTTTGTCATATGTGTTGATATAGTATGTTACCTCATGTATTGCATAAAATGAACGCCTACTTGTAAACTGTACGTAATAAGTACCGCCAGGTAATCTGATTACGTAATACCGTTCTCGCACCTGTGATCACCTACTCACCAGTATATAAATTCACAGACAGATGGTCATGGTTCGCAGGATATCTTTACTGCTCTTTAATTCTATTTTGTGATACTTTTGTATATCGTTTCATCGAGTGCACCTTATAAAATATACCGTAAATTACTTATTCCACATCTATAATTACAAATTATTTTATCTTACCATTCTATAAAAATAACGATTTTAAGAGAATATGATAGCATTGAAATTCTTTAAGTATTAAAGTCTATAACTTATTCGTATGAAGTCAGTTTTTTTTTTAAATATAAAATAAAGTTTATCTTTATCTCTAAATGAATACTATAATCCACTTACTAATCAAAGAAATCCAGATTCATTCGATCTTGTCAGACTGACTTAATAACATGCAAAATTGGCAGCTATATTTAAGCCTTCGAAGCATGTAATGCTTATCACATAATGGTTGAAACGAAAGAAAACTACGGCGGATTCTGTCACTAAGAGAAAAATTGATTGGAATAAATCGTACCAAAAGGAGGAAGTCCACAGTTTGTAGTGTGAGGTTTCTGTTAATTAATGTGTGTGTAATACGTACAGAGGTATTCTCTCAGTGGTACGTATCTGGAAGCGTACTAAATATCAACGGTCGCTTGGTTGGTTGACAGGTTTTCCGTCACCATTTCGCGAAATAGTTGTCTTTTTCGGAGTAACGTCCCTTGACACGGAACTCTCCTATGAGAAGTGAAAAAGAAAATATGGCGGAGAAAAGGAATCATAGGACAAGAATGACCAGACGTTTTGGAGAAGAGGTGAGTAGTTATCGATACGTTTGTTACTTTTTTCTATAAAAACTAATGGTACGTAGATTTACAGGATTTTCAGTATGAACCGACGGAAACCTTACCGATGTAGACTGAAATTTATACACTTAATCACTTACGTCGTCGGTGCACGCGGTGCAGACCTTCATTGGGCGCATCAATGGTCTGACCCAACATTGATAAACACTTGATGCTAGAGACCTGTATTGTTTTTTTTTTTTTTTTTTGTTATTGATGTGCTTAACATTTTTCATCGAATGACTGACAAACATCTATCATTTCTTACCAAAAGAACTACAAACTATGGACAATGTATACAAGTGTTCTTCAAAGTCTGGCATTTAAATGAAATCTAAAACATACGAAGATATTTGAAAGTATACTACAGCAACTTGGTATCAAAATTGAATTTTAAGACCGGAATAATTGCAGAGTCATTTGGAGCGAGCGAAGTAGTATTACTTATTATTTCATTTGAAAATAATGATAATTTAACATGAAGTTTAAGAAACTCTTCTCTCCTTGAACATTGTATTTATTTTGTTACTTACTAGTATCCTTTTGGACAACCTCTGCATGTTTGCCGAGTAGGACACTAATCGCGCAAAGCAATACTGTGAATAACACTTCCGTATCACAACTTCATGACAGATAGTATGGGTAGATTTTTTTCACTTTTTTTCGTCGTGCGTGTTATCTTTCGGGCATATGCGGGGCCGCTCTAACTACGCTCACTACTAATAGGAACTTAGAGCTTCAGTACAGTGACTTGCAAGGCCCTGAGAAAGAAATACTTCTCATAAAGTAAGAAATGAAAGACCTTGGGCTCGCAACAGAAAGTGCAGATAACATACAAAATTTGTGGGATCTTTTCCGAAAGATATATGATATGCTGAAGTCTGACAATCCAGATCCAGACAATTTCGAGAAACATGTGAATCAGTGGTGTTAAGCATATAAAACAGTGTATTATTGTGAAGATGTAACACCATACATACATTTCTTGAAGTGTCACACCGCAATCTTATACAGAGACAGGGAACCATTTCTTTGTTTGGTAAACATGGAAAAATCAAATGGTGAAATCACCAAGAACTACTTTCGTGGATCAAACCACAAAGTATACACTGTACCTAGACAGATAATGCTTAAGTAGAATAGGCTGTTTGTAGTTAGAGGTCCTTGGACCAAAATTGAATGAAAAAAAAAACTTGATAGTTAAACAAAAACTAAATTCATTTTGAAATGTGGAGCAAGGGAACTACTAGAAAAACTGTAGTATAAAAAGACAATAATTGTAAAAGGAAGTTTTTGGTTATGTCAAAAACGATTGACTATGCCAATACTATGTATGTTTTTCTTTGTAACAGAAGGGCCGATTGTGTTTTTTTAAAACACATTTAATTTTTTTTACGAAGGAAGTTTTTGCAACTTATATAAATCACTCTTGTTGGCTCGGAGTACTCGGGGAAAACCCACGTGGTCGACCGGCATACCCTTTCACATCCATTCCGGGAATCGAACCCCGGACGACTAGGTGAAAGGCGAGGTGATTTTTACCGTGCGCACCGGTTTATTTTCCATCTAAATAAAGCAAGATATTTTTTTTTCATTGGCTGTCGAAAACGAGGGTTTCTACAATTATTTATACGTCTCTGGCTAATCGATATATTTATTTTGGGCATGCTGGTGGAGGATACACCAGCTTTCGCTGTTGTAGTTGTTAGGTGTTGTCACTTCGAACTGAAAAAAAATTGACGCAAAACGACAGACGTTATCGCAAGGAAGGAAACCAGTAGACTCAAAAATGTTTAAATTACTTGTCAATGAGTGTTCATACAGAAATGACAGTTTGATGGAAATATCAAGTGTTTTCGTGTATCACGCAACGGGACCAGAGTAGACAAGGGAAATAATTTAAATGTACAAAAAAATCGCTGTTATCTTTTCACGACATGTGTAATGCGTATATAGCCTTTGGACATCGTGGAGGCAATATCGATCAGTTTTGCATGATTCCTTACATCTATCCTGCAAATTCGACTTCCTGTCATGGTTGTTAACATATTTACTTAAAATATGAATCAAACTCACCATGTCATCACTATCCCATATTTTGAAATCTCTCTTCGATTTGTCAGGGACGTCCCTGGATTTGTCGATGAAGCCTCGTTTTCGATACACATCGCCCGCATGGGCATGTAACAATGTTTCTGGGGGTTGAGGGCTTGTAATGGCATTGTACTGTTACAGGCCACTGTGGTAGCGACCACCATGAAACTAATAGGCGAGAGCAGCGAAATTCCTTGCCCTTTTTCTGCGCTAGACTTTTTATATTGCAAAGTTATATCATAGACTTAGATATATATCAGAGTCCATGGTACGGTCTGAAAATACAGAAAATATTTATCTATTTATTTATTTATTTACTTGTTTATTTTACAAAATAACTTCAACCGTTTGTTGTTTGATGTATTTGATCAGTTATGGCAGTTTATTTATTTTCGTTATTCATGAAATTAACGACATGAATCATTCATTATGTTCGGTCGGCAATTCAAATAAACAGTAAAATACTGAAAGTTTAATTCTATTTACAGCATTTATATACTGTAAAGATTCTAAACTATATCAAGGACTTAGAAAATCTATCGATGATATAACAATTATGATATTTCCTTTTTCTCTTTATGTAAGTTATACATACAAGTTACGATTTGGATTATATAACACTAAACACATCCATGTCCAGTGCTGACAGCAAGAGGTCAAAATCAGTCCTTTATACCTGTGTCAAGGTATGACACCAAAGAGATGTCAGCAGCTCCAAAGGGATATCAGCGGGTGGGCAAAGGAGTAACTTAAAGTCAGTATGGTGATTGGTGTAGATTATGTGTCTTCCAAAGTTTACAACAGTGGCATTGGACTCGAAAACGAGGGCTGATTTTAAAAAATTAAAATGTCTGATCAAGTATTTCATTGATACGATACTTATCTACGTGATGCTTGGTTTGTACATTCATATCTGGATTACACATAAAAATAAAAATATTCTTCTCCCCATACCTCTGATTAATGATACTATGCATGACAAGTTACAAATACTACATACTTATTCACCATTGTTTCCGACTTTGATAATTGAATGTTTTCACTGTAGATCTCTACACTGGTGCATTTTTGTCAACCACAATTGTATATGTGTATGATAATTAAATAGATAAATGGGAAGTGTTCGCAATCGTTGACTGATTGAACATTTCATCGGTTGCTTGATGTTGTATGAACAAAGAGTTGGTCATATTTCATAGACCATTTTGACAATAAAAAACCCATAATATTTGCAGTCACGAGTTTAACAAAATATGAAAAACACGTGGAATCACTTAGATAATACCCGTATGTGTGTTCAGACATATGCAGCTATTTCCACGGGATATCATGGGTTACGTCCTCTTAGCGTTTATCAAGTCATAGGCACGTAAGCGCACAGGTAGAATAGGACCAGTCATGGATTACTGATTTGAATCCGTGATAGCATAAATATCCATGTTCAAAATCAATAAAAATCAGAGTGTTATAATTCAGTTCAACAATATATGTTAAATGAAAGCAAACATTTTATTATATGAGTGCATATGGACAGTTATTTGGAAGGACGCGCCAGTAAACCCCCAACTGAGAACCCCTGTGGTTTATTGGACAGATGTAAACTATAGCCATCTTTTTCTGGGCAAATGTCTCATCGTCTGACTCGATGTCCTATATGCTTTCACACATTACTATAGTCAATAAACGAAGAAATCATCTGATTTGGTCAGTGTCATAGATAAAAAGACACTCCTGGATTTGGTTAAAACAAATAAAACTACGAGAAGATCGAGAATTTAGAATATTACTGAATCAATCAAAATTTGAAAATTAATTGAAAGCTCTTGATCTAGGATTCGGATCGGAAGGGATCTACAACATCTACCGTTAACTTATACATTACCCTAAGGAAAATACGGACAATGATTAGAAATTTATTAACGACAGCATTTCAAAAATGACTTTTTTCTCTATTGTGGCAATGCTTCTATACAATACACAGAGCAAATCTCGAATTCTCATTAAGATTTATTACTTTTATCTATAAATAACAGTTAATATGTCAATTAGTTTATTTAATCTTTTTTCTTCGCTTTTAAGCGACAAGCCCGTGATTTTTGTTATTTTTGGAAGTTTGATGTAATGATATACAATGTGCTAAATGCGATACTAG